>NC_057354.1:120579819-120904403 GCF_016509475.1 Prionailurus bengalensis | reverse complement strand
GCTGTACAGCCTCTACCAAATGTCCTCTCAGCTGGGGAACTGCCTCTCCCCATGTGGCCCAAGGACCCCACTTTCTGCTCCTGGGGGTTTGCCCTTCCCACCAGAGCTCTGCCAGGTATCAAGCTGAGGAGTTTCAGACTCTGTGCTCCCCTGTTCATAGTCTTATGGTATCCAAACCCTCTCCTTTCTCCTTTCTCACTTTTTTGTTAAGTCCCTTATGGGTGTTTCTACTTTCTCTTTCTCTCCAGCTGTTTTCAGGGGGAAGTGCTTTTCCTGTGCTTCCTCCACCCCCATCTCCAACCTCTCTCCACAAGCAAAAACAGCTCCCTACCCCCTGCGGGTTCTCTCTCCCCCAGTTCACCTCTTCATGCCACATACTTGCCAAGTTCTGTGGTTCAAATTATGCAGATTGCTGTGTTAATCCTCAGATCAATTTTCTAGGTGTGCAGGATGGTTTGGTGTTGATCTAGCTGCATTTCAGAGATGAGAGATGCAAAAAACTTCCATGCTGCTCTGCCATCTTGGCCCCCCCTCCTTGAAGTGGTGGCATTTAAACAGAGATATGAATGACAAAAAAGACATAGCCATGGGAAAACTATTAACCAAGACCATCCTGGATGGATAATATATTGCAAAGGCCCTGGGACACATGCCTCTTTTCCATGGACACCCCCACCATACCCTCTGATACTTCTGAGTGTCTCTCTCCCAAACTAAAACACAGGAAGCCCCCAAGGTCAGGGTGTCTCACTCACATTTTCAGCCTCTGGGGCTGATACACTGGCTGACACAGAGCACAGCTAGCTGCATGAATAGCTCCAAAAGGCAGGCCAGAGAATAGTTCATTCTTCACAGAGGTGTTCCCCTTGATAAGAGAGCCAAAATCAAGCTAGAGAAAGGCCAGAAGCAGTGGTTTTCAAGTGGTGGTGGTGGTGGTGTGTGTGTGTGTGTGTGGGCGGGGGGGGTGATCTGACCCTGCTGGGGGCTATATGGCCATATGTCTGGGGACATTTTTGATTTTTTGGTTGTGGTGAGTAGGCGGGAGAGTGCTCCTGGCATCTACTGAGTGGAGACCATGGCTGCTGCTGAATACCCTCCAGTGCACAAAGCAGGCCTCACAGTAAATAATGACCTAGCCCCAAATGTCAACAGACCCGAGCTCAAGAAACCTTGGCTAGTACAATGCCGTCTTCCTTTTGGATCCCTGAGCATTCATGTGAAATTTCCTAAGCTTTAATTACTGAACAATAATGAACTCTGAGGACAAAGATATGAGCAAGCAGATTTTTATGTCAATCATAGGCCTTGGGGCTAAGAGGAAAATGCCACTAACACGCGCTGAACATAAGGACACGATGTCTTGATAAATGCTCCTATGATGCAAAGCCAGCTCACATCACTGAGGGAGAGATGATTAAGACCATAGAAGGCCATCCGGTCTGTCTCCCTGTGGGAGGAGATGCAGGAATGAACACCCAACATTTAATATTTTATAATGACCCAGGGATTATTCACTTCAAATCTGAGGAGTAGGATGGGAGAGTCAGTGAACCCCCAAAATTAGGGGCAAATTGTGTTTTGCCCTTTTCTAGGGGAGCAAATCCATTGCTCTCATCGTATTCTCAAAAGGGCCCATTAGCCCAGATGATTAAGAATCAAAGAACTAATCAAAAGTTCCCCCTCTCCCCTGGTGGCTTCACTTTAGAAACAGAAAACATGTGGTCACACTATTCTGTGTCTTCTCTTAGTCACCTTGGTCTTTTTTCTCTGGGCCAAATAATTCTAATTTTGCTTAAAGGACTCTATTTTAAAATGTTTAATCATACTTGGCTTCCAGATCCTTTAAAAAAAAAAAAAACAACTCAACCCCACTGACGTCTTGGTAAGTGGCAGGGCTCCATCCTGGGTCCTGGACAGTAAAAAAACGATCTCAAGAGCAGAGATAAAGAAGCTACTGGAAAAAGAGGAAGCACAGATTGATCCTGATGGAGAAAAGGGTAGGTCAGCAAAGAGCCCCAAGAGGGAGTAAAACTTGAGCTGGCCCACTCAGTTGTGGTCCTACACACACACTCACAACACCAAGCTTGTACAGACATTTTAGTATATGGATTCTGGATGGTAAAGGAAATTTAAGCCAATCTCTGATTATCAAAGTAAAAAAAAAAAAGAAGAAGAAGAAGCAGTGTCTGGGTGGCTCAGTCGGTCGGGCATCAGTCTTTGGCTCAGGTCGTGATCTCCTGGTTCGTGGGTTCGAGCCCCATGTTGGGTTCTGTGCTGACAGCTAAGTCTAGAGCCTGCTTTGGATTTTGTGTCTCCCTATCTCTCTGCCCCACCCCCCACTCATGCTCTCAAAAATAAACATTAAAAAATTAATTAAAAAAAAGAAAAGAAAAGGGGCACCTGGGTGGCTCAGTCGGTTGAGCATCTGAATTTGGCTCAGGTCATGATCTCGCGGTCTGTGAGTTCAAGCCCCACACCAGGCTCTGCGCTGGCAGCTCAGAGCCTGGAGCCTGCTTCAGATTCTGTGTCTACCTCTCTCTCTGCCCCTCCCAGACTCACGCTCTCTCTTAAAAATAAGTAAACATTAAAAAAAAGTTGAAAAAGAAAAAGAAAAATTAGCTACACACTTACAGGAGTAATCAGAATGACAACACAGTCCTATGCTGCCTGCTCAGGTCCTGTTAACCTCTGAGCAATACCAGTTGCATTTAACGTACAGATCCTGACTTTACTCAAGAGCAAATGTACCAGCCCAGAGGAAGAGGAGCACATAATCTGAAGACAGAAGATTCTTAGAGTTCCAGAAATATAATCATCACATAAACCTAGCATGAGGAAATGTGGAGGGAGATCACCAATCACACAAAAACATCAAAGCCCCTCTGTACGTACCCACAGAGCAGAGCAAGCTCTTAGGATTCCAGAGTTCCCTACCTCTCAATTCAGAATGACTCCAGTCTTGAGAGTGAAACTTTTGGCAGACTCTCAAGCTGCAGAAACCAGCCACTGCTCCTCCTCTTTGGGGACTCCCTCCCGTTTCTTCTCTCCCACTGTGCTTCTTAGGCATTACCCGGTGGTCTGTCTTCCCTACAGCCCCTCAGAGCCTGTCCAGGGACATCTGGAATGGTATTTTTAGTCCCTGGTTTCAACTCAACCCTTCGGGACTTACTCCTTAGTTGCTATTTCTCTAGGTCAGTGCTTCTGAGCCAAGTGCTCTGGGATCCCGAGGGAAACAGGTGAAGAAGGGAGATTCCTGGGTCCCACCTGCCTACTGAGGCCCATGGATCTGCAGTTCACACTCTCTTCTACGAGTTACTGTTCTAGGTGGTGTAATAAGCATTAAAGCAAAGCCAAGATCCTCTCACTTCCCTGGCTCTGGAAACCAAACTCTAGACACACAGGACTGCTTCATGTCATCTCCCTGTGCCTGTCACGTGCTTCTCTTCTGTCCACTGATTTGCTTTCCTTTTCTAATATTCACCCCTCACCCCAAGTGGCCACACCTCCTCCCCGTCTGACCAGCATCTCTTCGTTATAGTCAAAGCCACACCCACAGAGATGTTTTCCATCTATTAATGTGGTTTCATTGGTCCTGCCTTGAGTCTAGTCTCCTAGTCCTCAATTCAGATTTTAAGTCATTTTCCAAATTTCCTTCTTATGGTCCCTTTTTCTGATTGCCCTTCTCCAGTCTCCCAAAAGAGCTAGCACATATTAAGAGAAACACTGGCCTGTGAGGATGCTGCCAGGCCGTGGGCCAGGTCTCTCAAGGAGATCTTAATCACACGGCATATTCAAATTCCAAACTTCAAATTCAAAGGCCTGGCAAACTATCACATCTCCTAAATTTCTGTTCTTCTACCTCAACTGTCTTGGGTTAGCACCACCTGGGGGTGCTCTCCTCATCCTTACCAGGGGTTCCCACCCCAGGCTTCACCTTAGAATCACCTGAGAGCTATACCCAGGCAGCACCCCAAAACAATGGAACCAGAGGCCCAGATATTGACATTGTTTAAAAGCCCCCAGGTGACACTCAGGTGCAGCCAGAGGTGCAACACAACACTTCGAGTGAGTGGGAATACCCAAGCCTGCCATGGTCTTCCCCACCCAGGCTGCTCTGAAGGTCCATTTCTGCCAGCTTAGGGATGGGACCACAGCTCACCGACCGTGCACTCCAGATAACTAGAATCCAGCACTGAACGTTGTGCACACCCAGTAAACCTTTGCTGAACGCCTGAACAAGCACTAGCCCTGTCGGGCTGGTGGTCATTTTTGTGCCTCTAGTGGGTCATTCGTCCCATCTGGTCTCCTTCCTTGTCACTCCTCTGGCCACTTCCTGGCCAAAGCCTTACCTTCCATAGGACTAGACACAGACTTCTCCCTGGGCCCTCTCTGATCCTGCCGACCCATCCCCTGGTATCACATTAATCTTCCAAAACTGTCTTTTTGCAAGCCCTACCTCCTGCTCGAAACACATCAATAGCTTCCAATTGTCTAAAAGGTAAAAATTCAAAGTCTTGTGTGCGGGGAGTGGTTGCTGCGGATTTAGGACAACTTCTGTTTTCCTTTTTGCTTTATAACCTCTCTGTTGTGAATCTCTTTGTGAGAAGAAAATAAAGACAATGAGCACTATTTGAAAGTTCCTATTCTTCTACTCACTTGAAATACCCGGCCCACCAGCAGACTTCGGGACCCTTTGGGACAGAGACACAGCTTCCTGGAAATGCCCTCCTCGCATGGAGAAGGCCCTCAATAAATGCCCCGTGGAGAGCAGCTCCACCACAGAGCCTCTGTATCTGGTCCAGGGGTCCACTGAGCAGCTCCTCTCTGTGCACCTGTTTCTACGGGACACACGTCTCCTCCCACGTCTTTCAAAGGATCAGCCGGGAAGATGTATCTTCCTCAAGTCCTCAAACAAGACCTGGGCACAGAATCCAATGACTTCACCCTCTTCCCTCCTGCTCTGCCTTGTGAAATGCAGGAATTGGGAACCATAGGGTCACCGCCACCAGGAATGACGGGAGAAGATGCCTTGCTTGCCCCAAGATCACTGTGCAGCATGCTGCCAGGCTAGTTGTTTGTCCCTCATCATTCAGTGCCAACATTTACAAAGGATGCATTCTCCTTATAAACTGGAACTGGTTCAGGCTGTCCCCACAGAATCACCATCTCACTCAGATGAGCCTTTCCTAAGGGAAGATCCTGAGTGGTTCTCTGCCAGCTGATGCACATGGCACAGCCACCCCATCACCAGGGCTCTGCTGGATCATTGCTGTTGGCATGAAGGGCCTATCAGCATCAGCCTGACAATCCCTTACAGATGATGCCACACGACTCACTTGATGGGCTAATCTCCTTTGCAACCACCTAGTTTCCTTCCTCTTGCCCTCAAATGCTTTTTCCACCTGTGAGAGCCAACCGTCCATCCTCTCCCTCAAAGACTGGCCTCCACCACCCAGCCAGCTGGGATTTTCTCATCCGGGGAACACACATTTTCCAGGCTTCCAAACGAGTTCTAAAGCCAGCCCTTGGCTTCCTGAGAGGTTCTTGACTTTTAAAGTCTTTCCATTGGTTTTTGCCTAATTTCCCCACCTATCGTCCTTATGCTTTTGACACACAGATGACCTGATCAGGACCCTCTCTGCCCAAGTGTGGGACTTAAGCCCATCGTCGCCATTGCCAGCTCTGCCCACAGTGGCTACTGCACCTCTCCCAGCTCACAGCCTGGGCACCATGCTCCCAAGGCATCCTCCTGTGGGTCCCTGATGACCATCTGTCCCAACACACACACACACACACACACACACACACACACACACACACTCTTCCCTCCCTTGGTGAAATACAGCTTGGGGCCAGGAACACAACAGTTAGACCCCGAGCTTGAATCCTGCCTCTACCACTGTTGGCTGTGGCCTTTGCAAGTCACTTCTGCTCTAAGCCTGCTCCCTTTTCTGTGAAACCAGGATAAAACGGTCCTGCCTTGGTTGGGGGGTGGAATGCGGTAAGACGATGGGGGTGAAGCGCCCTGCCTCATACCCTACTGGACACAGTAAGGCTCAATAAATATTAGCTATTATAATCAGACATACTATAAATTCCCAACATTGCCACTGAACTTCATTCCCAGTTTTCCAGCTTTCTTAGCCTCCTTTAATGTCTTTTCATCGCCCGGCAAGGTAGGAGTATCAATGGTTCCCAAACCTGTCTGCACTTGTATTCCCAGGCTCCACCCTCAGGGACTCTGCTTTAGTATATCTGGTGTAGGACCAGGAATCTGTATTCTGAATAAAGCCCTCCTCCCCTCTTCCCCTCCTTTATTCTGAATAAAGCCCTCCTCCCCACTGAACGGGATCCTGGTGTAGCCCGTTCTACCTGGGAACCACGAGATTCAAGTATAATCTTACTGCCACATTTTATTATTTAAATGCAACTTCATGGTCCTTAGCCTCATCCTGTAAGGTTCACCCTGATGCCTACTCAAGCTGTCCCCCCCCATACAGCTTTCAGTGTCTTCCTGCTGCTGTGACCCTCCCCCATTGCCTGTCAGCTCTCCCCACATCGCTACGTGCTGGCGGTGTGCTCCAGCTAGACCCCAAGACCCTGCTGCTCACTCCCTCTCCTGCCCCCTTACCCACTCCAACTGGGAAGTCTTTCTAGCAGTGCCAGCAGCTACTGGAACCACCTGCCCGAACTGCCCTTCCAAGTACCTCGCCAGCCCACGGTGCTGCCTGTTGTCCGGGGACACCAAAGAACCTGTCATGAGTCAGCAAGCCCTTCCCCTGCCCCTACAATAGGGGGCAGTGTGCTGCCATGGCATAAGCAGTGGCTTCGGAGCCAGACAAGCTCCTATTCTATCCTTTTGTTGCAGGTCCCATAAAACCTCCTTCAACTTCCTCACATGGAAGGTTAGCAGCCTCAATACTCCCCTCCATTCAAGAAATCTTTGCCCAAGGTCACAAAGAGTTTCTCTTGTTATTTTTCTAAAAGTTCTATAAGTTTTACTGTGATTTCAAGTTAATTTTTATATGTGGGATGAGGTACACATTATATTTTTCCCATACGGATATCTAATTATTCTAGTATCATTTGTTGAAAGATTATCATTTTTCCATTGAATTACCTTGGAATTTTTAGTTGACTATGAATTGACCAAAGATGTGTTCATTCCTGGACTTTATTTGGATTCTATCCTTAGGCTAGTACTGTACTGTCTTGATTACTATAAATTTATATTACATCTCAATCAGGTAGCATAAGTCCTCTTTTTAAAAAAAGTTTTAATTTTTCTAGCTCATTTACATACCCATATAAATTCTTAATCACCAATTCATACAAAAAAGACTGATGGGTTGGGGCGCCTGGGTGGCTCAGTCGGTTAAGCGTCTGACTTCAGCTCAGGTCACGATCTCGCAGTCCGTGAGTTCGAGCCCTGCGTCGGGCTCTGGGCTGATGGCTCGGAGCCTGGAGCCTGCTTCCGATTCTGTCTCCCTCTCTCTCTGCCCCTCCCCCATTCATGCTCTGTCTCTGTCTCAAACTTAAAAAAAAAAAAAAGCTGAAGATTCAACTCAGTTTAAAAAAAACAAAAAAACAAAAAAGACTGATGGGATTTTGATTTGGACTGAATCGAATCTGTACCAATTTACAGAGAATTGACATCTTAATATGGTTATCTGCGATCTCTGCATTAATTTAGGTCTTTGATTTCAGCAATGTTTTATAGTTTTTACTATAAAGGTCTTGCACCTATCTTGTTAAATTTAGCTTTAACTATTTCATGGTTTTGGATGCTATTTTAAGCGGATTTTTTTTTCAATCTCTAATTGTTGCCAGTGTACAAAAATACAGATCGTTTAATACTAATTGTGTAACTTCCAAATTTGCTAAACTTTCTTCTAGGAGTTTTGAGGATTCCTTGGGATTTTTTACATAGATGACCATATCACATGAAAATAAAGACAGTTTCATTTCTCTCTGATTCGTAGGAGTTTTTTTTTTCCCCCTTGCTTTATTGTACTGGATAGGATCTAATGGAAGAAGTGGTGAGAATGAATTTTCTTTCTTGTCTTGTTCCTGAACTGAGGGACAGAGCCAGCTACGTAACTTAGAGGCCTACTGCAAAGTGAAAACAAAGGTTCCCCTCCTCAAAAAGCAGGAAAAAAGAGCCATTAAATGTACTAAAACATATAGCTTTGCCCTTTCCTCTGTGGCTTATTTTTATTTGTCATGATAATTTTTATTTTCTATTCAACATTGGTCTAAGAAAAGTTCAATTTTAAAATCATTAGCCCTGATTTCACTACCTTAACATTGTACAATGCCAATTTTATTTTTTTATGTTTATTTATTTTTTGAGAAAGACAGAGACACACAGAGTATGAATGGGGAAGGGGCAGTGAGAGAGGGAGACACAGAATCCGAAGCAGGCTCCAGGCTCTGAGCTGTCAGCACAGAGCCTGAGACGGGGCTTGAACCCACGAACCGAGAGATCATGACCTGAGCTGAAGTCGGACACTTAACTGAGCCACCCAGGCGCCCCTGGACAATGCCAATTTTAAATGCAAATATAAGAGCATTTAACACATATGCAGAACACAGAAATGGAACAATTGGTATCTCATGGCTTAGATGCACGTATGTGTATATGTGTATTCCATTCTTACCAAAACAGTGGAAACACTGTACAAAAATAACTCAATTGTTTGTGTTTCACTTCTTGATATGCACACATTCTATTAACACTGCCCATCTTCAGCTTACTGATGAAGGACTGAAAAAGAAAAGGAACTATGGCTTCTATCCCTCCCTTTCCTTCTATGCCATCAATCTCTGCATTAAATAGTTGGCTAACACAGGGACGCAATGGGTAATAAAGAGATGACGTGGTTCCTCGCATGCTCACACTTCTTAGAATGTCACTGCTCTCCTCCTGAATTAGAAGCAAGTTCTAGTTTGAACAGAAAGCATGGCCTCTCAGGATCCCCACTTAGTCGTAGATGTAACATGTTTACCTTGTACTTGCTTTGCATCTTGCTGAATCCCAGACACCGTGAGTTTGCCAGAATTGATGCTCTTGGGGCACTGCAAACACTACATGAACATAGGCCAGGCAAAGAATGGAAGACACCCATATTGTGCATATTTCCTCTGCACGTGGGCATGTTCCACTATACAAGTAGCCTTTTTTTTTTTAAATTTTTTTTAACGTTTATTTATTTTTGAGACAGAGAGAGACACAGCATGAACGGGGGAGGGGCAGAGAGAGAGGGAGACACAGAATCGGAAGCAAGCTCCAGGCTCTGAGCCATCAGCCCAGAACCTGACGCGGGGCTCGAACTCACGGACCGCGAGATCGTGACCTGAGCCGAAGTCGGACGCTTAACCGACTGAGCCACCCAGGCGCCCCACAAGTAGCCTTTAATTACAAAACATGAGGTCAAAGATAAAATCAAGAATTTCAAGACTGTACAAGTCACATGCCCAAAAAGCCAAACCTGCTTAGGAGAAGATTCAGATTTTCACTATTAAATACGATGTAGGTTTTTCATAGATGCCTTTGCTGAACTCAAATTTCCTATTCCTAGTTTGCAAAGAGGTTTTACCATAAATGGGTGTTCAATTCGGTTAAGTGTTTTTCTGTGTTTATTGAAATAATCATGAATTTTCCTTTTTAGTTTGCTAATATGTTGAATTATATCAATTGATTTTAACATGCTAAAACATTACATTCCTTTGAAAATCCCTAACTGGTCATTATGTGTTACCCTTTTTACATATTGCTGGGTTCTATTTGCTAATGTTCTATTAAAGTTTCTTACATACACAATGAGAACTATTCCCTGCGGTGGTTTTTTTTCCTATGCCTTTTTCTGGTGTTGATATCAGGGCAATGCTGACTTACTAAAATTAGTAGGGAAACGTTCCTGCTTCTATTTTTTGGCATAGTTTATATAGAATTGTATTATTTCACCCTTAACTGTTTGGTGGAATTCAGTATTGAAACCACGTGGGACTGGGGTCTCTTTGAGACTGGAGTGTTTAAGTTCAAACTCAATTTCTTTAATGGATACAGAACTATTCACCTTTGGTAGTAGGTCTATCAAGTAATTTGTTTATCTAATTTGTCAAATTTGTTGGCATATAGTAGTTTATAAACATTTTATTTTTCTGTAATGTCTGTAGGACCTAAAGTCATGTTCCCACTTCCATTCCTGGTATTTGTAATTTGCATCCGCTCTCATTCCCCTGATCATCTAGCTAGAGATTTATCTATTTTGACTTTTTCAAAGAACTAGCTTTGGATTTTCCAATTTCTCTTTAGTATTCATTCAGATTTTGTTATTTTTTTATTACTTCCTATTTTTTTAAAAAAATTTTAACGTTTATTATTGAGCGACAGAGAGAGACAGAGCATGAGCAGGGGAGGGGCCGAGAGAGACGGGGAGACACAGAATGTGAAGCAGGCTCCAGGCTCTGAGCTGTCAGCACAGAACCTGATGTGGGGCTCGAACTCACAAACTGTGAGATCGTGACCTGAGCTGAAGTCAGACGCTCAACCGACTGAGCCACCCACATGCCCCAATTACTTCCTATTTCTTACTCTGGATTTTTCTACTTAAGGTGGAAGCCTAATTGATCTTAGACATTATTTTTTCTAATGTTTATTTTTTGAGAGAGAGAGAGCGTGAGTGGGGGAGGGGCAGGGAGAGGGAGACACAGAATTGGAAGCGGGTTCCAGGCTCTGAGCTGTTAGCAGGCAGCCCAACGTGGGTCTTGAAGTCATGAACCATGAGATCACGACCTGAGCTGAAGTCGGATGCTCAACCGACTAAGCCACTCAGAAGCCCCTAGACATTCTTTATTAATAAAAACATTTAATACTATAAATTTCCCTCTTAGTTGCCACTTTGCCTACATCCCACAAGTTTGGCCATGTTTTCATTTTCATTTAATTCAACACATTTTTTTTAATGTTTCTTGTGATTTCTGTCTTGACTAATGGGTTATTTAGGCATGTGTTTAACTTCCAAATAATTTTGTGATTTTAAGACCTATTTATTTCTACTTCAATCCATCATTTTTGTCAGAGAACATACCTGGCATACTTTTAATCATTTTTTAATGTATTGAGTCTTGTGTTACGGTCCAGCAGATTGCTTGTCTTCACAAACATTTCCATGCACTTGAATGCATTTTCTGTAGTTGCTGGGTGGAAGGTTCGATAAAATACCACTTTGGTCCAACTGGTTGATCAGATGGTTCAAGTGGTCTATATATTTACTCATTTGTCTATTTGTTTTACCAGTTACAGAGAGGAGTGGTGCAATCTTCAAATATTATGGATTTGTCTATTCTTCCTTTTCATTCTGTCAGTTTTTGCATCATGTATTTTGAAGCTTTGTTATTAGGTACCTATGTATTCGGGATTATGATGAATTTTTGATGAATTGTCTCCTTTATCATTATGAAAAGTTATTTGTCCCTCTTTGTCCTTGATAATATTCCATATTCCAAAGTCTACAGGTTCTTTATGTATTGCTTAATACAGTCAGCCACTCCATCTTTCTTTTGATTGTCTGCATGGAATGTCTTTTTCCATCCTTTCACTTTTAATCTATTTGTATCTTTACATTTAATATGGGTTTCTTTATGATAGCTTATAGTTGGTTCTTGCTTCTTTTTTAAAATATTTGTTTTTTATTTATTGAGAGAGAGAGAGAGAGAGAGAGAGAGAAAGGTGCACAAGTGGGGGAGGGGCATAGAGGGAGGGAGACACAGAATCCGAAGCAGGCTCCAGGCTCTGAGCTGTCAGCACAGAGCCCAGCGCAGGGCTCAAATCCACAAACTGTGAGATCATGACCTGAGCCCAAGTTGGACACTCAACCAACTGAGCCACCCAGGTGCCCCATTCTTGCTTTGTAACGTAACAATATCCGTCTACTAAGTTGCGTCGTTACATCACATACACTTAATATTTTCATCAATATGGCTGAATTTAAAACCATCACATTGATCGTCTTCTATTTGTCTCATTTGTTCTATTACTTTTTCCCTTTTTTCCTGCCACCTTTTGATTTTATCATTCTCCATTATTGGCTTATGTGCTATATGTCTTTGTTATGCATTTGTAATGGTTGCTCTGATATTTACAATACACCTCTCTAACTTAATACAGTCTACTTCAAGTATTATTAATTTACATACATTTAAGAAAATCATGGAGTGCATCTACTCTTGGTTTTGGTTCAGGTCATGATCTCACAATTTGTGAAATTGAGCCCTGTATCAGACTCTGCACTGACAGCATAGAGCCTGCTTGGGATTCACTCTTGCCCCTCCCCTGCTCATGCTATCTCTCTCTCAATGTGGGGCTTGAACTCAGGACCTCAAGATCAAGAGTCGCATGCTCTTCTGACTAAGGCAGCCAGGCACCATCTCCCACAAAAAAAAAAAAAAAAGTATTTCACCTTCATTTTCTGAAGAATATTTTTGTTACGTATAGAATTCTAGATTTTATCTTTCAGTTCTATTGCCTTCTGCCTTAGAATAATTTCTGACCAGACATCTTCTATCATTCTTTGTTGTTCTCTATGTAATAGGTCTTTTTATTTTCTTTCTGATTGTTTTTATTAGTTTTTCCTTATTATGAGTATTAGGCAATTTGATTATGATACACCTTTGTGTGACTCTCTTTTTAGTCTTTGAGTTATCCTGTGCTTCTTAAACTGTGGTTTTATAGTTTTTGGACATTTTTCTGCCATTATTACTTCAAATATTTTTTCTGTCCTCTCTTTTTCTGGGATATCACTGCTCCCTGCCCTCTATAGTTTACAGTCAAAGCGATCTCAAATAACTGTCTAGGTCCCCTGCTTCAGATCCAAAATTACCTTCCAGTTTTCTTACTATCTCACACATTTCTCCAAAGGATATCTGTTAATACACACATGCTCATCCTCTAGACCACTGCTCACCAAAATCTGCTTCTGCCTCTTCTCTATCAATGTAAGGCCCAAAATGGAATTTGCCCTTCATGGCCCAGCTCAGTAATGCCTCCTCCATGAGCCCTCTCCTAACCGAGGCAGAAAGATGCTCTATCTCTACACTCCCAGGTCTTGTGGGTCATAGTGGCCCCTTGAAGGCTTGAGGACATCCTTCCAGTCAACTTGGGATGAGCCCCACTCTCATACCCAGGAGAAGGAAAGGTACTGGACCATGCTCTCTCTGTGACAGGAGTACAAGTAATGATTATATCAAAATGTGCCTGCACGAGACTTTCCTAAGGGAGAAGGTGAGCAACAGTATCTCATGAAGGAGTGAGTCAGGCAGCATCTCTCTTTTTTCCAAAGGGAATAAATGAGCCACATCACAGATTAAGTCAATTATTCTGAGCCAGAGGAAATACATCTAAGGGTATTTACTCTCGGATCGGTCTCTCTCAATACGGCCTCTCAGGAGTTGGGGGAAAAAAACATGCCAGCCGGTGACTTCCTTTGTATAAAGCCAGGAGATCTTATGGGCGGGCAATCGTGTCCCAGGAAGCCACACAGTTCCTGGCTCCAGGTCTCTGGGGAGAGAGCCCTGGCCCCAGGGCAGCAAACAAGTCCCAAGATTGGGAGAACAAAAGATTAACCATGCAACCAAGAGCAGTTCCCCAGCAAAAATCTGAAGCCTGAAGCCACTTCAGTTTCACGCTGGAAACTCTTTCAAGGCACAGAACTCCAGACCAGCTCCTTCGAGTGCTCTCACATCAGGTCACCTCCCCTCCCTCTATCCCCACCTCCTGTTCCCATCATCTTCCCCACACAACCACACACTCAAAAGCCTTCCACCTGAATAAATTCCTAATACCCCAGTAGCCCCTCACTCACCCTTGTCACCCCAAGTCCCAGTGCCCACCTACCCCTCCACCCATATCCCTCTGAAGCTCTCCCATCTCCACATAGGGTGGATATGGGATACTCATGAACAGGCCCTCCATCTCCTGTACTGTTGCAGGTCCCTGCCTCACCACATAAACAGGTGTCGTGGTGTTCCTTAGCTCCCTCTTTGAGTGGGTGGAAGAGTACTGGTTTGGGGGCCAGGAGACTGAGGCTACAGATGGGGGCTGGGATGACTGACACTGTCTGTGTGACCTCAAGCAAGTGACTTCCCCTCTGGGTCTCAGCATTCTTTCTCTGGAAACAGTAATATCCCCAAGGCTATCCCCACCTGGCAGAAGCAACAAGGGCAGTAGGGGACAGAGCGCAGCAGGAACAAGATCCTCTTAGATGCAAACCTCAACCCATCCCAATTTGTAAATTCCACTCAAGCAAAATGCTGCTGAGCACCTCTCAACGGGGATACATTTTTGTATTTAACATAGTTATCAACACATAATAACACTTGCATCTAAACACGGCTTCATTGTTTACAAAGTGCTTTCACTCATTATCTCATACAGTCCTTGCCACAACCCAGTGGTGGGTCATCATCACAGCAAACCTGTGAGGTAAGCATTAGTCTAAGAGCTTTACCTATGGTAACTCGTTTAGAGGTTTCATGAAGAAGGCACAGACAGGGCTAAGCAACCTGACCCAGATCACAAAGCTGATAAATGGCAGATCCGGCCCTGGAACCCCAGCATCAGCCTCGGGTCTGGCACTTACTCATCGGGTACATGCCCCTCTATCCTTCTCACTTTCAGAAGAGCGAACCAAACTCAGTGACATCAAATGGCTTGCCTAAGACCCCAGCATCCACAGAGGGGCAGAGTTTGAACTCCACTCCTGTTCACTGACAAAACAACGGTGAAATGGGCAAAATCAGAAACACAAAGGATGTCAGCACTTGACAGAAACATGGGCACTACAGAGCCCCAACCCTCCAACAGAGGCTCAGGGTTCACCGAGAGATCCGCGGGCGTCTAGCTCCTGGCCTGGCTTCCCTCCTCCTGTACAAACCGCCACCCTCTCTCTTTCACCCTGCAAGTTGACTTGTGTTGGATTTAGATGCTTGGGAGCGTCCCAGTGAGTAAACCACTTGCACAAGGGCCACTGCAGGTGCCAGGACTAATGGCAGCCCCTGGCTCCCAGCTGAGATGCTGCTGTCCTGTACCCAGCCGGCTGGGCTGGGCTGGGCTGGGCTGGGCCTACGCTTCCTGCTCAGTGGGACCCACACACAGTCCTTCCTGCTGTGTCACATGGAGGCTGGCGGGAGCAGCTTGCCACGCCAGCCTGGCTCTTCCTCCACTCAAGGAGCAGCCACACGACTACACACAAGAAGCCACCAGTGTGGACCTCAGGCGGGACCTCCTGGCTGGAGGAGGAAAGGGCTGTGGACTGCCCACCTTGAGAGGGAAACTGGTTACCAGCGAGGAGCATGTAGGCGTCAGCACAGTCATACTTTCACTGATTTGCATAAATGTATAAATAATCTCTCAATCCTAAATGTGCATAGATTCACATAAATATGCAAATTCATAGAAAGCTCTCTGCAAATACACCAAAGACTTGGCAATGGTTGCCTATGGGAAGGGGAGTGGGGCAGGGGGCTGGGAAGAGGGGCTTTCACGGCTACTCTTTACAACTCCTGCCTAGGTGGAGGGAAATCAATCTTCATACCTATTGATCCAGATATAAAAGGGGGCTCGATGCCACCAGTAGGCACCCTTGAGGGCTAATACTATGGGTAATATTTTTCCACACTATTTAGTATTTTCTGGGCTTTCCATAATGGACACATCTGTTACTGTTGTAGTAGATTGAACCGTATGAAATGCAATTAGCATTTCTTGCCGATTGAACATGGTTGGATATTGGTAATTTCATGTGATTCAACCTAATAAAAATTCAAGCACTGACATTCAACAAATATTTATGGAGGGACCGCTCTGTGCCGTGTCCGTATCTGGACAAACTGTTTTGGTGTTAAGAAAGTAAATAAAACAAGTCAGGTCCCTCTTGCAGGCCGGACCCCAGGTTATTCTTCTCTGTAGCCCCAGCACCTGGCAACTTGTGCAAACATGCATCTAGAACCTATGTGTTTGGCTGAATGAAAAGATAAATTACTAGCTAGATGGACAACAGATACCCATCAATAGACAAACAAATAAGATTACACAGTCTAGATGATCAATACCACATGCAGCATCCCTGTGACGAAAAAGGCAAAAAAGAGGATGGGTCAGACTCTGGTTAACTTGGCAATCCTGCGAATCTCGGCTGCTCTGGCAGGGTGACGGGAGCAGAGAAGCAACAGAGAAAGGAAACAGCGTGAGGGGCGTGCAGGCTGCAGAGGGTCACGGCCATGGGCAGAGGGCAGCCAGGTTGGCAAAAACAACCCCTCAGCCATGACCAGCGGTCCCCAGCTGAATGGTCCCTTGAAAGGGCTCCTCTGCCTCTCCCCACTCCCTTAAACAGCACATGCTGCCAGGCAGGGGAACATTCTAACAGTCTCCACAGAGCTGTCCCACCATCCAGGCAGCAGTGGGCTTCTCTATATTAATGTAAATGTTTACACAGACTGTGATTCTTTCACGAAGGTTCAATACCTAAATTTTCCAAGAGTAGAGACCATTCTCCCCACCAAACCTTAAATTATAGCTGTAGAAGAATTTCTGCCTCTAGTATTCGTGTCCTGCAATGAGGCAGGAGAACAGCATCTGTAAAACAGGAGCAGGGGCCCCTGGGTACGGAGTTGCAGTTTGCACACAAAAAAATGCCTGGGATCCTATACGGTTCAAAACCCACATCACCTGAGGACTTCTTGGAAAGGAGAAGTGGTTTAGGCTGAGGAGGAGACTAGGGGCAGTGAGATGGCTGAATTCAAATACCAGAAGGGCTGCCGGGCAGAAGACAGGAGGCAGGTGCACAGCACTCTCTCTGCATACACTTGAACAGGGAACAGACACTAAGAGAGGGCAGGATGGGGCTCAAATAGAAGGGCCAGGAGCGTGGGACAGCACTGAATATTCCAGATGAGTCAAGACCATCCGTCCCTCAATAAGACCCACTGGCCTTACACACACAGCTGGCAGGATCCTCTCTAGAACACTCCTGCATTTCTGCTCTAACTTCTGGAGTGTTTCCCCACAGGCAGCTGTGTTTAGTCCCAAGCCTGGTTATGTCAGCTGTTTTTTGGTATCCTATTTACATAATTTATATATAATCTAAACAGAATAGGAGTTTGAAAAAAAGGCAATTGTTTCTAAGAAAAGTGAATATTCTGGAAGTTTTTGAGTGAACAGCTAAAATTAGTAAAGTAGTAAATTAGAAGTCAGCAAGATAAGGGCGCCTGGGCGGCTCAGTCGGTCGAGTGTCTAACTTTGGCTCAGGTCATGATCTCATGCTCATGATGAGTTCAAGCCCTGCGCTGGGCTCTGTGCTGACAGCTCAGAGCCTGGAGCCTGCTTCAGCTTCTGTGTCTCCCTCTCTCTCTCTCTCTGCCCCTCTCCCACTCGTTCTGTCTCTCTCTCAAAAATAAATAAAAACATTAAAAAAATGTTTTTAAAAAGTAAGTGAACAAGATAATAGCAAAAACATGGCCAGGAAGTCATAAAAATCTAAAATCCTGTACCCAGATTATTTCCGACTGAATTCTCTCTCCTTTAAAAGAAACTGGAGGGGCGCCTGGGTGGCGCAGTCGGTTAAGCGTCCGACTTCAGCCAGGTCACGATCTCGCGGTCCGTGAGTTCGAGCCCCGCATCAGGCTCTGGGCTGATGGCTCAGAGCCTGGAGCCTGTTTCCGATTCTGTGTCTCCCTCTCTCTCTGCCCCTCCCCCGTTCATGCTCTGTCTCTCTCTCTGTCTCAAAAATAAATAAACATTAAAAAATAAAAATAAAAGAAACTGGAAATTACAGAGGACACATCTTAACTACAAGGGACACCAATGTGGGCACCTAGACACAAAGGAAAGATCTTTCCCTCAACAAAAGATAAGCAGGTGACAATATAGCTAAGTGTATTCAATCAAAATAATGTTAAATACATATAAATGTGTATATACGTACAATTGCTTTGGGTTCCTGGATTTTACGGACTTTCTAAAAATCTATCTCACTGCATTACTCTTTACATACAATCAGCAAGTGTGTATTTTGATGAGTGCTGACAAATGCCTACAGCTATGTGACTACACCCACAATCATGATTCAGAGCCCCAAAAGGCTCTATTAGGGCCCATCCAAGCCTGCTCCCTCACCCCACAGTGTGTCCGCAGAGGTATCACAGCTCTTACCGCACTGTATTGAGGTCACCCATCGCCTACTATCTTTCCAAGCTTTGATTTTTAGTCCCTTTCCTTACAGTGACATTCACTCTTTTTGGTGTCGAGTCTATGTGTTTTGACACACAGCTGTGTGGCCACCATCACGAGAACTTTGCACATTAACTGACCACTTACATGTCCCAATCTCACCTGGTAAGAGCATTTTCACTGCATTTGATCTGGAAGACCTGAGATTAACCTGCTTGCATTTTCACTGTGGTTCTGGGCACCATATTTGCACCATGTCCTTCCTTCCCTTTCTCTCCATCTACAGTGCCAGAGGCAAGAATATCAACTCAAAGTAGGTATGAGGCCTAAAGACATTCAGTAGATAAAAAATATTTTAAAGATCTATGTAAATGTCCATTGTAATTAGTTTTAACAGCACCTTCAGACCAATGAGGCTATTCTGAAGGAAGGGGAGTGCCCCATCCCCAGAGAAATGGAAGCCAAGACTAGAGTATGCGTTGGGGACTCCACAGCCTGCGAGTTGGACCATGAGCCCTGAAGATCCTTTCCACCTCCAAATCCAGTGAGAAGTCTCATGAAGTGTGTATTAGCATATGCTGGTGAAGAAAAGCAAAGCGAGGCCACCCAGGAGGGCTGTCCCACAGCCCCAGGGTCCTCTTTATTCTCAATAAAGAAACCAAGCTCCACATGGCCCAAGTGATTTGACCCAATGGAAGAATGGTTTGACATTCCTCCAGTCCAAATCATTCTGGAGCCTTTCTTCACCCGCTACCTACTCTTAATTCATCCTTTTCAAAATAGAGAAAGACATTAAATGAAAGGTCACTGCTATGGTACAAAACAAAAACAAGCAAAAGAAACCCCCCAAAAAATCAAAGGACAAAAAGCCTGCGTTAAAAGTCCAGTGTTCTTTGTCCTCATGGGAAACTTCACCTGAAAAGTACGTTCCCTCTAACATGTCTAAGGAAACAACAACAAAATGTTGGCCTAGCTCCCCTATCCCCCAATAAGGGGAGTTAAGTTTCCAATGACCCAACCACGGTGCCCTCCAGACATCTGGAGCATGGAGCTTCTCTTCTCTCCCTTGGGATTGGCCCAAGTTGTTCTAAAATTCCTCTCCAGCGGAGCCAGTAATAATGACAGCAAAAGCCAGAGCAACAGGCACTGCTAGGCCCAGCGGTGCCTCAGCCCTACACCGGAAAGCCAGGTACATAGGTTAGTGCATTTCATCACTGCACTGACCCAGTGAAGGAAGATTACCCCATTTCATAGAGGTAGAGACTAGACAGATTAAATAACATGCCTAAGCTCTTATAGTTGGTAAGTTGGGAGCTAGGAAGTACTTTGAGTCAAATAACTGTGAAGCCGGTGCCTTTATGGATTCTCAAAGCACAAAGCCCATTGGCAGGCCAGGCCCCCAAGGTCCCTTCACTAGTTTATAACTATAGAGGTCAGCAGGGTCTGAGACTAGACACTATGGAAGGAAGAGAAAAGGCTCCCTAAAATAACCACGCTACATTGGGTCCTTTCTGAAATAAAGAGACAAGGTCCCAGGTGTGTTCCCAGAGATGGGTGATTTAAACAACTACAATCCCAGTGTGCGGTGGGGGTAGGGGTGGGGGTGTTAGTGTCTTCCAGAGTGCTTGTGAAGTATAAACTATAATCACATGTAGGAGTTTAGAAAAAGAGCTGGAGAGAGAATTGTGCCATTTTCCTGGCTATCAGAGGGAGGCTATGTCTAACAGACGGAGTCGCCCAACACTGGGAAATGGGCCTATGGGCAGCAGGAGCAGTTCCTAGCCTGAGATGAGGACCCACCCTCAGCACCATGCACTGTCCTTTGCTCAATTCCCCTTCAGGAAATTACTGATCTGGTTTCTTAGGAATTTGTAGCAAATATGTACCGAGTAACAGACATAAGTTTCCCTCCTTAGGAGGGTAGCCAGGTCCATCTACTATCATCAAGTTGGTGACCAAGCCTTGGGCTTACCAGTCAGTCTCTTAAGAATTTGGCCCACGGGGATCAATTATCCAGGACCCGGTCCCACCGAGTGAAAAAGAGCCTTCCCAGGGTAGCCAAGAAGCCCACTTAGAGCCGACCATGGAACTGGGAGGGGCAGCTGCCTGACCTTATGCTGCCAGATCAGACTCAGCTGGTTACATTTCACGAGGACCAGTCTTGAAATGGTGCAGGAATAACAAACCACAACCGTGGAAATCTTGCAAAGGTTCAAATCCAGACCACGTGCTTTGGGGTTTTAAATGGGGGTGAAGGGTGGGGTGGGATTTCATCTTAAACATGTCATTTTCTGTTCTGTTTACAACAAAGAAAGCGTTCTTGAAGAGAGGAAAGGGAAAAGAAAAACCTTCATTACTAATCAAAGGAAATTTCTTAGAAGCCACAAAGAGGAACTTTGCTGGAGGAAACAGCTGAAAACCTGATCAGAGGAAGGAAGAGGCATCAGACATAGACTGGCCGAGAGAGAGCTCAAACAAACAATCCAATCTTACACCTAAAGAAACTAAAAAAAGAACAAACAAAACCCAAGGTGAGTAGAAAAAAGGAAATAATGAAGATCAAGACCAGAAATAAATGACAGAGACTGAAAAAAAAAAAATCGAAAAAAAAAAAATCAGTGAAACCAGGAGCTGGTTCTTTGAAAAGATAAACAAAATTGATAAACCTTTAGCCCGACTCATCAAGAAAAAAAGGACCCAAATAAATAAAATAAATAAATCAGAAACAAAAGTGAAGTAACAACGGACACCACAGAAATACAAAGGATTGTAAGAGAACCCTATGAAAAATTATATGCCAAAAATTGGACAACCTAGAAGAAATGGATAAATTCCTAAAAACATACAATCTTCCAAAAGTTAATCAGGAAGAAACAGAAAACCTGAATTGACCAATTACTAGTAACAAAATTGAATTGATAATCAAAACTACCATAAAATAAGAGTCCAGGATCAGATGGATTCACAAGAGAATTCTACCAAACATTTAAAGAGACAATACCGGGGCGCCTGGGTGGCACAGTCGGTTAAGCGTCCGACTTCAGCCAAGTCACGATCTCGCGGTCCATGAGTTCGAGCCCCGCATCGGGCTCTGGGCTGATGGCTCAGAGCCTGGAGCCTGTTTCCAATTCTGTGTGTCCCTCTCTCTCTGCCCCTCCCCCGTTCATGCTCTGTCTCTCTCTGTCCCAAAAATAAATAAATGTTGAAAAAAAAATTTAAAAAAAAATAAAAAAAAATAAAGAGACAATACCAATTTTCATCAACCTATTCCAAAAAATAGAAAAGCAAAGAAAGCTTCTAAATGTATTCTATGAGGCCAACATTATGCGGACACTAAAACCAGCCAAAGACATCACAAAAAAAGAAAGAAAGAGAAAGAGAGAAAACTACTGGTCAATATCCCTGATATACACAGATGCAAAAATCCTCAACAAAATACTAGCAAAACATATTCAATAATACATTAAAAATATCATTCACCACAATCAAGTGGAATTTATTCCAGGGATGCAAGAATGGTTCAATATTTGCTAATCAATCAACACAATACACCACATCAACAAAATGGATAAAAATCATAAGATCATCTCAAAGATGCAAAAAAAGCATCTGCTGAAATTCAACATCTGTTCATGATAAAAACTCTCAACAAAGTGGGTTCAGAGGGAACATACCTCAATGTAATAAAGGCCATATATGAAAAATGCACAGCTAACATCATACCTGATAGTGAAAACCTGAGTCCTTTTCTTCTAAGATCAGGAACGACACAAACATGTCTACTCTTGCCATGTTTATCCAACATGGTGCTGAAAGACCGAGCCATAGCAATCAGACAAGAAAAAGAAATGAGGCATCCATATGGGCAAGGAAGAAATTAAGCTGTATTTGTAGATGGGGTGGGGCATGGATGCTCTGGGCTAGGGAACTCCTCATCTGGGCTCCTCCCTAATGCTAGGTCCTAAGCCCACTTCTCTGGATTCCACACTTTCCTTGGGCAAAATGCACCCTCTCTGTGGTGATGGGGGCCATTTAAATGCTAATGATTCCCAAATCTGAAACTCTAGATTTCTCTTCTAAGCTCCAGATCTTGAACACAGGGCCTGGTGTTCAATAATTACCCACTGATGGCTCAGTCGGTTGGGCATCCAACTTTGGCTCAGGTCATGATCTCACGGCTCGTGAGTTCGAGCCCCACTCAGGCTCTGTGCTGACAGCTCAAAGCCTGCAGCCTGCTTTGGATTCTGTGTCTCCCTTGCTCTCTGTCCCCCCCCCCCCATTCATTCTCATTCATTCATTCATTCATTCTCTCTCTCTCTCTCTCTCAAAAATAAACATCAAAAAAATTTTTTTTCAAATAATTACCCACTGAATAATCTGATAGTTCTACCCAGATGTCCCATGGACACCTCAAACTGAAGTCCTCTTCTCCATCCCATTTCCATGTTGGTGGATGGCTCTCACGGCATCATGCCTGGATGATTTTAGAGGTCTCCTAATCAGTCTTGCCCTCACTCAAGTCCAACAGAATGACTCTTCTAAATGCAAATCAGATCCTATCTGCCCCTGCTAAAATTCCTACAATGGACCTCATCATTGTAGGAATAAAGGCCAAAAAATCCTTTAGCCTTTCTGCTATCTGGCTTCTCTGCACCTTGTCTCTCCAGCTCCTATCACCCACTCATGCTCCTGTCACAGAATAATGCTCACCAGTCCTGACCAAGTGAGAACCTCCTAGCACTCTGACTGAGAAGCCCCGCTCCCATTACTCCACTTAGCAAACTCCTACTCATCCTTCAAATTCCAGCTCAATGGCCAGCTCCTTAGAAGCCTTCTGGTTTCCCTAGGTAGGTCCTCACTAACAGGACTTGCACCATAGCCCATGAGCTCCTTGAGGAAGGGGCTAAGTTTTAGACATTCTCTGTATACTCTGACTAGATCAATGCTTACTACCCTGATGAAATGTTTGATAAGTGATGGAAGGAATTAAGTTTCTCCAACTACAGGAACAAGCAGAGAAGGTGGGATGGTAACAGCTCCAACTCTGCTCAGCCATTCTCCTAAATGATCTCACACAAATCATTTTTGTGCAAGGAGATTAGAATTAGGCCAACAGGATATCTATGACCCATTTTTTGGGCTCCTAAAAACCCTCCTCTATTGCTGTTTTTCCCTACACAAGGATATGAACAAGTGGCAAAGGAGTATTGATTAGCACCCCTGAAAGGTTTTATATAAATCTTTCTTTAAAAAATAATTTTTGGGGTTCCTGGGTGGCTCAGTGGGTTAACCATCTGACTCTCGGTTTCAACTTAGGTCATCATCTCCCTGTTTGTGAGATCGAACCCCACATGGGGCTCTGTGCTGACAGCATGGAGGCTGCTTGGGATTCTCTCTCTGGCCCTCTTCGGTTCATGCTCTCTCTTGCACTCCCTCTCCCTCTCAAAATAAATAAACTTAAAAATAATAATTCTCAAATCACTCGGCTTACCCTAAAACATTTCCCCGATCTTGGATCTAGCCAAAGATTTATGAAACTCTCAATGCGTTGATGGGAAAGGAAATAAAGGCAAAACCAGAGCAGGAATGTACATATTCAACATTTATAGAGCGAAGTCACAACCAAGGCACCACAAAGGGCTGCAAAGGAATTATATGATCAGTCTTAACCTCTCCTTGAGGCAATGACAACCTGTTAAGAAAGACAAATTTGACATGTTTCTGAAACATGTACATGAGCAAACTCCCACCTCCTGGGAAAGGAATACAAATATCAAAGCCAGGATGCTGATCTAGATGATGTGTGGAGAGAAAGGACCAGCACTGGTGCTGGGGTTGTGGTTGGACACAGAGACAGCTTCCCTGTAAATGGGCACAGTGCCCTGGACAGAGCAGGTCTGCACCCTTGACCAGAGGATTCTTCTCAAGAATATAATGCATGAAAAGCTCACGCAAATGAACTATGAGCCACTGTCTTTTTTTATGTGCGCTGCAGTTTCTAAAAATTTCTGAAAAATCACAGAAATGATGGATTTCACAGAGAAGCAATACCTTAAAGAAGTTATATTATGCCTTGCTCTGGACCACATTTCTAACTTTTGAAGCATCCTGTGGTCACATGGTATTTTGGTATCCCACCCAGACTCATGGATTTCTTTAACCCCTTCTCCCTACCATCCTCCATGTGTCCCCTGGTTTGGTAGGCAGCCTCAGAGGATGCCTGCTCTCCATCCCTTTCCTCCCTGTATGCACAGGCCACTCTCACATCAAGGGGTAGAAGGTCCCCTTATCTTGCATCCAGGTTAGCGTGACCTTCTTTGACCACAGTGACCAGTCTAGCCTCTAAAAACAACTCTGGTAGCTGCCATTTCCTCCCAGAGACCACCACACCTGTGAGGAAACCCAGGCTAACCACGTGGAGAGGTCATTTAGAGGAGCTCCAAGGCTCCAGGCCTCCCTAGAGCTTTCCAGCATAGTGGTCAGCTGAATGCCAATGGCTGAATGCAACAGCCCAGGCGGTCAAGTGAGTGACCCCAGCCAGTGCCACCTGAAACAGAAAAAACTGTCCAGCTGACCACAGTCAACCCACAGAATAAGATAGTAAGCTATTATTCTGAGGTTGTTACAGCAATAGATAACTGAAACACTTAGTAAATTGGATGCATTTACGTGCGGTAAGGCCAAAGAGAAGTGGGCCATTCCACATTAAAGAGTTTCCTAGAGAACCAAAATATCCAAACTAGTTTTTATCAAACTCTGGCCAAAAAGGTTTTTAGAATGCAATACCACACCCCATCTTATACTAAATGTAACTTAATATTTTCTTGATGAATGGGTCATCGCTGCAGAGACATCAGGAACTACACTGTCCTAGGACCTAATGAAATCTCCAGAAGTCACAGAAGTATGTAGGCTTTTGGTTGCAACCCCCATTCAATCTCTGGACAGCTCTACGCCTTGATCAGTAGCAATATGCCTGCCCCTAGAAACACCTCATCCTCTGTCGCATAGCGCCTTCTGAGGGTTGGGACCCTATCCCTGCTGGAACTTTAGCTCAACAGGTCTGAGGAAAGACAGTCTAACGGGTTCTTTTATGTTTGAAGAGAAGGAACTCTGTTACCTCACTGATCTGGGTTTGAATCCTGATCTGCCACCTGCTCGCTATATGGCCTTAGACCAGTCATGTCACTTATAAACATTTCAGTTTCCCCATCTGTAAATGAAAACAATATCTACCTCTTGCTGGGAGCTACTTACCAGAAACACACCAAGAGTTCAGTGAATGAGGGCATCCTGTCTATACTCCATATTCAGTGGGCCTGGCCCTGCACGTGGGGTTCCCCCTGAGCACACACAGCTGAGCGTTGGTCAGGATTACACCCACAGAAGCCTATCATCAAGAGTGCGTATCAATGGGGTGCCTGGGTAGCTCAGTTGGTTAAATGTCCAACTCTTGATTTCAGCTCAGGTCACGATCCCCGGGTTGCAGGCTTGAGCCCCGCGTGGGGCTCAGCACGGAGCGTGGAGCCTGCTTAAGATTCTCTCTCCCCATACCTCTCTGCTCCTCCCTTGTGCTTATTCATTCACCACATTCACCATGCTCAGTCTCAAAAAAAAAAAAAAAAGTGCCTATCAAGAGGACACAGTGGAGGCGGGGCCAGGGAGGGAAGGTCTGAATATGTATTCCGGGTTGGAACACCCTAGGGGGTTTAGCGTACAAACGTGAAGGAACTGGAGAACGAGAATGACCTTGGAGTCCTAGGAAGTCCACCTCAAGGAGCATTCACCAGGGCTGTTGGGCAGACCAAGTCCAGGGGCGTACGTGTGTGTGCATCCTGGAGTTTACAAAGCAAGCCTGGGGGCGGGGCAAGGGGAGACCCGGGCATGGATGCTGGGGTCCGACTGGCACTGCTACCCAGTCCCCCACTACTGGCCCAGCCCGAGGCTTTAGTTTACTCTCCAGGAAAACCAGCTAATGATAAAGTGCCAATTTAAAATAAACATGAGGGAGCCGATATTCATGGCCAAACATGAGTGAGGTAACGTGGTGAAAGTCAGGACCCACTGCATATGCACGACAAGGACGTACTAGAAAAGCTGTTCTCACACACAGGAGGATCAGAAAAGGCCACACACACACACACACACACACACCCGGGATGGGATTGAGGGGTGATTTTCTGCAAAGTTGTTTCCATGTTCAGTAATGCACTGTTCTTCCACAGCTGGATTTGATGCCTCCCCATCCCTTCTACACCTTTCCTTAGTATTCTGGTTCCTAAAACATGCCCAGCTGCGCACACGGCGCAGAGGGTTGACCCTTCTGTCCCACTCTGGGACGGTGGCTTTGCCTCCCCGCCCGTTTCCTGCACGCCTGCCTCTCTCACCCTGATGCCTCTGGTTGCTCAGAGCCCCCCAGCCTGCTGTCCTCCTGCCCCAATTCATCACATCTCATCTCACACATACCCACCCAGCCATGTCCCCACCAGGGAGAGTCCGTCATGGCCTCTCCCTTCCTTGTATCCAATTCCCAGGGGGAGACACAGGGGTACCTGCTGTGATATTTTAGGGCCTCCCACCTCTTGGTACCTTTCTTCAACACCACTCAGCGAACGCATTTCGGGGCAGCCAGAGAAGCAGGAAGAGGCTCAGAAGCCTGCATTCCAGAGGAAGAGAGGATCTCAGGGAAGCCTCTGGATATGTCCTGCCCCCTCTCCCCATCATCCCCCCTTCTCACTCAGCAGGGACCCCTCCCCCGTTATCCAGCCCCTCCACTAACTCTCAACCTCCCTGAGCCTCAGTTTCCTCATCTGTAAAATGGAGCCAGTAACATCCAGAATCAAATGGGATGATGTATATAGAACCCTAAACTCCAGCCTGTGGATGAGGGAGTCTGGAAGCATCAGCCCTCTCACACAATATCCCTCCCATAGCTGCCTCCAGCCCCCCCGGAGCAGAATGTCCATCCATGGGGTGAATGCTGTGTGATGTGTACATGTGAAGGAATTACACATCCCCGGCATATCGTGTTCCCATTTGTAAATAAAGGTCTTAACAGGCTATTAATTCCAAGAGAAAATTTTGCTCCCAAACAGCCTTTCTGCTATGAAATAGTTTTCAAATATTGTTCCTTGCCCCTAACCGGTCACAGACTCTTTAACAACCCCGCCAGAAGGGAACAGGTTTTGTGGACGCATTGAGGGTCTTGGGAATCGCCACTGGCCTCAGGAATGCTCCCTACCACCTTAGCTGCGTTTTCTGCCCACCCCCCCTTCCCCCATCAGCTGCTGCCTAGCCCTGCCCTGGACCCCATCCTGCTCCATCACATCACCCTAAGGGGCAGTTTGGGGCAGTAGAGGGCAAGTTGTGCCATAAGAGGAGGGTGGCGCCAGGACCCAGGCAAGGGGAGGGATGGCGGAGACCCCACTAGCTGCAGCTTGCTCCCCCCAGCCCAGCTCCCCTACACCCCCCAGCCTCGGACTGGGATTGTCTGATTCCCATTATCCCCAGACCCCACAGGCAGCAAGGCCCATACTATTGCTCAGTAATCTTCACTCATCCACTAATAAGTGAAACCCCAGCAACACCCCAATCCCACACCCCATCTGACAGCCCGGCTCGACCTACTTTTCTGGTCAGAACCCCAACCTTCCCGCCTCCTAGGAGAAGAGCCCAGGGCAGGCTGGATGTCTTGCCGCTGACATTTCAGGCTACCCTGAGGTCTCCCTGTCCCTGTCTATCCCCTACCCCCCACTAGAGGAGTATGGGTTCGAGAGCACGAAGGGTGCAGAGGAGGAAGCCATCGACAGTGAAAATGCTTCTTAGTGCTGCCGGTGGCAGCAGCAACAGGAGCATTCCCAAAGCCCCCGGACCCAGTGCCTGCTGGAACCCAATTCACCGCCCCCCACCGGCCCAGGAGGGAGTCACTGGCTGGATCCAACAGGTGATGGGCAAAGAAAAAGAAAAGGGGAGTCTTTAGGCAAGAGAAAGAAAAGCACGGTGGTGCTGGGGTCTGGAGAACATTCCTGGGGTTACCCTAGTTGGGGATCCGGCTGCCCCATTCTCACATCTCCGTCCCATCCTACCCTTGATCCCAGGAGGTAACATGGGCCCGCAGGAGCAGAGGGCAGGTGGGTGTTGCTTCATTACACAGCTGGAGGAGAGATATATCCAGTGTTCTCCCCACAGCGCACACAGCCACCTGGGGCTTAATTTCCACCACATTCAGAAATACTGAATGCAGGGACTCTGTGACTTAAGGACAACTTGGGCAAGTGGGTCTGGGAACCCAGGCACCTTTTAAAAAGGCACATTAGTTCCAAACAAGTGACTCAAACTTCTGGAATGCAGCCCACTGAAAGCTGGGGCCTCCTGCATTCTATCTCAGGCTCCCAAATGGACCTTGAGAGGGACCTCTTCCTTCCCCTCCATTCCCAAAGTCACATTCAGGGCACTGCTTCCATGCCAAGGCCATGCTCTCCTGGGATGCTAATATTGTTATCTTCTATTTACTTCATTTTCTTTTTTCCAGGTTTCCTAATCTTTTGGGTTTTTTGTCTCTTCTTAGCAGCACCCAAAGGATACCGGCAAATCACGAGTTTAGTGGCTGGGCTTCAAAGGGGAGAATTTGTTTTTGCTCTCTTAAGGGACAGCGAAGCATATGGGAAACTCCTGTGGTCCAGGGGCCCAGACAGGGAGGAAGATGCCAGAAGTGACTGTTTAGTAGAAAGTAACACTTCTGAGTTGGAGGTCAGACCCCAAAGGCTGCCATGCCCACCCGCCTGTCTGCTCTGAGCTGTGCTTCCTACCATTTCCAAGCAGGAATGACCCCTGCCACTCTTCCCCAGATAGCTTCCAGCAGGACCCTTGACTGGCAGAGGCACAAGCTAAAGTTCACGGACTCAAAAGTCAAGGTAGCAATGGCGGATTGTCACTTTATGTGAACAGGGCATCGGGAGAAAAACCAAGGGAACTCTTGGTGTACTCACGGGGCCCGTGCGCACCAGCCTGGGGCTGGGCTCCTGCAGAACGCACAAGGCTTCCTGAGAGAGGACCCTGCATGAGCAGGAAAAAGTTGAAACAGAAAACCTGTGTTTTCCTCTAACCAAGTGGGAGGCAATGGGACGGCTCCCTGGGGTTCTTGCATCAACCCCTATGGCACTGCTGGGCCCATGGAGACTCAGCTCTCAAGCCCAAGAGACCATGATAATGGCTTTGGCGGAGATGTAGCCAGCATCATGACATAGGAGGAAGAGCACTGGAACCGGAATCGAGACATGGACGCTCCAGGCATGTGATCACTGTAACTACTTATGCAGCCTCGAACAGGGCACTTTCCATCTCTGGGCTCACGAATAAAGGAGGCAGCAGGTAGGGCGCAAGACTGTGGAACTCATTAAGCCCCGCAGGCTCCTCCAGATGGGTTAGTAGATAAACTCAGATGCTGAGAATCACACCTCCCAGGAGCGATTAGTTAAGTGGTGGCCCAAACTCCACCCCTTCCAGCAGAACGCGTCCTCAAAGAACTAGCAGACCCTCCACTACCATGGCCAGCACGACTGTCCCCATGTACGTCCCCGCACCTTCCAACTGCTCTACACACCGTGAGCTCCCAGCGGCAGACGCAGGATCTAGGACCATCACGCCTTTGTGTTTCCCAGGGCATCTTCGCCCACATGCCCTCTGATCTTGAAAACAACCACTTATGCAGACATACGGTCCCCATCCGACAGAGGGGCACTGAGTCCACACAAGTCAGTCAACTGCTGAAGCTAGTCAAGGACAGGCTGGAGACCAGAGGCTAAGGGAACCCTCCCCTTCCCCATAAGAGGTCTTTCTGTTGGAGATCAAGGACAGAAGCAATGACCAGGACGACGCTGCCTTGGAACCAGGCCTAGTGGGCCTTCCTGCTGCCCACCTGGGCTGGACACGGGTGACAGAGTGGTCCTGAGGCCCAATGTCCTGACATCCTCCACTCCCTCAGGCCAAGTACAGAAAAGCTCCAGAGAAACTCCAGAGGTTGAGAGAGAGACGGTCTTTCTGTACAAGCAGCCCAGGGCCCCGGAGGCACTCCCCCAACATATGTGGACTCAAGGGCAAAGACAACAATGCCATCCCACCTTTGAAACTGGTACCACCTCGCAGGAGAGCTGGTGGGAAGGGAAGCCCCTGGGTGGGACTCAAGGCGGGACTCACCTCCCTCAGCAAGTGCCTGCCTTTCAGCCCATCCTGCTGCTGCTGGGCCACGGTGACCCCCAAGACGAGTGTGTGCACAACACAGGAGACCACGGAGATGATGACGATGGGGCTGAGGCTGAGGGGCAGCGTGATGAAGAAGGAGAAGACAAAGAAGGTCTGCCAGCCCACCGTGTCGCTGGCCGCATGCGCGCGGGCAAAGTTCAGGCCCAGGTAGGAGAAAATCTGGGCAGTTATCAGCAGCCACAGCAGGTAGGGCACCACTTTCCGGGTGACGCGGTCGGGGAGCAGCCCCTTTTTGCAGAGCACGAAGAGGAGGATGTCCAACAGCAATCCCATCCCGGCGACGACCAGGGGAGCCAGCTTGTCGCTGGAGTAGACCACTGCGCACATGACCACCACGTAGCAGTCGAAGAGGGCCGCAAAGACCACCAGCACCAGCAGCGTCTCATGGCGCTGCCGTTTGAAGTAGGTCTGGTACAAGTTCTCCAAGGACTCGGGCACGAAGGTCAGCCGCATGAATCGAGGCAGGCAGAGGCAGGATCCCGAGTTCCGGACAGAGATTTCATGGGTCCGGCCCACCCCGCGGTCGGGGTCAGAGGGCAGGCTGACCGAGTATTCGGCGGAGTACTCAGCCGAGTACTCGGGCTCGGAAAAGCCCTGGTTCCTTGGCATCCTGGTGACTGTCTGCTTCTACCAGCCCAGGAGAGGTGTACCGGGATCAGAGGAAGGGCTCTGGAACGGGCCGCCTACCAGGGCTCGCGAGGGCTGGCCACCTCCAGCAGGATGCAGAGCAGGTCTCCAGGGCACAGGCAGCGCTGATCTGGAACTTAGAAGGACAACGCCAAGTAGATACACGGCTCTTCATTCCCATCTGTGGTTTCTCATGACCCATCCTACCCCTCCCGAACGAATCGCTGCTGCCCGAGGCTCCAGGACCAGGGCCTTCTCCAGTCACCCCCACGCTCACGCCACCACCGGAACACACACACACACACACACACACACACACACACACACACACACTCATACCTGGTCCCGTCCTCACCAGTTTCCTGTCTGTGGCTTGCCAGAGGCCCGGCCACTTCTCCATCCCTCACACTCCGGGTCCATCTGTGTCATCCCTTCTCCCTCAGTCCCTGACTTCCTCACCTAAATTTCCAACAGGCCCAAGCCTTAGAATCTGGAGATTAAACGTGCCCGGGAGCAACCAGAGCCATCCCGGGGATTCCTGAATCTTCCTGGTGTTTACTTCCTTCTCCCACCCAACCCTGGGCGGCTCAGGCTCTCCGCCTCCGGGCACTACCTGCCCTCGGGAAGGCTGGCCTGCCCCTGCATTTACCTGTGCGGGAACTCGGGAGCCGCGTGGTCCGGCCGGTCCCCGCTCGGGCTGCGGGGCTGGGTCACGCGTGTGGCGCGCGGGGGCCGCGCCGCCCCGCCAGCGTCCCGGTCCCCGGCAGGAGGGCGACCCCCCCCCCCTCACCGTCAGGCCCGGGATCCGGCCGGGAGAGGCGCGGGGCTGCCCCTCAGCATCCGCGGGCGCCCGGCCGCAGGAGGAGGAAGACGGCGGGGGCTGAAAAATCGGGGGACGCCCGCCTCCGGGGCTGCGGCTCGCGGCACGGCCGGACCCCTCCCTCTCGCCCCCGCTGTGGCGGTGGCGGCGGCGGCGGCGCGGCTAGGGGCGCACCCGGGGCCCTCTCGGGCGGGAGCGCGGGCCGAGGCCGGGGCAGCCCGCCAGCATCCTCTGGGCCGCCCGCGCGCCGAGCGGAGCCAGCCGAGTCCGGGCGCGACGCGCTGCACTGTGTGAGTCCCCGCGCGGCGCCGGCGGCTCCGGGGCCACGCGCGCTCCAGGCCCCGGGAGGCGGGCGGCGCCCCTCCCTCCCCGCAGTCGCCGCCCTCTCGGCGAGCGCGTCCCGGAGTTGGAGGCGGGGGGGGCGAGCGCCCCGATCCAGCCCCGCGGCCGGCGTGGGGTAGGAGGCGGAGGAGCGCGGGGGCGAGAGTCGCAGGGGCCCCGGTGGCCCCGCGCCCCAGCGGCCGGAGGCGAGCTGCCTGCGGCTGCTGCGTGGAGGCGCCGGGGTGGGCGGCGGGCAGGAAGGATGGGCGAACCGATGCCCCCGCCTCCGCCCTGGGCAGGCCGGGTCTCGGAGGATGAAAGCCCGGGACGTGCCCTCCCGCAGGTGAGGCGCGCTCGCAGCACCCCTGCCGCCGCCTCTTTGGCCGCGGCTTCCTTCTGGGCGCGGAGAGGAGAGGCCGGGACTGAGGTTTAGGGCTGGCTGCCCCGCCGGGCGCGCCGGGCCTAAGTGTCCCCGCCCACCCTGGCAGTCCAAGCCTTCCGCCGAAGGGCCCGCAGCTGAGCTCTGTTTGAATTGTTCCTGAAGGAGGAGGGTAGGAGTGGCCCGGTAGGCACCTGGCACGTGGAATCGCAAGAGATCCGCTTCAGAAAGATCTCCCGTGCACATTCCACCTGCCTGAGATGGGTCTGAGTTTACAAACTCCGCTTAAAAACTAAAATGCTCCTGTGAACGGTTAAGCCTATTAGTCTCTTACACCTTAGTATAAATTACGTTTCTCGGCTTTGACAGAACACCTTGCCAAGATCAACCACAGACTTTAAGAATTTAGATAAAGGGAAAGGGGAACAAAACGTGTGTGTAGTGAGGGGTCGGGGGTGGGGAGTTGCTGAAGACTGCCAGCAGCATTAGGGAATGGGCTTCCATGGGGAGAGCAGAAGAAATGAGTCAGAGAGGAGAGAAACTCAGCCATCCAGGCCCTGGAAGGACAAGTCTCTTCGTGCCACTGAGAGTCATCCACGAATGCCCTTTCCAAAGCCTCAGCCACCTCACATCCCTCAGGAATAGATTCATCAGAGAATTGATGCTATCACAGCTGTTTCTGTCCTTCTCTCTACTAATTCTGAAAACTTGCCAACCTCAGTCCAAACCTGTCAGGGCATTGATTACCAAGGCGGGGGGGCATAGCATCAGAGTTTGGAGGAGCATAATTTGAATAAAACAGCACCTTTCCCCTTTGTTTTAATTTGTTTGGCGTTCCAAAGTTTTTTTTTTATTTTGAATTGTTACAGGATGTTAAAGGAGACATGATTTTTATGTTTAACAAAGGGACCTGTGTTAATAAAGGGGGAAAAGCCGATAAATACTGTTTGGGCCTGCTTTGGGACAAAGGACACCCACATTGCACCCTCCCCCTTTCCTGGTAATAAGACAATCCTTGGAGTTCTCCTGCCTGGCTTCCTACTTGGCAAGACCACCTCCAGCTCCCGGGCCATGTGGGTTCTTTGCTGGGCCTTTGCCCTCACGTCCCAGCCTTTGTACCACACTCACCTAGCAAAGGGAGAGTTTTCTGCACAGATACCCCTGGTTAAAAAAAAACAAAAACAAAAACAAAAACAAAAAAACAAGCCTGATTAACTGCCCCTCCTGCCCTAATCACTGGCCTACACTACTCCACTTCCTGACCTTCCACAATCCTCCTCTCTCTGCTGTGGACACCGATCAACAGCCGGGCCGGGCATCAGGGCAGGCCAGAGGAGCCACACAGTCCCTGCCCTCAGGATGCCTGCCGTCTCTGTGGGGGCACCAAATAACCAATTAAGACAGACCCTCGGCTGCACCCTGGTGGCAATCAGAGATGACCCGAAACTGGGCCTTTCAGGACTGGGTGGAAGGATCTGACTCGTTCTGAAAGGGGCGCACTCAGAGACCTGAAGCCTCTGACAAGGCTCCGCGGGGGAGGGGAGCGTCCGGAGCACATTCCCATCCCTACTCTGCTTTCTGGGTATGGGCTCAGCCCTTCCCTGGGGATGTGGGAAGCCCCATGGGCCTCCCTAGGAGCCAGAGGCCACTGAGTGAATATTCCAGAGCAGGAAAGCAGCTCAAGGTCCTGCATGCGGAAGACATCAGAGAAAACACAACTAGTGGGAGACGGGCAGCTGGCCCTGATAGCCTTCCGCAGCTTCTCCGGCACCTGGAGCCAGATAGTCACTGAATGAATGATTTCCCTAGGAAGAAATGGCACTTTGTACGTGCACCTCTTGCCCCTGAGGGAACCCATGGGCCTCATTCACTGATGCTGAAATGTCCTGGTCCAGGGAAATTAAAAATAACCCCACTCAAGAAAAGGGTAGGAAGTGTCTTCAGTTCCTAAGCTATACATTTTGTATCTATCTTAAAACACATGTACACACAGGCACGCACCCACGCAACCCAAGACCGTGAATGGCTGCGTGGGTGACTTGCCTAGGACGCATGTCCTAAACTGGGGACAGAACCTGGGTGTCAGCTGCCTTGGAGTTCTCCTGCCCGGCTTCCTACTTGGTAAGACCACGCCCAGCTCCTGTGTCAGCTCGGGTGGGTGTCCTGACTCCCACCCTAGCCCAGGACAAAGGATAGGTACCTCTTTGCTTGTATGGTTTGAGACTAGAGATGATTGCAGAGTGTTAATTGTTGTTGGATAAACAGGAGTGGTTTGGGCCCCTGGGGAAATGTGGCGGCTCCCGAATCTAGCAAACAATAGATCTGAGCAGAACCCTGGTGTCCTGGGGAAAGAGAAGTGGGAGGAAAGAAGATCATTAGCTCCTCTGGTGCTGGGCCCCAGGAGAGCCCTGTTTGGGGCCTTAGCTGAAGGCAGAGCCCGAGACCAGGGCCTGCATACAGCTGGTTTAATTGGACAAGTGATTCCCAGAGAAAGAAGGTGGGGAAGCCGGTAAATACAAGGGTGTGTGATGAGTGGTCACCACAGACAGTAGGGCTCAATCCATGAGTGCAAAAAGCAACTCAGAACTTTTCCGCTGGAGGGCTGGAAGAGGGGAGTATTCATGCACTCGCTTCCCTACACCACTGGGTACTTCCCGGTGTGCACAAGCTTCAGGGACGACGAGGCAGGGAACAAGACAGTGCAGAGAGGCGACATGCATCCGCTGCATGACAGAGTGGACAGGTGGGCCCAAAGGATGGGCAGACACCACACCACTGTCCCATAAGGGACCAGACCCCTTGTCAACTCCTGCCAACTCAGAGGTTTGGATCCTGTCACCTGGAGGAGAGAGTCACGTGATACAGGACAAAGCTGGCCCCTGCGCACTGGCCGTGTGTCCTGGCAGGGCAATGACCCAGCACTAACCCCTAGAGGGGGTCACTGGGAGGAAGGAGGAAATTAATGGGAACCCAAGCAGTTGGCAGATCTCCCCGGAGCAAGTCAAAGGGAGGAGCTCCCATCCCTCTCATGGCCGGATCCCCAAGGCACTCTGGCCACTTCTGTCCCAGCGTGACTGTTCCAGGGTGGGCTGCTGTCTCCCTCGAGCTGTCTCTGGTTGCATCTGGGAGCCTGTGTGATCAGTGGGCATGTGTGTGATCAGTGCGCACGTGTGTGATCAGTGTGCATGTGCATGAGGGTGAGCGTGAGCAAATGTGATGGGTGTGAGTGAGCATGTGTGATCAGTGTGTTTGATCAGCATGCACGTGGGTGAGTGTGTGTGCAGTGTGAGCACGTGCCCTGTGGGTGTGGCTCCAGCCTCTCCTTCTGGTCCCCGTGCCCCACTTGTTCTGTCCACCTGCACGGCCTACTCGCTGCCCTTGGATCTTTTGACCTCTCGAATAGGCAGATGGAAGCGAGTAGAGAGAGCACAGTGCTTCCAGACCCTGTGGTTTGTGTTGTCTCCTTCAGTTTTATGACGTAAGTACGAACGTCCCGCATTACGTGGGTGAGAAAACTGGGGCTCAGAGACCCCTCAGTTAGGGGCGGCAGAGAGGGGGCTGGATGCCGAATGTGCTCTTGGCCACATAGAAGTCAGGCTCAAGCAGGAATCCTCAAGAAGCTTCCTCCAGTCAGTCAGTTGCTGCCTCTCTAACCAAGGGATACTTGATCTTGGGGACCAGGTGCTTAGCCAGCAGCCAGAGGCAGCCTGTGGAATTGTGGCTCCCTAGATGGCAGAGAAAGAGACTCGAGGCATCATTCTGCCCCAGCCCGGATGAGGAAGCTGAGGCCCAGACAGGTTAAATTTGGGGAAGGCAAGACACATGCCCATGGAGTGTGAAGCAATGTGTGAATGCTGAGTAATCCCGGGGCCTCTGTGGAAATGTCACGTTTCCAAAAGCACTCAAGCCAGGGCCCCTCTGGGAAGAGGCACCATAGAAATATGTGCTAACAACTCTCTCCCTGGCCTGCTGGGGATGAGAAGGAACAGACAAAGATTTTAGAACAACAAAAGATGGCTAGAGAAGGCCCGGGTGGGGAGGAGATGGGGCCCCGACCTTCACCGTCCCTCTCACAGGTGGGAAGCCACAACACCCTAAAGAGCGAGGCTGAGACCCCTGGGGGGTCAGGCTGGAGGGGCTAAAGGAGTGCTGGTGAAAAGCCCTCACTGCAGATGAAAACAATCTACTGTCCCCATGTCTGCTTCCCCCCAGCCCCCACCTCCATCTCAGGAATCACCCTTGCCTCTGCCCTTCTCAACCCCCGGCCCATTCTCTACCCCCAAAACCAGGGCGATTGTTCCAAATCCAAATCTGATCTTGTCCCCATCTCCTTTGAGAATCCGGTTGCTAGCTGTCCCTGCCCCAGCTAAGAGGACTGCCCACCTTGCCACACACTAGGATTAAATAAGATAGTACTTATGAAGTGCTCAGCTATCACCTTGCCTTTCAAGTTGCACTAAAGGAACGCCAGTCATTTTTTACTTCGGTTGAATGGTGGCTCCCAAAAAGGTACATCGTGTCCAAATCCCTGGAACCTGTGAATGTGACCTTACTTGGATAAAAAAGTCTTTGCAGATGTAATTGGGTTATGGATCTTGAGATGACACCATGCTGGATTGCTTGGATGGCCCTAAATCCAAAGGTAAGTGTCCTCAGGTGAGACAGGCACAGAGGAGGAGATGATGTGTAGATGGAGGCAGAGGTTGAGGGGAAGGGGCCGCAAGCCGGGGAGTGCCTGGAGCCACCAAAAGCTGGAAGAGGCAAGGAGGTGTTCTCCCCTTGAGACTCCAGAGGACGTGCAGGCCTGCTGACCAATTGATTCCGGACCTCTGGCCTCCAGAATGGCAAGAGAATAAATTCTGTTGTTTTCAACCACCCAGGGTGCAGTCATTTGTTATGATACCCACAGAAACGTAAGACAGGATCCAATAGTATACTTTCTATACCTGTATTTAACACCTACTAGGATTTGTTGTAATTTTACATGACTGTTGCCCCACTCATTGGATTTTGAGCCCAGGGTCAAGATCTTGGTTTACTTGTATACCTGGAATGCCAGCCCCTGGTAGGTTATGAATAAACCTTGTTGAATTAATATAACAGTTCTGGGGAGCCTGGGTGGCTCAGCTGGTTAAGCATCTGACTTTGGCTCAGGTCATGATCTTGTGGTTTGTGAGTTCAAGCCCCGGATCGGGCTCTGTGCTGACAACTCAGAACTTGGAGCCTGCTTCAATCTGAAGATTTTGTGTCTCTGTCCCTCCCTCTCCCTCTCTCAAAATAAATAAACGTCAAAAAAAAATTTTTTTTTAATTTTTTTTTCAACGTTTATTTATTTTGGGGACAGAGAGAGACAGAGCATGAACGGGGGAGGGGCAGAGAGAGAGGGAGACACAGAATCGGAAACAGGCTCCAGGCTCCGAGCCATCAGCCCAGAGCCTGACGCGGGGCTCGAACTCACGGACCGCGAGATCGTGACCTGGCTGAAGTCGGACGCTTAACCGACTGCGCCACCCAGGCGCCCCCCCAAAAAAATTTTTTTTAATAACAATTCTGAGGCACCTGAGAGGCTCAGTAGGTTAAGCATCCAACTTCAGCTCAGGTCATGCATGATCTCCCGGTTTGTGAGTTCGAGCCCCATGTCGGGCTCTGTGCTGACAGCTCCTAGCCTGGAGCCTGCTAAGGATTCTGTGTCCTCCTCTCTCTCTGCCTGTCCCCCGTTCATCCTCTGTCTCTTTGTGTCTCAAAAATAAACATTAAAAAAAACTTTTTTAATTTAAAAATACAAACAATAACAATTCTGTTGGATCCTCTTTTCCATCTGCAGAGCTTCTTCAATGACCTGGAGGCATGCCAGGGGGTGGCAAAATCCACCTCATAGTTATTCCCAGACTTCAATTGTACTTGAAGTGATGTTTTTTCCCCTTGGAGGGAAGTCGAGTGATTTAACCGGCAAGTAATTTTAATCACGATTTTTATCGCGAAACCATCAGGGATTGATTGGGGAGCGGAACACATGAATTTGTATCCGTTCTGGGGTACAAGACAAGACTGTAAGGAAACGGACATAGGATCGTGCCTCCAGAGCTCGTGGAGGGCTCGTTCTCTCTGTGTCCAGGAATGCTGGAGACGCCCAAGGTCCACGCCGTTACCCAGGCCTGCGCTGCTGCTCTCCAGCCGCGTGGAGCTCTCACGGTTCCGAGCACGGTCTCATGCCCTCACCACTTTGCATATGCCGTTCCCTCTGCCTGGATCTCTCTTCCCTCCTGTTGTCCACCTGATACCCATCCTCAAAGACCCCCTTCCCATGCCATGTGCTCTGTGAGGTCCTCTCTCATTCCCAGGCAGGGGCGGCCCCTCGAGAACCGGTGTGAGGACGGTCTGCTCATCTGTCTCCCACTCTGGCGGAGTCTCTCAGGGGCAGACAGTGTGTTCTCATCCACCTCCTCAGCCTGCTTCGTCTTTCTTCATGGCACATTCTGCCTGAAATGACAGTGTATAACTGTTTGTTCCTAAGTCTTGTTTCGTCCCCATGGAATGTGAGTTCCGTTGGCAAAAACAAAAACAAAACAAAACAAAACAAAACAAAACAAAACAAAACAAAAAAACCCTGTTTTGTTTTGGCTTTTTAAACTGCTGATTCTCATGTGCTTAGCATCAAACCGGCCCATAGTATATGGATTCCTTTCCTATAGCTCCCATAACAAATTTAGGGTCTAAATAGTACAAATGCATATCATCTTACAGTTCTGGGGGTCAGAAGTCCAAAATGGGTTTCATCGGGCGGAAGTCATGGCTTTGGCAGGGCTTCGTTCTTTTCTGGACACTAGGAGAGAATCTATTTCCTTACCTTTTCTGGCTTCTAGAGACCACCCACATTCCTTGGCTCATGGCCCCCTTCCTCCATCTTCAAAGCCAGCAATATTACATCTCTCTGGTCTTTCTTCCATAGCCACATCTCCCCGTAACAGAGCCTGGAAAGTCCAATTTTAGGGATCCATGGGACTAGGTTAGACCCACCTGGATAATCTCCCCGTCTCAATGTCCTAAGTCATATTTGCAAAGTCCCTTTTGCCATGTAAGGTAACACACTCACAGTTTCTAGAGATTAGGATAATGACAGTTTGGGGGCCATTGTTCCATCTATCACAGTAGGCTCCTGATAGGATGGCCAGGCAATGCTGCCTATAGCAAGGATCTATATTAGTTCATGTCTCCTAAACAAATCTTCCCCAGATGTTTCTAATCTTGATGCTGCACAAATGTCACTAACAGGTTAAATCTGGAGATTGTAAAGCATCTTAAAAGTCCATGAATTGGGGCACCTGGGTGGCTCAGTCGGTTAAGCGTCCGACTTCAGCTCAGGTCATGGTCTCACAGTCCGTGAGTTCGAGCCCCGCGTCGGGCTCTGGGCTGATGGCTCAGAGCCTGGAGCCTGCTTCCGATTCTGTGTCTCCCTCTCTCTCTCCCCCTCCCTCGTTCAGGCTCTGTCTCTCTCTGTCTCAAAAATAAATAAACGTTAAAAAAATAATAAAAAAAGTCTGTGAAAAGGTGCTTTTTTCTGAGAGGAAAGAGGTCCTTGAAATCTTTTGATGCAAGAAAAAGCTCTAGAAGGAACTCATCTATCTGCCTGAGATCTTCCCTACCTTTATTCCATGTTACCTAATCTGCATTAACAGGACAGACCCATTGTTCCAGGAAGGCTGGTCGGGAACAAGAGATGCCTGAGATTTGTGGGATTCATTCCAAGACTCTCCAAATCCCCTTCATGCTGTCATTAGAATTGTCTTCCAGAACCACGGTTTAGACTTTGCACTTCCTCAAAAACTCCTATGGTTTTACTGTTTTCAGATTCGATTCTAAAGTCCTTAGCATCCAGGATATTTCTTGGTTGGGTCCTAAGCTCCTTATCTCATGTAATCATCACAACTGTTCTATGATGTAAATATGATTATTATGTCCATTTTACAGATGGGAAAACTGAGACTAGGTTCATAACTTGCCTGAGGTTCCACAGCAGATAAAGGATACTGCCAAGTTTGTACCCATGCACCTCACCCTAGGGCCTGGCATGCAGGCCCTGTGAAATCCGACCTGCCCAGCCTATCAGTCATTGCTGGAGGAATGATAGACTCAGTAGCCTGACCCCCTGCTTGGGTAGGGGTCAAGTTAGTGCCAGACCACAGGGTGTGAGTCAGGGGAAAGCAAAGCAGGAGAGAGACTAGGCCTTTGCCAGAAGATATGTCTGTTCAAATCCAGAGTTGTGTCGCTAGCCTGGGAGGCAGGAAGGAGCCCAGTCGGAGGGTGGAAAACCAGACAGCAGGCCCACAACAGGGCGACACCCAGGGGGACCCTGCAGCCTGCAGCCTGACTAGGAAAGACTCAGGTCAGCTCGATTTGCATGCTGCTGACCCATTTTCATATCTTAAAATAAGAAACATTGAGTATAAGCTTCCGCGATTATATTTACCAAGTCAGAGAAGAGTGAGGCCCAGGTCTGTAAAGCTGAGGTTTATCTGTCCCCCTTGGTCTTTTAAGGCACCCTCCCTTCCCTTCTCCCAGTGTCTGGGCCTCTCACCTTCTCTTCTTCTTAGGACCAGATCCCAGAGAGTGATCCGCCTGAAGCTGGAGAGATGGACACGTTACTGCTGAGGTCTTGAAGCCATCAATTCCGCCACTGCCTGCTCCCGCTTCTGAGCCACCTAGGAAGCGGACCCTGGAAGCAGGCAGGTGGGGCGCACAGGTCACCCGGGATGGAGTGAGCCAGAGCTTGGGGCTCAGACATTTGGCCACAGTCTGTGATAATGCTACACTCTGGACTTGAGCCCCTTCACCTAGCCCCAGGCATGGGGGGTGGCCAAATGTCCCCCCTCCAGGTGCAGAGCCTGCCCTGGGGATATGGAAGTAAGAGAACAAAATGCACCCTATCGCTCACTCAGCTAGCAAATGAGAACAGAGTGAGAGGGCCAAGCAGATGGGGCTCAGTTCCTGTTCCCCATTTCACCAGAAGAAAGTTACTGAAGCCAGAAGAGCTCTCCAGGGGGGTCTCTGTAGAAGCAAAAGAGGGAGAGGTACTCCACTAACAGCCATCTCTACACACGCGCACACAGACGCATGCATGCATGTGCACACATGCACACACAGATGCACACACATGTGCACACACAGGTGCATACATGCATGTGCACACACGCACACACAGATGCATGCATGCACACAGATACACACAGGCATGTACACGCATGCACATACAGATGCATGTGTGCATGTGTGCACATGCAGGTGCATGCGTGTATACATGCATGTGCACACATGCACACACACGTACACACATGCACACACAGATGCATGCGTGAATACACACACAGAGACACATGCAGGCATGTGCAGACACGCACACAGATGCACACATGTACACACACAGACACATGCATGCATGTGTGTGTGCGCACACACACACACCTTGGATTGATGGTCAAAGCCATGGGTCAAAGGAATAAGTCAGAAAGATGGTATTTCAGATTTCACTAAGGAGTAAGAAAGATGGTATTTTGTAGGCAGAGTGGCCTTCCCAGCACCACCCCTCCCCGATTAGATCAGAGCATACATGATCCAAAAGTACAGTGGAGATTGTAGAGGAGAGGTCGCTGCCTCCTGTGCAGGGCAGGCCCCTCCCCTTGCCCTGGAGCCCATCCCGTACACCCCACTCTGCTCCCTCCCCGTCTCTCCTGACTCTTCCCTGTCAACAGGCAAGGCCGCTCCCATCTTAAATCATAAACAAATGACAACCCTTCTGGGCTCTTCATTCCCTCTAGCTGCCACCTTATCTTCTTTCTTCCAGGTCAAGCTTCTTGCGGAAGTTTACTAAGCAGCATTCATAATGTCTGCTTCAAAAAAGGAGACCAGAAAAGGCTCCGTGCAGTAGGATGCCCCTGAGAAGGAAGAGGGGGAAGAGTATTTGCCCCGAATGAGGAAGGGGCAGCCAGCAGAGAGGGAGCAGCAGGAGCAGAGACGTGGAGGCGGGGAAGTCCAGCAATGTCCAGCATGTGGGAATCGTGAATGCAGGTGGATAGCAGAAGGGTGTAGAAAGAGAAGTCGTGGCAAGGCAAGAAAGGTAGAAAAGGGCCAGATCACAGAAGGCCTTGAATGCCGAGCTAGAATTGCTACGTTTGGGCTTTACAGCTGTTGAGGCTTCATTTGGACAAATGACAGGTCCTGACCAGCTCCGTTCTCTCAGAGGATTGATTTGGAATAAAAGATGGTTTGGAAAAGGAAGAGACTGTCAAGGGAAAACTGGCAAGAAGGCACAAAATAAAAACTACCGGAAGACAGTGGTCCAAATTAAGTAATGCTCTCTAGGATTCGTTCCACAAAGTTCTCAGGCCTCGCACATGAAGCTGTCATGTGGATTTGCACTCAAATTAGACACGCGCAGGTTTTTGGGTAAGCATATTCATGTGTTTTTACAGATAGTAACGTTTATAGCTGTTAAATAATTCATGCTGGCTTTGTTTTCCCTCTTGTGCTCTTAAAAAAGATGCTGTTTACTGCACAGGCGCTGGCAGAAAGAAGTCAGCTACCCGCTTTGCCGTCCTTTTTACAACCTTGCTGTGCCACGTGGGGGGTGCCAGGCACGTCTCTGAAAATGTTCTCTTCAGTGGAATACATGCTAAGCTTTTTCAAAACCAGATCAAGGGCTTAGCCCTTTTTGTTTTTATTAGGGTTTTTATGATTTTTTTAAACATCTCTTTATTTTTGAGAGACAGAGAGAAACAGAGCACAAGCAGGGGAGGAGCAGAGAGAGAGGGAGACACAGAATCCAAGGCAGGCTCCAGGCTCCGTGCTGCCAGCACAGAGCCCGACACGGGGCTTGAGCCCATGGACCACGAGATCATGACCCAAGCCAAAGTCGGCCACTCAACCAACTGAGCCACCCGGGCGCCCCTAGAGCTTTTATTTTAATTTAAAAGTTTTTCATTTGATTAAAACCTAGTTCTTGGTGAACTAGGTTCAGCGTGGGTTTCAGCAGGTCTGTCTCTCACCCCTCCTCTAGGATGCCTCTGGCTTTATGTGCAACCAGCCCCGACCAGGGGGAGGCAAGTGACCACTTTCCTCACCGCTGAGCGATGACCCAGAGCCTCCAGTGCAAGGCTTTCCGGTCAAGATGACTCTAGCCCTTCCCTTCATTAACAGCCCCACAGAGCCCACACTACCTGTCAGCTTTAAATCTGTTTGGACAGGAAAGCTTATAGCCCTGCTCTGCTATTTTTAGGAGGTGCTAGCATTGACTCAGTCTTTCTGCTGGCTGGCAGCCCTCTGCTCTCTCCTTCCTGCGCTGTCACTTCTTGGGGCGGTGAGCACGTCTCCCGTCTCCCTGCCTGGCTCAGCTTCGGCCCGCGCCCCCTTCTCGCACTTTCCTAGGGCAGGGGCACGTCTCTCAGGGGCCGCATTTCCTTGCTTCTCAACAAGAGCTGCTCCACAAGTCACAGACACTAACCTGGATGGAGCTGGAGACTGCATCTTGTTCGTAATTTCGTATGAATGTAGCCGTAAGCGGGAGTTAGGTGGTCTGTTTTTTGTTTTTTGTTTTAATGAAGTCTAAGTTCAAATACGCCTTTAAACAAAAATAATTTGGGGCGCCTGGGTGGCTCAGTTGCTTAAGCGTCCACCTCTTGATTTCGGCTCAGGTCCTGATCTCCCGGTTCATGGGATCCAGCCCCGCGTGGGGCTCTGCACTGACACTGCGGAGTCTGCTCGGGATTCTCTCTCTCTCTCTGCCCCTCCCCCACGTGCTCACACTCTCTCTCTCTCTGTCTCTCTCTCTCTCTCTCGCTCTCTCTGTCTAAATATAAATAAATAAACATTGTCTGGGGTGCCTGGGTGGCTCAGTTGGTTGGGTGACCAACTTCGGCTCAGGTCATGATCTTGCAGTTTGTGAGTTCAAGCCCCGCGTTGGGCTCTGTGCTGACAGCTCAGAGCCTGGAGCCTGCTTCCGATTCTGTGTCTCCCCTTCTCTCTGCCCCTCCCCTGCTCATGCTCTGCATCTCTCTGTCTCTCAATAATAAATAAATGTTAGGGGCGCCTGGGTGGCGCAGTCGGTTAAGCGTCCGACTTCAGCCAGGTCACGATCTCGCGGTCCGTGAGTTCGAGCCCCGCATCGGGCTCTGGGCTGATGGCATCGGGCTCTGGGCTGATGGCTCAGAGCCTGGAGCCTGTTTCCGATTCTGTGTCTCCCTCTCTCTCTGCCCCTCCCCCGTTCATGCTCTGTCTCTCTCTGCCTCAAAAATAAACGTTAAAAAAAAATTAAAAAAAAATAAATAAATGTTAAAAAATTTCTTTTAATAAATAAACATTGTTTAAAAATAATAATTTACAGGGGCACCTGGGTGACTGAGTTGGTTAAGCGTCTGCTTCGGCTCAGGTCATGATCTCGCAGTTCGTGGGTTCAAGCCCCTTGTTGGACTCTACAGACAGCTCAGAGCCTGGAGACTACTTCAGATTCTGTCTTCCTCTCTCTGCCCCTCCCCTGCTCATGCTTTCTTTCTCTCTTCTCTCAAAAATAAATAAACATTAAAAAAATTTTTTTAAATAATACAGTTGACCCTTGAGTAACACGGTTCTGAACTTCATGGGTCCACTTACAAATGGACTTTTGTGAATATATACAGAACAGTATTGTAAGTGTACTTTCTTTCTCTCCTTTATGATTTTCTTGAAAGCATTTTCTTTTCTCTGGTTTACTTTACTATAAGAATACAGCATTAATACATGTAACATAAAATATGTGTTAATCAAACCTTTATGTTATCGCTAAGGCTTCTGGTCAAAAGGAGGCTGTGAGTAGCTAACTTTGGGGGGAGTCAAAAATCATACTCAGATTTTTAAGGGTGTGGAGGTTGGTGCTCCTAACCCCCCATGCTGTTCAAAGGTCAGCTGCACATTTAAAAAGCTTTAGAGAGAAAGATGTGAAGGGTTTAGATGTTAGCTATAAATTGAAACTTATTGTTCATTATATTTTTATCCCAGAGTATAGCAGAGTGACTGGCATAGAAAAGACACTAAGTAAATGCTTGGAGAAAGGAATGCTTAGGAATAAATGAATAATTTCAAAGGTGTTAAAAGCTTGGTGATTTATCCCTCTCAAGGGTAAAATTTGTAGTTTTATGCAGAAATTGTCTTTAATACACTGAAAATGATGGCGTTCTCAGATATCTCTCCCAGGGTGGGGCCAGCAACATTTTTGGCAGTGGGTTATATGATAGTTGTTGGGGTGATTTCTGTCTTTTTTTTAATGTTTTTTTTTAACGTTTATTTACTTTTGAGACACAGAGAGAGACAGAGCATGAACGGGGGAGGAGCAGAGAGAGAGGGAGACACAGAATCGGAAGCAGGCTCCAGGCTCTGAGCCATCAGCCCAGAGAGCCCGACGCGGGGCTCGAACTCACGGACCGCGAGATCGCGAGATCGTGACCTGAGCTGAAGTCGGACACTTAACCGACTGAGCTACCCAGGTGCCCCAAGGGGTGATTTCTGCCTTAATAATCCCAAACTCAATTCAAAATAGCTTAAATGGTAGAGAAATGTATTACCTTTATAACAAGTTTTTGTATAGGACCTCTACCCACTCTTTGGACAGAACAGGTTTAAGGTTAGTTATTCAATGGCTCAATACCATCTTTAAGGTTCATGTGACTTTCCATCTTCTGCCCTGCCACCCTTAGCATATCAGCTTTGCCATCATTAAGGTAACATTCCCCATGGCTGCAAGATGGCACCACCGTCCGGCATCATTTGTAGATATGACAATGTACCATAGAAGAAGAGGAACAGTTTTCTCCTATGCCTTTCTTTTTGGGAGTACAAAATTCTTTCCCAAATCTCCCCAGAAGAATGCTCATTATGTCCTTTGACCAAGGCAGGGTCACATGCCCACTTCCAAACCAATCACTGGCAATAGAAATGATACCATTGTGGACAGTTTCAATCACTCATGATTTACCACTGAGCCACACAGTGAGGGACACGTACCTGGATAACATTAGGAATCTGCCAGCAAGGAAGAAGGATGAATGGTGATCGGGTAGGCCATCGACAGTGTCGGTTCTGGTGCCTCTCAAAGGCCAGGCCTGGTTCCTGGCAAAGCCAACTCTCTTGTCAATTTTGTGAAGAACTTCCACAAACTAGGGAAACACTTAGACAAATCTCATCAAGAAAACTACACCAAGATTTGATTGGTTAATGAGCAACATATTTGGGTGCTAAGGGCACCCACACTCTTTTATTTTCTTACTCTCATTTGGGCCTCCTTTTAAATCAACATTCATTTGCATTCTGTAACTTGTTTCATAATCTGTTGGGAATTGTGTGGTTGAAGGATCTACAACCTATTCCACAGTACAGCAAAATAGGTCACTCATTCATTCATTCATTGAATACTTATTATGCTTTTATTAGGCACTTAAGACACAAAGATAGAAAAGATAAAGTCCTCATCTGCCAAGAAGTAATAATACATTGAGGACACCTTGCCCTGCTAAGGAGAAAATCTACTAAATGTACCTGAGGAGCAGAGGTGAGTCTAGAAAAAAATTCAGAGATGGAGGCATTTGAGCTGGATATAAAAGTTCAGTAAGAGTTTGCCAGGCAAAGAGGAGAGGGGAAAGGAATATGTGCCTTAGTCAGCCCAGGCTGCTAGAACAAAATACCGCAGACCTGGGACCTACACAACACACGCTTATTTCTCAAGGTTCTGGAGGCTAGAAGTCCAAGATCAAGATCAACTAAATCTGCCAGCAGATTTAGTTCTTGGTGAGGGCTCTCTTCCTGGCTTGCAGATGGCTGCTTCCTTACTGTGTGTTCACTTGGTGGATAGAGGAAGCTCCATCCTCATGATCTCATCTAAACCTAATTACCTCCAAATACTCCCACCTCCAAATACCACCATGCTGGGGGTTAGGGCTTCAACATATGAACCCGGTGTGGGGGGAACACAAACATTCAGTCCATAACAGCATGTCAAGTCAACGGGATAGCAGTTACAATGGCACAAAGCCATGAACAGAACAACATATATGGAGAACACCAAGAAGTTGAACTTGCCTAGGGGCGCCTGGGTGGCGCAGTCGGTTAAGCGTCCGACTTCAGCCAGGTCACGATCTCGCGGTCCGTGAGTTCGAGCCCCGCGTCGGGCTCTGGGCTGATGGCTCAGAGCCTGGAGCCTGCTTCCGAATTCTGTGTCTCCCTCTCTCTCTGCCCCTCCCCCGTTCATGCTCTGTCTCTCTCTCTGTCCCAAAAATAAATAAAACGTTGAAAAAAAAATTAAAAAAAAAAAAAAAAAAAAAAAAGAAGTTGAACTTGCCTAGAGCACACGGGAGGGTAAAGAGACAGAAGCTAGAAGGAGGCTGGATTATACCAGGCCAGGGCCGTGCGGTGTTGTGGAGAATGGCAAGGGCTCTGAAGTCAGGCCCCGGGCTGAACACAGGTGCCACTCTTGGAGTAGCTCAATGATTGTATTAGTTTCCCATGGCCACCACTGCACATTTTACAAACTGGGAGGGAGGCCTAAAACAGCAGAAATTGATTCTCTCACACTTCTAAAGACCAAAAGTCCAAAATCAAGTCCCAATCAGTAAGGTTGGTTCCCTCTGGAGGCTCTGAGGGAGAATCCATTTCTGCCCCTCCCCTGACTCCTGGTAGCTGCCCGCAACCACCGGCCATCCTCAGCTTGCCGCTTTCTAACTCCAGTCTCTGCCTCAGTCTTCACATGGCCTCCTCTTCCCTGCGTGTCTGTCTCTTTCCCCTTCTCTTGTAAGGATTCTTAATGCGTTTAGGGCCCACCCTCATGCAGACTGATCTCATCTCAAGATCCTTACCCTAATGACATACGAAAAGATTCTATTCTAAATAAAGTCATATTCTCAGGTTCTGAATGGACATATCTTTGGAGGGACCATAAGGCAATAATACACTATGGTATTAGATAGTGTACTTAACTGTTTTGAGCACATTTCCTTATCCATAATATGGGGATAAAATCTTTATCCTAAAAAGTCATTGTGAGACTGAAATAAAATGCTTTTAGGGGCGCCTGAGTGGCTCAGTCGGTTAAGCGTCCAACTTTGGCTCAGGTTATGATCTCACAGTTTGTGAGTTTGAGCCCTGCATAGGGCTCTGTGCTGACAGCTCAGAGCCTGGAGCTTGCTTCGGATTCTGTGTCTCCCTCTCTCTCAGCCCTTCCCCTGCTCACACTCTGTCTCTGTCTCTCTCTCTCAAATATAAATAAACATTTAAAAAATGCTTTTAAATTGCTGAGAAAGTACTTGATCTATAGTAAGTGCTCAGTAAACAGTAGGAGCTCTGACTTTATCCCATGGGGCAACAGAAGGCTTGCAAGAGTAGGTGTTTGAGGAGGGAAGAAAAGAAGAGTTACTTCCCAGATCTGTTCTCTTTTTGACTGCACAGGTGCACCGAGCTAGGCTCTAAGCAATCCCTAGCTCAGTCTCTTGGGACAAAGGACAGGGCAGAGGTGGCCCAGGCTGCTGGTCCCGGATCCCACTTCCAGAATCTTTGTCCTATACATTTCCTCAGTTCCTAAAGCACCTACTTTGCAAATAGTAGGTGTTTCATTGGTCTTTCTTACAATGAATCATACACTTCAAGCTAAAAAGACTATCAAAGACTTAATGCCCACTTATAAGGCTGATTGGAGGCTGCCGGTGAGTTAAGTTAGGTCTTCCTGCCTAGTAATTTAAACCATGATATAAATTCATTTGATTTCAGCCAAATCCCTCCCACTAAATACATTTCACGAACTCCCATACCTTGCTGTTTCAAAAATTCTATGGCAATAATGGCAGGCATGCTCTCGGGTGCAGGGTTGAGGAACTGTGGGTCATTGGACTAATTCTATCTGGTCTTTAGGGAAAATCACAAGAAGTGAGCCACCTTCATAACTCTAATAGCAAAAACAGTGAGGTTTTAAAAGCAGATGGCACCTAGTCAACACGGGGATCATTTCATAATGTATAAAAGGATCAATTCGCTATGACGTACCCTTGAAACTAATAGGATATTGTATGTCAGTGGTACTTTAGTAAAAAAAGAAAATTGAATTAAAAAAAGTCCTAGTGGCAATTTTGTTAAAGAGTGTAATCGGTCATCATAAGTACTGAGTGCCTCCTGCAAGTCACTGTGAGAAGTGCTTTGGGAGATAGGCTGTGAGATGTAATCCTGCCCCCAAAGAGCTGACAATCTAGTTGAGAAGACAAGATGAAAGGGGAGGGTCTTTGCTTCAATGTGCGGGGATGCACAGAGATGCCCCTGCCCGTACATTCCCACGCTGTCCTGGAGTAAACAGCGCCAGGTTGGAGTTTGCTCATGAAAGCTCAGTGGTGTATCTTCCTAGCTTGAAATCAACCATGATGAGAGCATTTGCACGACGGAAGCTGGGCAAAAGCTACAAATCAGAGTTTCCTTGCACCCCTCCCCAAGATCCAGTTTACCAGCACACCAGTAATCCCTAGGGCCAGATAGAAAAGTTCCACGGGGCTTCCAAGGGGAAGCCTGGGAGGCTGCAATCTCCAGGGGAGGCCTGGTATGAAGTTGCATCTGACAGGACACCAGAGTCAGAGTGGTGACGACTGAAAGGGGCCCCAGGGCCTGGGCCTCATGGTGGGGCTGGGGGGAAGGTGGCCTGGAGTTATCCACCCTCCAGGTGGGCAGGGCACAGAGGTGCTAAGAGGCCCAGGGAGCAGGGCAGAGGAGGCCAAGAGCCAGCTGAACAACCAGGAGGAGGAGCACTTGGACCTCAAGTCTGGAGGCCAGGGCAGGACTGTGATGTTAGCAGCAGATGGCACACCAGGTGGGGTCTGCTAGAGCACAGCGAGGCCACTAGTGTGGGGACAGCACGAGGGCCCCCAAATGCTTCTCTTGGCCAAGATGAGAAGTAAGGCACCCTTTTCCCCAAGTCTAGATCCCATCGGAGAAAGAAGGGGGTAGCAGTATGAGGAGGCAGAGGTCTTAAATTTATTGGGTTTTAATCTAGAGTTGATCATGTTTAAACCCAGAAGTGACTAACTTGCCTGAAGAGGCAAATTTTAAGTGTTCCCACCTTTGGTGGAAAATGTGACCTCAGGACCCAAGATGACTTCCATTTCATAGGAATAAAGAATGTCTTTGAACATCTGAGTCTCCGTGGACTTATCCCTAAAAGTTCCCAATACCTTTTGCCTTCGTAAAGTGAGCAGAAATCACAACCACGTGTAGCGGGAGTGTAAGGTTTTCTTTATGAAAGGAAATGAAAGGGTTCAACAATGCCTATTATTCCTAACTTTAGGAAGAGCCTAGTTCACTAACATTTTTCTAAAACCATTTTTCTTTTCCTTTTCCTTCTCTTTCTTCGGAGTGGCGGTGTTACAATAGAATTATTTACAAGAGGTCTGGGGGCCTGGAATTTATGGCCTTTGTCAAATTTCAGAAAGTAATGGTCTTTAGAAAGGACCTTAGGTGTTATTTAACATTCGTTAGTCAACAGCCTCATATAATAACTGAGGAAAGTGCACCTCAGAAGGTGAGCCTACTTGCCCAAGGCTGCTCTCTTAATTAATAGGAGAGATAAGGCTCTATCCCAGCCTTCCCATTTCAGTTCTGCCCTTTCTGTGTTACATGAGAGTGAATTCACGGATACGTGACTACATTAAGCGAATTTGAAATTCCAGTCAGACGGCACTGATTGCTATGTCAGCTTTTCAAACAAACTTTTAAGAAACGAAAAGATTTTTTTCTCTTTTAGGATAAAGTTCCTACTAATGTAAAGAGGTAGGATTTAATTACAACCCAGAGCCACCCTACTTAGAGGTTCCCACAAACGGTTTAGAGTGAGTCTCTCTCTCTCTCTCTTTTTTTAACTGGTACCACATCTAGCTTTTTGTCGTTGCATTTAACTTTTTTTTTAAATGTTTTATTTTATTTTTGAGAGAGAAAGGCAGAGGTGAGCAGGGGAGGGGCAGAGAGAGAGGGAGACACAGAATCAGAAGCAGGCTCCAGGCTCTGAGCTGTCAGCACAAAGTCCGACACGGGGCTTGAACCCACAAACCATGAGATCATGACCCGAGCCGAAGTTGGATGCTCAACCGACGGAGCCACCCAGGCACCCCTCATTTAACTTTTTAGATGACCAAAACAGTTTATATTCATTGAGAAAATACAAATAATATAGACAACAGGGTAGAAAGTCAAACTATCCTAACCTCATCCCCTAAAGCCCACTCCCTGAACAATCACTGTGGACAGTTTGGTGATTATAAAGCGTCTTTCCTCCAGTGGTGCTAGTGATTCTAACACAAAAGGCCGGGACTATGGGATGGTGGGGGGGAGGGAAACTGCCCTTTTAGGGCTTCATAGGGTTCTAACCATGACAAGAGAATAACTAAGGGTGTGAAAATCACCTAGAAGCAAAGCCCTTAGGCTGACACATGCCGCAAAGGATCTATCTCTCAGATTCTCAGGCTTATTTTACCCTTCAGTTGCTGACTTGGGTGGATGTCCCTTAGGACGTGATTTTCAAGCTGTTGAGAGGCATCAGAGTTTCTGCATGGGTTTGTTCAAAATCTCATGGAAAAAAAAAACTTGTTAATAAATATATCCAAATGTACTGTAGTCCTTGTTTCATTTTGTTTTGTTTTATTCTTTTTGGACTCTGGGTTTGTTTCTTTTTTTTTTAATGTTTATTTATTGTTGACAGAGCGCGAGCAGGGGAAGGACAGAGAGAGAGGAGAACAGAGGATCTGAAGCGGGCTCCACACGGTCAGCATAGAGCCTGATGCAGGGCTCGAACTCAAGAACTGCGAGATCATGATCTGAGCCGAGTCGGATACGTAACTGACTGAGGCACCCAGGCGCCCCTATATTCCACATTTTAACACACTGTTTACTTAAGTGCCATGCTAACTCCCTCTTGGCTTGCACACCCTCAGAAAGAAGTTTCCTTCATTCCTGTGCACACATGTAGGATATAAACTTGTGTCATTACAAGGAAAATTGTACCTTCATGGTCTTTAAAAAAATACAACCTATTTATTTCATTTAAGCAACATGGTACAAGAGGGTACAATATTACTTACGAGTGTAAAGCAGAATATTTTAAAATTTTGATCCTGAGGCTGATAGCATAGACTGGGAGCCTGGGTTCTGAAGCTGGGCAAGCAGATTTGAATAGCTTCCTGTGTGGCCTAGAGCAAGTCACTTAACCTCTCTGAGCGTCAGTTTTCTCATCTATAAAATGGTGATCACATAATAAAACATACCGTCTTCTTAAAAGTCCTTTGGTTGTCTTTGTTACCAGCACTTCTCTGTGGCTATCTTTCTAATATTCCCTGATATCTAATGATTTTTAGTATCTAGGATCTTTCCAACTATCCTTCCCAGGACCCCAGCCTTCTGCCTCTTCTTATCTGGCCTTTCTTTCTTCCTCTTCTTTCGGGAGCCGCAGCCCCTAGAAGTCTTGTTCATTTCTTACGACTTGCAGCTCAGCTCTTTGCCTCGCTACACAAAGCCATGGTGCTTTCCCTTAGGTCTAAAATGTCATCAGAGTCCCTGACCAGCCTGCCAGCTGTACAGACTGCCTGACAGCAGCTCGTAACAGTGTTTCCTGGAGGCTGATCACCCTCTTGGGTGAGGTGCTCCCCCAAACAGCGTTTGTAAGCAGGAGGGAAGGGCATGGGGATTCATCTTCTGGTGGAAACCCTGCCATCTGCCTTGGGAGGCAGAACTGCCTGATCGGTTGCTTTCATAAGGAGTGATGTTAAAACTGTCAACTTACAAACTTATCCTCATAAAACATTGCTCTTAGATGTTTTATATACAGGGATCCCATGTTGGAGTTCACTAGAAATATAGGGTTCTGTCGGCAACAACAGATGTTGGCAAGGATGTGGAGAAAGAGGATCTCTTTTGCACAGCTGGTGGGAATGCAAACTGGTGCAGCCACTCTGGAAAACAGTATTGAGTTTCCTCAAAAAACGAAAAATAGAACTACCCTACGACCCAGCAATTGCACTACTAGGCATTTATCCACGGGATACAGGTGTGCTGTTTCGAAGGGACACATGCATCCCAGTGTTTATAGAAGCACTATCAACAATAGCCAAAGTATGGAAAGAGCCCAAATGTCCATCGATGGATGAATGGATAAAGAAGATGTGGTATATACATACAATGGAGTATTACTCTGCAATCAAAAAGAATGAAATCTTGCCATTTGCAACTACGTGGATAGAACTAGAGGGTATTATGCGACGCAAAATTAGTCAGAGAAAGACAAATATAACCTCACTCATATGAGGACTTTAAGATACAAAACAGATGAACATAAGGGAAGGAAAGCAAAATAATATAAAAACAGGGAGGGGGACAAAACAGAAGAGACTCATAAATATGGAGAACAAACTGAGGGTTACTGGAGGGGTGGTGGGAGGGGGGATGGGCTAAATGGGCAAGGGGCATTAAGGAATCTACTCCTGAAATCATTGTTGCACTAGATGCTAACTAACTTGAATGTAAATTAAAAAAATATAATAATAAATTTTTTTTAAAAAGCTACCATACCTGAAAAAAAAAAAAAAAAAAAGGAATATAGGGTTCTGTCCATAAAAAAAATCTGACAAACACTGACTTGGGGCTTTTCTACTTGCTCCTTTGCTACTCAGAATGGAGATAGTTTCTTTCATTTTATTTTCCTTTGGAACCACTGAGATGCCTTCTCTCTTTAGTATTTACTTTATTAACCTTTTGTTTTCTCTCATACTCTGAAACTAGCCAAATGTTCACATTCCTATATCTGAGGCATGTAGGCACCTCACATCTTAATTTCTCTGGATCATAGAAGACTTTTACTTTCTCTTGCCTCGGTAAAATGCTGTCACGGGCTGCCTCTGTTGATTTTATAATGATCACTAACAACCAACTGTTTTGGATGCAGGGAGAATAATTTTCTTGAAGTCATAGCATCCTTTACAACAGTCCACTGATCAAAATTTTAACTGGATGTTAGAGGTACACGTTATTTTAACTAAAACAACTTAAATTCTAGATATTTTCCCTCCAAATAAATACAACCTTATCAACTGCTTTGAAAGAATACATTAATTATAGACCTAAAACATATATAAAGAACCTCCTTAAGTCTGGAACTATTTCCTCCAGCCCAATATGAAAAACTGAACTTTGTATGATAATGATTAAGTTCTCCAAAAAAACCTTAATACGGCTTTAAACAACCTACATGATCTTCAGAAGCTGCATATCTAGCTGCAATCAGAAGCTGCATATCTTGAAGACTTCTGAAAAAGTGCAAACTTGCCTCTTTAGAAACAAACCTATAGCAAATAAGCCTATAGAAAAAAAAGAACCTTTCTTCAAAACTTCACACACACACACAGCACACTAGAGCAGTAAGTGCCATAGCGCAGGGAGTTTTGTTGGTTCTGAGCTCAGTTATGTACTCAGTGCCTAGAACAGGGCCTGACACATAGCAGGTGCTTCCATGCATGGCAAGTGAATACTTTAAAATTTAAGGAAATTTAAGAAATTACAAGTGCCCCTGATAGATAAAATTTTGCTTCTTAAATTGACCCTGAGACGAATTGAATAAACCTAATTTTTCTTTTAAGTTTACAACTGGCTACTATTGGTTTAAGACCTAGCCAAAGGCTCCAGTTGAGAAACATCAAGTAATTGGATATATTATAATATATAAATGTTGTAATACACCTACCAAATGTACCAGTCTACAGACCATAGCTTTCTCATCCTTGCTTAGAATCCTTGAAGTCTACTATCTTCTAATATTCTTTTAGTTTCAATTAACAGAAAGCAAACTCCAACTAGCCTAAGCAGAATGCAGTGGTTGGAGATTTGTGGGACGCATTCTGGGTTTGAAGGACAACCAGCCCAGGACACTTCGGGGACCAGGACTCTGTGTCTTTAAGAATGTCAGCTTTATGGGGCGCCTGGGTGGCTCAGTCAGTTGAGCTTCAGACTCTGGCTCAGGTCCCAATTTCATGGTTTGTGGGTTCAAGCCCCACATGGGGCTCACTGCTTCGGATCCTCCGTCCCCCTCTCTCTCTCCCCTTCCCCTGCTTGTACTCTCTCAAAAATAAAACATTTTTAAAAAGGATGTCTGCTTCATCCTTTCAAAATTTTCTCCATGATGTTGGAATCACGGTCGCCGGCATCAGCAGGACTCCTCCTATCTTACGTTCCTCTCCTGAGAGGAAGTTTGCTTTCCTAGCTCCAATTAGAACTGAGAGAAGGATGCCAGTCGGTTCAGCTGGGGTGACATTCCCATCCCCTGGACTGGCTAGGGAGCAAGGGTGGTTCACTGGAGAATCTGGTAGCTCCCCTTTCGAGCATGCTAGCAGTATGTAGGGCAGAGCAGTTCCCCCCAAACAGTGGCGGCCATTCTCAGGTGAGAGCATACGTTGTTCACAATGAAAATTACAGCTCTCGTTTGAAAGCTCCAGAGATACACCGCCTTCTGTGGGTTGGCCCTACCAGGCTTCCCCTTTCAAATTCTGGGTTCACGACAGTCTATTACTTAAGGATTCTTGCTTCCAGGGACCAGTTATTAAAATAGGATAACAGTTTCATCTGAATGAAAAAGGCAAACATGATCTTTAAGAGATCCAAACACTTTTACCATAACTTAACAAGGTTAGAACTGCCTGACGGACTGATGAATAAAATTTCCTCCATTTACCAACTGGAAACTCAGGAAGGATGTCTGCTCTAAGGTCTCAGTTGGTGAGGGACTGGACTGCTTCTAGGCTAGTACGTTAGACAGGAAAGACCAGTGTCTCCACAAGTAAGTGCAGCCCACGGACCGATGTTTGATTTTTGGCTTTATTTTATAAAAATACACAACTTAAATACATATGACACTCTCTATACAAGACATAAACAACTGTTGGATCTAACATTTTCAGTTATTTCGACAGAAAGCAAATATGTAAATTACCTCGTAAGAGCAAAGGGTTTCTTTAGAGACTCTGCATTCACAGTCAGAGGGGACGATCGCCCCGTGGGAAATCAACGCAGGGCACTAACCCACGCCGTCCGACCTGCCAACAAGTCATTTCACCAACAGAGCCTTTTTGGCACGGCTTAATATTGCACTGCTTGTTAGACACAATCTAACTTAACCACATCACAAATTTAAACTTTGTGTTTTTTCTAGAAATGTTTAATGGAAAAACCAATGTGCAAACATTACTGTCTTACAGTTGTGCTAAGTACCAAATATGAGAAGTGTGAACCTTTCTTCACTTTGCAAAACTTGCAAGGGAAGGTGGGTAGCTATATTTCGCAGCTAAACTCATTTTCCAAAGTTTTACAAAAACGTTGGCAGACTGAGAGTGAGCTAGATGGAGTGCAGCGGAGAAGGGAGTGACATTCCAGCGCCTACAGAAATTACTTTTGAGAAGGGCATTGTCACTGTCACTGTCAGAGGCAATCTGCACACAGCTCCACCCTTTCTAACTTGGGACTGAAATACCTCCCTCCCCCCCCCCCCCCCGGGTCACTGTTCTCTGGGGAGCAGCTACTGCACTACTGATTCAGGGCTCCTGGGGGCTGCTTACATACTCTGGCTTTCTTTCAGAAACTTAGCTGCCTTATCTATGGCTCTTTTAACTAACAGTGAACTAGGTACTGGCTTATTCATGGATATAAAGAAATTATTTACCAGTTGAGAATTCAATGCATGAGCACATACTAGGGTAAGTTTCCTGAGGTAAATGTAAGCCTTAAAGAATAGTGTGCAACCTATAGAATTACAGCAATTTATCTCGGGTAGCAGCACAATACTCTAGGCCTGGACTTTTAAGCTAACAGGCTAACAGAGCCAAGGACACACTTGTGTGAAGAAATGAAATGATGAGCTGGAGTAAAAAAAGTGTTGACAGCTGAGAACATCAATTCAAAGGAAGCCACAAAGGGAAAAGGAGGGGGACACAGGAGGGTGTATGTTAAAGTGCTTAGGTAGGATGGGCGATTAGTCGGAAAGGCCTCAAGGGATTTCTAACAAGCTTTAAAACTGTTAATTCTTGGTGACTCAGACGTGGAGGTAATGGCTTTTCTTTAATAAGAGCTGTTCGAAACTTTTCATTCTTTTCTGAAAAACGAAATTCTCCATCAAATTTTTTTAGCCGATGGAATGATTCTGCTACTTGTTACTCTCACCGATGTATTTTGAAATCCTAAATGAAGGATTAACAAGGCTGAAGGATTTTAATCAAGTTGAACTATAAAGTACACGTTTATACCAAGAATTTAAATTAATGCACAGAGGTCTACGAAGTTTTGTATGAAGTTTGTATTGAAAACCTTTGCACTGCAAATCATGCTTTATTATCCCTTAATATTCTACTCGAGGATTATGGCACTCGGACCAATTCTAGGACCCTGACGTTTAACTTTCTTCTCTTCTTTCTTTTACATAAATGAAGTCATTCACGGCCACCCTTCACATGAATAATGAAGGTATTGGGAACTGAGTTCCAAGACGTAAGAACCAAAATCAGGCTAAATTCCAACAAGTCACTCGTATAGGAATGGAAGCACAAGACCTCTCTGCTCATCTGCACAATGTAGTTGAATGAGGTGACCAGTCTGGTCTTCAGTAACAGTGATGAACCCGGCACAGGCTTTACACAGGGCCACATACTCTGAGCTGTCACGTCAATGTCGGCTGACACTAGCATGCACAATCCCTCGTTTACGTGACTCTAATTCTGTTGCAAGAATACATCTACATTTAATTACTTTAGGCATGATGAAGGCCTTAAGCAAAATTTAAATTTGCAAAAATTTTGGGTTGGAATTCTGTAGTCCTGGAAGCTATTTAAAATTAAAAGTCCAGAGCAAAATCCCCAGGAAATCATATATCGAACTCAATTCGTAAAAAAAAGAAGCGTTTTCAATATCACCAAGATGAAAAGTCATACTAGAAAACAATGCTCTGGTTTCCAGACAACAAGCTCAATGCAGCCCTAGTGCAGCCTCACAAAGTGAAGCTGCTTTGGAGAGAAGAATCCGGAAGACTGCAAAGGGCTTGAGTTAAACCAAACTGGCTTTTCTTCTTAGGTAGAAGGTGAATGCTGTTTGGTGATCAATATGGGAGAGTTGTTTAAAATTCACAGACAGTAAAATTTTATGTACCCTAAAGCCCCAATTAGTGCAGGGTGGTCACAGCTAACAGTATGAGTAACGTACCGAGATTGATGATAATATGGGTCAAACAGTGAGACTAGTTCGGTAAGCTCTGGAAGAATGGTCAGTCTCGATATACTTGATCTTCACCCATTCCTTGGATACTGAGGAGGAGACTATGGCAAGAGAATGTGTTTCTCTATGTGAAACTAGTTTTCATAGTCTGTAGTTTAAAATTATCACTATTCAGAAATATGGAGCCAAAGCAAAAATTAGAGATTCTTTCCACTCAGGCCTTCAGATCCCTCCCTCCACCACCACCCCAAGGACCCATACTTGTCTCTGGTCAACAAGGACTTGCTGGGGAGGGCTGTAAGGTCAAGGCTTGTAAGGGAGGCTGGGGGAGGCAGTGGCCAAAAAGCCAGGGATTCAAGAAGAGAAAAATGACAGATATGGTATATTAAAAATAAATAAATAAATAAGAGGAAGAGAAGAGGAAGAAGGGGAGCTAATGTAGATGAGGAAGTGAGGACGAGGCACGGCTCGTGGGGGACTACCCTGCCTTTCCTGCCTATCCGGGGCAGACAATGCAGAAACAAGAAAAGGCATAAGCCTCATAGGGGGGCTTCTCCGCCGCCGGGCATCAGACAAGCCCCAGCAGGGTGGGCTTGCCCTTTGGCCTTGCCTCTGGCCTTGCCCTTTGGGGATATGTGCACAAGCTCTAGTGTGACCTGCAAGCACTTCTGTTTGGGGTCAGATTCCTGATTCCTAGGTGCACAATACTCCCTACCACTACCAGTGCCCAAGTCCATGGCTGAAGAAAGGCCTCAGATCCGGGCCAAGCGCTGGAGCAGCCAGTGTAGCCAGAACTCGTGGCTGCCACGGCCCTTTCTCTCTCAGGACCGGCTCGTCCCTCCCCCTGGTGGCTGGAGAAGGGGACCAGATTGCAGGTGCTGAAAGGGCTGCTCAACTCGGAACTGTAACACCTCAACTCACAAACTTCCAAAGGGCTGTCAAGAGTTCATTAATTATAGATTGAACGATGGTTCAAATACCACCTAAGGAACTTGTAAAAGGAACGACTCGCCTGTGAGGTTCCACCAAACTTTGGGGGTTTTTGATATTGTTTCCTTGTTTTTGTTGTTTCCTTCTCTGACGAATTTAAAAAAAAAAAGAAAAAGAAAAAGTGTAAGGGTTCTCCTATCCTCCTTCCTCCCTCCAGAAACCTCACGGACTTTCCTGAGTGAAGTGCATATGGGATGCTACAATTACAGAGCTTACAAATGAAAGGGAACAAATTCAGATTACCTGCAAATATGAAATGAACTACAGTGTACAAGGGGTGCTCGGTCCTCTTCACCGCTCTGAAAAATGTCTGCAAAATGGTAACAGGCACCTCGATTTCTAATTTACAAATGACAACACGGGTGAAAAAAGCAGTAGGATTTTGTGGAGAAAAAAAAAAATCCATGTTGGTTATTTCCCTTCTAGGGAGAGTCAGTTTGTACGTGAGGCCCACACTTGTCTTTGTCTCTTACTTCCTATTTGATGTTTTTCAGGAGGGCTGTCCGGGCATTCACAACTGCTTTGAAGGCATCTTCACTACCAGGCGCCACACACTTGTCAGGGTGAAGCAGCACAGCGAGTTTCCGATAGGCTTTGTTGACTTCGTCCCTACGAGAGAGCAGCAAAGCTCTGTGTCAGCCAGAGGCCAGCCCCCGCCCCCTGCAGCTGGGCTGTCAGGGGTTCCATAATAACTCTTGCAGAAAGTATCTCCCAAATAATGACCACCTCTTCTCAAAAGGGGGACTAAAGGACTAGGAGACCAACAATATACAAATAAGTAATACGTTACATAAAAGTAGAAAAAGAAACACAGGGTGAAGTGAGTATGGAAACACCAAGAAAGCCCTTGGTAAAAGAAAGATCCGATGAAAAGGTCCGCAGTACCCAGCAGGCACTCACGATGAGGGTGTGGGGCGATTGGGGAAGGCCTCTGGAACAGGGTTCTGAAGGAAGGTGGGGAAAGACAGAGCAACTGGGAGAGAGCTGGCAAAGACTAGGAACAGCAGGGCCACGGCATGAAGTTCCATGAGGACACCGCTGGGAGGTAACAAAAACAAAGTTGGTCAGGAAGCAGGGGTCAGTAGGAGAAGGGCCTTGAAACTAAAACAACAAAAAAGTGGATTTGATGAACGATGACATCAGTAGGTGTTTCGTGACAAAAGGGTGCTAAGAAAGCTGTTTTTTGAACTTGGGAGACAGGTAGGAAGGAGGTTGTCACAATAACCCAAGCACAAGTCCCAAGAGTCTGGATCAAGGTGTTTGTGGAGACAAACAAGCGAAGACGAGAGACAACATTATGAGTTGGCAGAAGCAGATGATGAGCTGGATGTACGGGTGGAGAAAATGTTAGGAAATGGGCTGAAAGGAGTTCCAGGGTCACAGGAACTCAGGCTCGGGGAAGATGGTCACACCATTGACCAAGAAAGGGACGCTGCAGAGGGGTACCTGAGAGCTACAGAGAGAGAGAAGTGAACATAATCCAGAGAGGAAAGGAGCAGCACAGAATGTGTCCGCAAAGGCCAGGAAAGCTCCAGGAGGGCTCTTTAGGCTTCGGAGCTCTTCAAGAAGCAGGGACCGGCTGGGAAGGAGCCTGGAGACCACATGCCCCTCTCCCTGCTCTTCAGCATCCTCTGGTGTCAGGCTCCAGACGCTTCTAAGTGCCCAGCGCCTCCTCTGGCCAGGTTTAGCTCTGTCCTTACCAGATGGTTTTATTTCCCACCTTCCTTGTGTAATTCAGGGCTCCAATTATCCTATAAGCCTGGATGTGGTGCTTTCCCAAATGCCCTAGTTTTTCTCCTTCCTTTTTTATCAGAAGGATTTCTATTTGGCTCTCTGAATTAGAGATGGTCTTTGATTATCTTGCAGGTGACGGAAAATTTGTGTGTCTACCTGGAAAGACTGAGGCCACAGGGTCATCTTAACAGTTCAGGCTGGGGGCATGTATTGTAAGGTTTTTTTCGCTTTCTGCTCTCAGACGAGTCCTGAATTTTCTTGTTTTAAAACATGCACGGGGCTTTTTTACTTTTGATATTAGCTAACAAAAATCCTATTTTCCCTCTCTGAAGAAATCTGAATTGCCAGAATTCTTCTCCAAAATAAAAAATATATTAAATATTTTTAACAAAGTAACATATTAATTCTACTGAAAATGAAAATTTTCTCAAAGTTCAAGAATAGTAAACACATCACTGAGCAGACAATAAAACTCTTTATACCTTTAAAAACTGCTTATAGGTTCTCTGAAATGTGCTCACTGCCATATAAAATTTGTTTGATAGACCCAGAGAAACAAAGATAAGAAAAGTACATGTTTATATTGATTAACAATATAGAACTTAAGGAGGTCCTGTAAATTTTGGTAGATTCCAATTAACATAGTAAATAAGTAAGGAACCCAAATTTTATTTTTCCTTCCTCTTCTAAGTTAACTAACAAGTAGAGTTTCTTCATTTTAGAGCCAATATCTCTTGGAGGTGAAACGGAAGACTTTAGAAGGAGACTATGGAAATCCAAAAGGACATTTAAAAGGCACAATTGATTGACCTATATACATGAGACCATCTGAATTGTTCAGGTGCTTAAAGCCTCCTCAGTAATGCCTGGCAAGTCACGGTGACCAGTTACTGTCTTCCTCTCCCCCTCCCCTCTTGCTTTCTAGACTCGAAGATATGCTATGAGGCCAAAATGGAAAAGAGAAACTTAATGCTATTGGTGCCAAGAAGGCATTTCAACATGTAGTTTTCTTTTGTGGGAATAAAGATGAAAAAGTAGAAAGGGAGAAGGATGGGGAGAAAAGTTATGGTATAAAATAAAAAGATCCGAGAACCCTTATAATTTCAATAAAAATTATAATATGTGCAGTAACAGAAGCGTTATATTGTTAAAAGTTATATAACCATACTGAACAAGGATTTATTTTTACACAAGCAACAAAGAAAAGTGATTGTATTTCTCTTCCTCCCAAATATTTCTTTTGGCTAAAAATAAAACCATTTAACATAAATTCACACACAGATGAGGACCTAGCAGTATTTTAAGTGCAGTAGAAAAGAGACAGAATCAGCCTAGGGTCCTTGACCATGTGTTTAGTCTCACGAATCCCAGTTTTCTCACCTATAAAATGAAATGTTTGGATAAGCTGCTAACGTTCTTTTCCTCTTCTTTTTTTAAAAAAAATTTTTTTTAACATTTATTTATTTTTGAGACAGAGAGAGACAGAGCATGAACGGGGGAGGGGCAGAGAGAGAGGGAGACACAGAATCTGAAACAGGCTCCAGGCTCTGAGCTGTCAGCCCAGAGCCTGACGCGGGGCTCGAACTCACGGACTGTAAGATCATGACCCGAGCTGAAGTCGGATGCTCAACCGACTGAGCCACCCAGGCGCCCCAGTTCTTTTCCTCTTCTAAAGCTCTATGATTTTGTAAGGTATTTTTTTTTAAGGTTACATTTGCTTGTAGGCTCTTTTTCAACACAGACAAAATCAGAGCATGCTGTTTCAGAAAGTTTTTATGCAATACACCACAAAGTTCCTTCATCAGGCAACTGTGCCCTCTATTTTGTTTCTCTGGTACTCAGTTAATTCAGTGAAGAAGAGTTATAACATAATCTAATACATTTCTACAAACTTCATATTTCTAGCCAATTACAAGGAGATGTACCGGACCTATGATATTGACAACTGATAGCACTCAGCACTAATATCCTAGAGCATCGCTTACCTTGAGGCCCCAGGTTTGACTCCCAACATGTCCCAACTGTCCTTACTGTTTCGAATTCTGCGAATGGTGTCTGCTTGTTCTTTGGTGAAACTAGCGCTGCTATTCGTGATAGGACGTTTGCCGCCATTTTCACATAAATCAACTATGGATACGTAAAAGGTCTGCAAAAAGAGAGCATCCCAGAATAGAACTGACTTTGTGAAAACAGGAATTCCTTTTAAGCATAACTTAAAGAATTTTAATACATTCCAATAACTCTTAAAATTCACCATAAAGCAAATATAGTTTGGAAGATTTTTTTTCTTTCATCCTACTGTGTATGTTTATATGTGTGTGCGTGTGCTCGTGTATTTTTTTTAAGAACACAAAAGTACAAGGAATAACATTTAAATGGCTTATAATCCTATTCTCAAATAACCATACTTGAAGTTACAAAGTAGTAGATGAGGGGCGCCTGAGTGTCTCAGTCGGTTGAGCGTCTGACTTCGGCTCAGGTCATGATCTCACAGTTTGTGAGTTCGAGCCCCGCGTCGGGCCCTGTGCTGACAGCTCAGAGCCTGAAGCCTGCTTCAGATTCTGTGTTTCCCTCTCTCTACCCCTTACCCGCTCTGTCTCTGTCTCTCAAAAGAGAATAAATGTTAAAAAAAAAAGTAGTAGATGAATACCGTTAGAAAAATTCAAATGGTAAATGAAAGTGTAAAATGAAAACTATGTCTCTCTGTCCCTCAAGTTCTTCTCCTTGAAGTAACCATTGTTAATATTTTTTTTAGTATCTTTCCAGAAAAATTTTCTATCAGAATACCAGTACCTCCATCTACACACTAAATTTTTACATAAAAGAGAGCAGATTAAACATACTGCTTAGCTCCTTACATTTTTTCACATAAAAATAGACCTTGGGCCCTTTCTCCAGCTGCCTCTAGACACTTTCTTCCTTTTTAATGACTGTTCAGTATTCCACTGTGTGACTATATCTTAATTTATTTAACCAACTCCCTATTTTCGTAGACAAGGCTATTGTTTCCAGGTTTTGCTACTGCACACAGTGTTTTAGTGAATACTTTGTGTGTGTGTGTGTGTGTGTGTGTGTGTGTGTGTGTGTGTGAGTGTGTGTGTATCTCCACACACTTGTGGAGATACTGCTTTAAAACAAATTCCTAAAAGCAGAAGTACTAAACAACAGTGTACGGGCATTTTAATTTTTGATTTTGACAATTTTCATACAAAAAAACGGTGCCGTTTACACTCCCATCACAGTGTCTGACAGTGTTATTTCTCTACACCCTTGTCACTATGGGGCATAATCATACAGCTTCCCTTCTGCCAAACCTACATGTGTCACACAGTTTTAATTTGCATTTCTTTAATTTTAAGTGAAGTGGAGTGTCTTTTCATATGCTTATTGCTTTTTCTGTAAATTGTTCAGATTCGTTGCCTATTTTTTTTGTCTCAAGTGAAAACTATTTTTTGATCCTGCTCATATCTCATACTCTGTGCACTGTCACCATAGAGACTACGCAAACTGAAAAAGAGAGAAAAAGGGAAGAAAAATAAACATAGACTCAAGGACGGTGGGACAAAATCAAATGGTCTGATACACATGCAACTGGAGTCCCAGAAGGAAAAGAGTAGAAACAGAGCCAAAAAACTTTAAAAAAAAATTTTTTTTAGTCTTTATTTTTGAAAGGGAGAGAGAACATGAGCAGGGGAGGAGCAGAGAGAGAAGGAGACACAGAATTCTAAGCAGGCTCCAGGCACTGAGCTGTCAGCACAGAGCCCGACACGGGGCTCAAACTCACAAACCGCGAGATCATGACCCGAGCCGAAATCTGATGCCCAACCGACTGAGCCACCCGGACACCCTGAGCCAAAAAACTTTTGAACAAATAGTGGTGAAAAACACCTGCCTAGCAATCTGAGAAACTCAAGAAACACCACGCAGGGCAAATATAAAGAGAACCACACCCAGGCACATGGTCCACATGCTAAAAGCCAAAGATGAACTCTTGAAAGTGGCTGGATGGGGAAAAAAACACAACACATTATGTACAAAAGAATAAGAGTAAAAATGGGTGCTAACGTCTCATGAGATTCAACACAGGCCAGGAGAGAATGGACCATCGCCTTTGAAGTGCTGAAAGAAATTTAATTTTCAACAGTCATTATTTATAGTCCTTGAAGAAGTCACTTTACTACTCTTAGATACTGTAACATCAGAAATGAGAACAATACCCATCATACAGTAAGAGTCTCAAATGAGATGAAACACGTAAACTTCGCCAGAATGATAAAATACTATTCAAATGATTAAGCATCGTTACTGCACATGAATAGGTACAAACTCACACAGGACCATGTGCTAAATGGGATACAGAGTGTGGCAAGCCAACATCAACCTTATTTGGTCTTGAAATAGAAGCTACTGATGCCCAATTCAGCCTGTCAGCCAAGGATGAAACTTGTCTTCTAGTAGGGGCGGTGACATCTTATGAGAAAGAAATTCAGCATAAAAGATTAAATAAAATCCCACTCAATAATTAAGAACAACTCGTTACAGTATAGCTACACTCTTTGAAATGTTAAAAATTCCCAAAATATCAGATATATTCCTAAGAAAAAATGCATAATTCATGCCACCACTTACCTCCAAATGTATCTGTAATTAAGAGTTGACTTTATAATTTATTATTTTAAAAAGCCTCATTCCCTTAAAATGATTCAAGATTAGTAATTTTTTAAAAATGACCATTCATTCAGGTTGCAATATGAGTACATCCTTCCATCGCCTACTTGGTGGGTAAGACCTTATTTTTATGTGTGACTGGCTGGACTCTGCAATGACAGTCCCCTATTCTCTAGCTGCACCATACACATTCACTCTGGCAAGGCAATTTTGCCAAAGTAATGCTTCCACATAACTATGCGTGCAAATGTAACACCATTAACCAAAGGCAGTTTTAAAGAAAATCTTTGTTCTACTGTCAGTATATAATACCTGTCGTTAAACTTGATGATCATCAGAATCACCTAGAAAGGTTTTTCAAAATATAGATTCCTGAGCTCCATCACAACACTAAGCTTCTGGTGGGTCTAGAGCCCAGAAATCTGTATTTTGAAGAATTTCCCATAGTAACTCTGACAATCACCCAGGTCTGTAGTCAGCAGGCAGACATCACACATACACACACACTCACTCTCTCTCTCTCTCTCTCTCTCTCTCTCTCTCTCTCTCTCTCTCTCCCCCCTTTCTCTCTATCTTTTTCTCACCAGCTTCTGAAAGACCAAGCTTATTCTAATGACAAATTCCTATTACATTTTTGTTTCTCATAATTTAAACTAAAACTGGGCATGGTCAGCCTTGATACAAACAAAACAATGCTAGTTTACCTGGAACATTTCATTGATTCCTTCTCCGGTTTGTGCTGAAGTTTCAAAGTACAAGAACCCTTTGCTTTCGGCCCAGAGACGCCCTTCGCTTTCATCTACACAGCGGTGCTTGGTACAGTCAATCTGAAATAGGAAGTTGGAGGACAGAGAGAAGACCCCAAACATGACCCACTAAAACAGGCCCAGTGAGGTCTTCATCAATTCTTTCTTGAAGCAAAAACCACTCCTAAAGGAACCCCCAGCACTAGTATATGCAATTATACGGACCACAAGGGACAAAAAAAATCGCTAATATTGAACACAGACTGATATTCTGTGGCAAAATGGCAAGTGCCTGTCCCACACTTCCCCACTTTTTCCTTTGAGAAAACTCTTCCTACTCAGAAGGTCTACCTATCCTGCTCAGTCACCAATACCCTTCCCCAAGTATGGCACCAGAAGAAAATGGATAAATATCCTGGTACACCAGAGTTTGTGGTATTATTCCTTATGTCTTAGGGACATAGGTTTTGAAAAGATGTTGATTCCTATATCATAGAATAAGGACTTCTTTTCATTTCTTCCCCCAAACTCAGAGCTGCACTCCTCCCATAATGAATTCAGAAGGTTGAGCAGACATTTCCAAAGCAGTTACCTTGTTGGCACACACCGCAAATACAATATTTTCCATGTTTCCATGAGGTCCAAGGTCTTGTTTCATCTCTGCCAGCCAAGCATCAAGGGCATCAAAGGAGTCCTTCTGCCCAACATCATAGACCAGTATTACACCCTGTGTATCCTTGTAAAACTCATTACGAACCTTCACATAAAAGAACAGGTGCACAAATTGTAGGTTTTGTCATTTTATAAGAATATATCTCACAGTCATGAATGTAACAAAGTGTGTTCTTTGGTGTAGTCATAGTATTTGCTATTATATCTCAATATCTACTGGTCTTTAAGGGACTTTTTAGAAAATCAAAATAACATGATAAAAAAAAATAGCCTAGTACAAGCCTAGTTTTCATCTTGTGATGAAAACAACAGCCTCCTGCCCCACCCTCCTCACCTTGAGTTCCATTCCCTGGAGACAATCTTTTCGATTTTCTTTTATTTATTTAAAAAAATTTTTTATGTTTATTTTATTTTGAGGGGGGAGGGGCAGAGAGAGACAGAGACACAGAATCTGAAGCAGGCTCCAGGCCCTGAGCTGTCAGCACAGAGTCCGACATGGGGCTCAATCTCACAAACCACGAGATCATGACCTGAGCCAAAGCTGGACGCTCAACCGACTGAGCCACCCAGGCACCCCAAGGCAAATTTGTCTAATGTTTATTTATTTTTGAGAGACAGAGAGAGAGAAAGCATGAGCACGGGAGGGGCAGAGAGAGAGGGAGACACAGAATCTGAAGCAGGCTCCAGGCTCCAAGTTGTCAGCACAGAACTGGACACGGGGCTCGAACCCACAGACCGCGAGTTCATGACCAGAGCCGAAGTCGGACGTTTAACTGACTGAGCCACCCAGGCGCCCTGAGGCAATCAATCTTTAATTCTTGTTAGTAGACCTTAAAATAACACAAATTCCATAGAGGGAAGCTCTTCTTAGGAAGAACCAGAAAGTGAGTGAACAATGAAGAACTTAAGGCAAAAATGACATAAGCGTCAGCAATAGGCACAGACCTCTATATATCACATCCCAAAGCTGGCTCCCCCAGAACATCAGGCAGAGCTTCCCCATGACTCTTGGGTCTGCACACCAACTTTAGAACTCTGCACTCAGAGCCTCAGTGTGATGTAATGGGAAAGAGCACAGGCTCTGGAGTCAGATCTGGGTTCACACTTACTTACTAGTTGTGTGATCTTGGGCAAGTCACTTAACCTCTCTGCAGCTCAGTTTCCTCATCTGTAAAATGGGGACAATACCACTTCACAGGGTTATTATGAGGATTAAATGAGATACTGAAGGCAAATCACCTAAATGGTGCCTGGAAAACAGTGTATATAAGCACCTTCCTCCTTCCTTCCTCACATTCATTCTGATTGTCCTCCTTTGATATTTAAAAATTTTTTTTTCAACGTTTATTTATTTTTGGGACAGAGAGAGACAGAGCATGAACGGGGGAGGGGCAGAGAGAGAGGGAGACACAGAATCGTAAACAGGCTCCAGGCTCTGAGCCATCAGCCCAGAGCCCGACGTGGGGCTCGAACTCCCGGACCGCGAGATCGTGACCTGGCTGAAGTCGGACGCTTAACCGACTGCGCCACCCAGGCGCCCCTCCTTTGATATTTTTTATTAGAAACGGTGTCTCGCTTCTGGGGCATGTACGTAACTCTAGGAAGAGGCAGCACGAAGTACAGGACACACTGACGTGGCAGAGGCAATGACAGGTGGGGTGGGTGAGGAACGACACTGACAGATTGGGGGTTTCAGCCAAAATTCCAGTAAGAACCTTGACAGAGGCCACGCATTACCCACCTTCTCATGGAATTCCAGTATATACGCACTCACGCTGGATATGCGGTAAGAAATGAAGACATCTTACACGCATCAGGCATGAAGTTTAGGTTTCTGAGTACAGATAGACCCCTGAACCAAGACTGCCTATGCCTACTAATTTGCAGAAACAGAAGAAGCTATCCTCTACAATTAAGACCAACAAAACCATAAAGAATGTAAAGTGATGAACGGCAAGAGTCTTCTCCCCAGTCCTCATGGTCCTCAGCCCGCCCACAGTAGTGAAAACGGGCCTCTCCTTTCTTTCCTGAAACTCATGTTGCCTTGGCTCCCATACACCACCTTCTCCAGGTTCTTAATTGATCTTTTACCAACTCCTCCTCTCTCCATTGCTCCCGCTCCAGCCTGCCACCATCCTTCCCCAAATCCTGTCCCGGGCCCTCAGACTTTCTTCTTCCATCCTTCCTCCCAACTCAGCAACACCAGCCACCTGCACAGTTTCAACTGTGAGATCCTGCAAGGTGAGCCTTTTCATCTGTTCTCGCAGACCTGCATTTCCAATTAGCTCTAGACTCTTCCAGCTGAATGTCCTGCCAGAATCTCAAATTCAATGTGTACAACAGAAAAGCCTCCATCTTACTCCTTCCCAATCTCTTCCTTCCCTTGAACTTCTAGTCATAATAGAGGCACACCATTCTCTGAGTCACGTGGATTGAAAGCCTAGCGTTAACCTTTGCTGCTTTCCTCTGCCTTTTTGCACATCAGGGACAAACAATCCTGTAGAAGCTTCCTCTGCCATATTTCCTGCACCTGTCACTTCCTTTCCATTTCCACTTGCCAACATTACACTATCTCTTGACTACCAGTCCAAGAATTTTCTAAGTAATCTCCCCAGCAACATTATACATACTGTGTATTTATCTTTTGAAAGCCCTGGTTCAAAAATTCTTTAGTGTTTCCCTACTGCCAACCTCCTAAAGTTCAAATTCTTTTAATTGACGTTAAAAGTTTCTGATCAGTCCTCCACCAACTCTCCAGTCTTACCCGCCTCCTACCTGCTGCACTTCAAACTGGATAATCTCTCTTTCCCCAAACCTAATTCCACCTGGAAACAGACACCTCTTTACCTTCAATCTTTCAAGTTTAGCTATAACACCGTATCTTTCATGTAGTTTTTCTCTGCCCGTGCCTCATCATCTAACCTCCTACCCCTGCCAAACAGAATCTAACTTCTTCATCCCTGAAACACCACAGGCTCTGCGCTTCTAGTAGCGCTTGTTATCACTTCCTGTCTAGTTTTATAGTTGGTAGCATATACAGCTGCCTTCCCCACTAGACTGTAAGAATGTGAAGGCATGCATCCTGATACGTCCATCTTTGTGTCGCCAGCAGGGCCTAGCAGGTGAAAGTATTTGAGACATTTTAAATCAAGAATAGCTGAATGTCAGGGGGCGCCTCGGTGGCTCAGTCGGTTGAGTGTCCAACTTCAGCTCAGGTCATGATCTCGCAGTTCGTGGGTTCGAGCCCCGCGTCGGGCTCTGCGCTGACAGCTCAGAGCCTAGAGCCTGCTTCAGATTCTGGGTCTCCCTCTCTCTGCCCCTTCCCCGCTCATGCTCTGTCTCTCTCTGTCTCTCAAAAATGAATAAACATTAAAAAAATAAAAAAGAATAGCTGAATGTCAGGAATGGAAGTAGAGGCCAAAGGGGAAAGGAACGAATTCCAAGATGCAAATGATGTTATCCAGAGGGAGATTTGTGTGTAAACAGAGACTTAGGCAAGCCCCACGGATTTCTCTTTCAACTGACTCAAGTTCAAGTCTGGGCTCAGCAGCTAGTGACCTCTGTAATCTTGAGTAAGTGGTTTTATGACCTCAAGCTTTCGTTTCCTCATCTGTAAAAACGAAAAGGTCAAAGTCGATGCCTCAATGGTCCCCTACAGTTCTATTATTCTCATCTCCCAAAACAGCTTTCTAATATTAGTCCTGGAAGTCTTGCTGCATCCAAAGTTTAATTAAATAGGATGCTAAGGGAATCGGGATTATTTCTTAAAGCAAAGATGGCAAACTTTCCAGCTTATAGGTCAGAGAAAGCTGCTAGTTTAATATCACTCAGGCCTCAAGAGGTTTCTATAGACCATGTAACTCCTACCAACAAGCCCCAGAATATAGTTGTGTACATCAGTGGAAGCAGGACTGCTGGTAAGATACAGGCCCTCCATTCCCTCACAATCCTCTCTGAGAGTGCTGTCTCACAGTCTAAGCGACTGTCCTTTCTCAGCAGACCCTTTGGGTAAACCCGTCTGGAGGACAGATGACAACAGAAGCTTCAATGGAGGACAGGCCTCAAGGACCGGGGGAAGTCAGGGATCATGAGAATGGCTATGGGTGCTTCAAAACCAGGTGTGTGCTGAGCAAAAGTATACTTTGGGCAGCTTGGGACTTAGGAAGAAGACGGCTTCGGTCTTGTCAAAAAGGAGGGTTTGAGCTGCAGCCAGCCAACTATTTGACAAAAAAGGAGAAATCAAAGCTATTCAGAGAAAAGGTACTTCAGAAGTGGTGATTTCAAGGACCTTCTATTAATTATGCCTCTATCTTTTTAAGCTGCTGAAAAAAAGCTATTATAATTTCAGGTTGCATTGACGGAAGTCTGGTATCTAATGGTAGGAAGTAGAGGAACACTCAGTGTTTTTCACTAGACAATCTGTAATGTTATGTTCGGTCCCCAGCTCCCTATCAACTAACTAGAAATTACCCACAAAGGATGCTGATAGGCCCAGCTGGGGCAGGACTAGAAAATATTTTACCTGAAAAAGACCAGATTAACAAATATTTGAAAGTTCTCTTGTAGAAGCACAGACTCAGTATGTTGCTCCAAAAACAAGGCCAGAATTAATACTGAACGTCAAAGGAAGGCAGCCTTCATAAGGGAGCCGTTAATCTAGAGTTTTTAACTCTATGAAGGATGAACTTGTGAAGCAGTGTGACCCCATCATTAGAGACATTCATTCTCCAAACTATTCAGTCTGTACCACTCAAAACTATCCCGTGTACCATCCCTGGATTCCCACCAATCTAAGTAATCCTTACTTATCCATCAATGCTCAATATAAACATTGTTTCCTTCAACAAGACTTCTTGTCCTCCAAGATAAGCTAGGGCTGGATATTAAATGCTCCTAAGCAATCTGTCATTTGTTCAACATGTTGTGCTCTGACATATTTATGTTCCATGTGGACAGGGGCTATGTATTACCAGTGGCCAACACAGAAACTGGCATATTGGTATGAGGTGAATGAATGATGGCCATTGATCAGGAATGCTACAGAAAGAAATCCTACAATGGGCAGAAAGAAGCTGGACCACATTAGTTCTCAGACATTTTCTAACTCTCCATTTTTATGACTTTGAAGAAATCTAAGATTTATTCTAGCATTTCTAGTAATTAGAATCTGTGTCAAGTTTGTGGTAATCTAGAACTTCTGTTCTTTTTTCACTGACAGTACTCTATACTTGTAAAGTATAAGCCTCCACATTTAAAAAGATTTCATTTTAGGGGCACCTGGGTGGCTCAGTCGGTTGAGCATCTGATTCTTGGTTGTGGCTCAGGTCATGATCTCATAGTTCGTGGGTTCGAGCCCCGTGTTGGGCTCTCTACTGTCAGCATGGAGCCTGCTTTGTTTGGATCCTCTGCCCCCCTCTCTCTCTGGCCCTCTCCTGCTTGCACTCACTCTCTCTCTCTCTCTCTCTCAAAACTAAATAAACATTAAAAAAATAATTCATTTTACCTATATATGTGGGTATATTCACAAGACGGAAGATTTTACAAGCATTACATTATTATTTTTTTTTCCAGGAAGATAGAGTAGATATACTTTTCCCTATTTTTCCTGCTAAGTACAGGTAAAAAACCCCGAGTGTTATATATAAAACCTATATAAGAAGACATTGGAAGGTAGAGAGAAGAAAGCAGATAAGCTAGGGACCTCGAGGCCCAATGAATGACACAGTGGTAAGTTTCCTGGATTTTCTTTTGCCTCATATATCTAAGATATGTAACTGAAGAAGTACAACTTAGAAATGTCAATGGGTACAGACAAATAAAAGCCCAACAAAAGCCTGTTCTCTGTAGCCAAAGGGGCAGATTTCTCATCAGAATCCATGGAGGCCAAAGGAAAGAAGTACACTATTTTTCAAGTGCTGAAAAAATAAAAAAAAGAAATATCAACCCAGAACCCTATAACAAGAAAAAATATTCTTCAGGCACAAATGGGAAATTGAGACAATCTCAATCAAAGAAAACTAGGAGAGAATCTGTTGTCAGTAGACTTATGCTAAGAGAATGGCTAAAGGAAGTTCTTTAAATAGAAAGGAAATGATGAAGAAGGAGTATGGAATACAGCGAAGGGTGAAAGATCAGAGTAAACAAAAATATGAGTGAATATAACAGGCTTTCTTTCCTTCTTTCTTGAGTTTTCTAAATTATGTGTGACAGTTAAGCAAAGATTAAACACTGTCTCATGCAGTTCTAAAGGTATATAGAGAAAATTTTAAGACAATCATAAATGGGGGAAGATAAAGAGATGCAAAGGGAGGAAAAGTTTCTACAATTCCACTCAAACTGTTAAAATGATGATATCAGAAGACTGTGATAATTTAAATAGTGTTATAACTAGACCACCCACTAATGCGGCCATTCAGAGATTTATTCAAAAACACTATGGAGGAGTTTGAGAAGATGGCGGTGTACGAGGACACTGGGCTCACCTCATCCTGCTGATCACTTAGATTGCACCCACACCTGCCTAAATAACCCAGAAAACCGCCAGAAGACTAGCAAAACAGACTCTCCGGAGCCAAGTGTAGACAAGAGGCCCATGGAAGAAGGTAGGAAGGGCGGAGAGGCGGTGCGCACTACACGGACTGGCGGGAGGGAGCTGGGGCGGTGGAGGGGCAGCCCACCCGGCAGGGCAGAGCCCCCGAGTCTGGCTTGCAAAAGCAGAGGGGCCGGACTGCGTGAGTTCTGACAGCCAGCGGGACTTAACATCTGGAATGTTAAAAGTCAACAGCTCTGCTCGGAGAGCGGGAGGGCGAGAGGGCGAGAGGGCGAGAGGACACCAGGAGGGAGAGGTGTTGAGCCCTAGAAGACAGAGCTCAGCTCAGCGGGGAACAAAGGCGCTGACCAGCACCATCTCCCTCTCCCATCCCCCAGCCGAAACCCCAAAGGGAACAGTTCCCGTCACCAAACTTGCTTGCACTGTGCAAACACCCAACACTGTGCTTCTGTGGATCCATCCCTCCGACAGGTGAGCCTCCCGCCTGGTGCTGCAGGGCCTCTCCCACAGGGGACCACCAATGGCAAAGCGATCTGAGCCTGCCCCTCCTGCCCCTGTGCACCTTGCGGATCCACCCTGGCTAATACGCCAGATCCCATCAAAGCAGCACCACAAGCCTGGCAGTGTGCAAGTAGCCCAGACAGGGGCCACACCATTCCACAGTGAATCCTGCCCCTGGGAGAGGGGAAGACAAGGTACACACCAGTCTGACTGTGGCCCCAGTGGTGGGCTGGGGACAGACATCAGATCTGACCGCGGCCCCACCCACCAATACAAGTTACTCCAGACAGCACAGGGGAAGTGCCCTGCGGTTCCACATCACCCCAGGGACTATCCAAAATGACAAAACGTAAGAATTCTCCTCAAAAGAAACTCCAGGAAGTAGAGACAGCTAACGAATTGATCAAAAACGATTTAAGCAATATAACGGAACATGAATTTAGAATGATAGTCATAAAATTAATTGCTGGGCTTGAAAAAAGTATAGAGGACAGCAGAGAATCTATTGCTACAGAGATCAGGGGACTAAGAAATAGTCATGAGGAGCTAAAAAAAGCTATAAATGAGGTGCAAAATAAAATGGAGGCAACCACAGCTCGGATTGAAGAGGCAGAGGAGAGAATAGGTGAATTAGAAGATAAAATTATGGAAAAAGAGGAAGCTGAGAAAAAGAGAGATAAAAAAATCCAGGAGTATGAGGGGAGAATTAGAGAACTAAGTGATGCAATCAAACGCAACAATATCCATATAATAGGAATCATAGCTGAGAACTTCCCTGATCTGGGGAAGGAAAAAGGCATTGAAATCCAAGGGGCACAGAGAACTCCCTTCAGATGTAACTTGAATCGATCTGCTGCACAACATATCATAGTGAAACTGGCAAAATACAAGGATAAAGAGAAAATTCTGAAAGCAGCTAGGGATAAACATGCTCTAACATATAAAGGGAGACTGATAAGACTAGTGACAGACCTATCTACTGAAACTTGGCAGGCCAGAAAGGAATGGCAGCAAATCTTCAATGCGATGAACAGAAAAATATGCAGCCGAGAATCCTTTATCCAGCAAGTCTGTCATTCAGAATAGAAGGAGAGATAAAGGTCTTCCCAAACAAACAAAAACTGAAGGAATTCATCACCACTAAACCAGCCCTACAAGAGATCCTAAGGGGGATTCTGTGAGTGAAATGTTGCAAGGACCACAAAGTACCAGAGACATCACTACAAGCATGAAACCTACAGACATCACAATGACTCTAAACCCATATCTTTCTATAACACTGAATGTAAATGGACTAAATGCGCCAACCAAAAGACATAGCGTATCAGAATGGATAAAAAAAACAAGATCCATCTATTTGCTGTCTACAAGAGACTAATTTTAGACCTGAGGACACTTTCAGATTGAAAGTGAGGGGATGGAGAACTATCTATCATGCTACTGGAAGTCAAAAGAAAGCTGGAGTAGCCATACTTATATCAGACAAAGTAGACTTTAAATTAAAGGCTGTAACAAGAGATGAAGAAGGGCATTATATAATAATTACAGGGTCTATTCATCAGGAAGAGCTAACAATTATAAATGTCTATGCACCGAATACAGGAGCCCCCAAATATATAAAGCAATTAATCACAAACATAAGCAACCTCATTGATAAGAATGTGGTAATTGCAGGGGACTTTAATACTTCACTTACAGTAATGGATAGATCATCTAGACACAGGATCAATAAATTAACAAGGGCCCTGAATGATACATTGGAACAGATGGACTTGACAGATATATTTAGAACTCTGCATCGCAAAGCAACAGGATACACTTTCTTCTCGAGTAACGTGGAACATTCTCCAAGATCGATCACATACTGGGTCACAAAATAGCCCTTCATAAGTATAAAAGAATTCAGATCATACCATGCACACTTTCAGACCACAATGCTATGAAGCTTGAAATCAACCACAGGAAAAAGTCTGGAAAACCTCCAAAAGCATGGAGGTTAAAGAACACCCTACTAAAGAATGAATGGGTCAACCAGGCAATCAGAGAAGAAATTTAAAAATATATGGAAACAAATGAAAATGAAAACACAATAATCCAAACACTTTGGCATGCAGTGAAGGCAGTCCTGGGAGGAAAATACATTGCAATCCAGGCCTATCTCAAGAAACAAGAAAAATCCCAAATACAAAATCTAACAGCACACCTAACGGAAAAAGAAGCAGAACAGCAAAGATACCCCAAACCCAGCAGAAGAAGAGAAATAATAAAGATCAGAGCAGAAATAAACAATATAGAATCTAAAAAAACTGTAGAGCAGATCAATGAAACCAAGAGTTGGGTTTTTGAAAAAATAAACAAAATTGATAAGCCTCTAGCCAGGCTTCTCAAAAAAGAACAGGGAGATGACCCAAATAGATAAAATCATGAATGAAAATGGAATTATTACAACCAATCCCTCAGCAATACAAGCAATTATCAGGGAATACTATGAAAAATTATTTGCCAACAAACTGGACAACCTGGAAGAAATGGACAAATTCCTAAGCACCCACACACTTCCAAAACTCAAACAGGAAGAAATAGAAAACTTGAAAAGACCCATAACCAGTGAAGAAATTGAATCAGTTATCAAAAATCTCCCAACAAATAAGAGTCCAGGACCAGATGGCTTCCCAGGGGAATTCTACCAGACATTTAAAGCAGAGATAATACCTTTCCTTCTCAAGCTGTTCCAAAAAATAGAAAGGGAAGGAAAACTTCCAGACTCATTCTATGAAGCCAGCATTACTTTGATTCCTAAAGCAGAGACCCAGCAAAAAAAGAGAACTATAGGCCAATATCCCTGATGAATATGGATGCAAAAATTCTCAACAAGATACTAGCAACAGCATATAAAAAGAATTATTCACCATGATCAAGTGGGATTCATTCCTGGGATGCAGGGCTGGTTCAACATTCGCAAATCAATCAATGTGATACGTCACATCAATAAAAGAAAAGATAAGAACCATATGATCCTGTCAATTGATGCAGAAAAAAGCATTTGACAAAATTCAGCATCCTTTCTTAATAAAGACCCTCGAGAAGGTCAGGATAGAGGGAACATACTTGAACATCATAAAAGCCATTTATGAAAAGCCCACAGCTAATATCATCCTCAATGGGGGAAAAACTGAGAGCTTTCCCCCTGAGATCAGGAACACGACAGGGATGTCCACTCTCACCACTGATGTTGAACATAGTGTTAGAAGTGCTAGCATCAGCAATCAGACAACAAAAGGAAATCAAAGGAATCCAAATTGGCAAAGATGAAGTCAAGCTTTCGCTTTTTGCAGATGACATGATATTATACATGGAAAACCTGATAGACTCCACCAAAAGTCTGCTAGAACTGATACATGAATTTAGCAAAGTCTCAAGATATAAAATCAATGTACAAAAATCAGTTGCATTCTTATACACTAATAATGAAGCAACAGAAAGACAAATAAAGAAACTGATCCCATTCACAATTGTACCAAGAAGCATAAAATACCTAGGAATAAATCTAACCAAAGATGTAAAAGATCTGTATGCTGAAAACTATAGAAAGCTTATGAAGGAAATTGAAGACCTATGGGACCTCATGAAGATAAAAAGCTTCTGCACTGCAAAGGAAACAATCAACAAAACTAAAAGGCAACCAACAGAATGGGAAAAGATATTTGCAAATGACATATCAGACAAAAGGCTAGTATCCAAAATCTATAAAGAGCTCACCAAATAATCCAGTGAAGAAATGGGCAGAAAACATGAATAGACACTTCTCTAAAGAAGACATCCGGATGGCCAACAGGCACATGAAAAGATGCTCAACATCGCTCCTCATCAGGGAAATACAAATCAAAACCACACTCAGATACCACCTCACGCCAGTCAGAGTGACCAAAATGAACAAATCAGGAGACTATAGATGCTGGCGAGGATGTGGAGAAACGGGAACCCTCATGCACTGTTGGTGGGAATGCAAACTGGTGCAGCTGCTCTGGAAAACAGTGTGGAGGTTCCTCAAAAAATTAAAAATAGACCTACCCTAGGACCCAGCAATAGCACTGCTAGGAATTTACCCAAGGGATACAGGAGCGCTGATGCATAGGGGCACTTGTACCCCAATGTTTATAGCAGCACTCTCAACAATAGCCAAATTATGGAAAGAGCCTAAATGTCCATCAACTGATGAATGGAAAAAGAAATTGTGGTTTATATACACAATGGAATACTACATGGCAATGAGAAAGAATGAAATATAGCCTTTTGTAGCAACGTGGATGGGACTGGAGAATGTTATGCTAAGTGAAATAAGTCATACAGAGAAAGACGGATACCAGATGTTTTCACTCTTACGTGGATCCTGAGAAACTTAACAGAAGACCATGGGGGAGGGGAAGGGGAAAAAAAAGGTTAGAGAGGGAGGGAGCCAAAGCATAAGAGACTCTTAAAAACTGAGAACAGGCGCACCTGGGTGGCGCAGTCGGTTAAGCGTCCGACTTCAGCCAGGTCACAATCTCGCGGTCCGTGAGTTCGAGCCCCGCGTCAGGCTCTGGGCTGATGGCTCAGAGCCTGGAGCCTGTTTCCATTTCTGTGTCTCCCTCTCTCTCTGCCCCTCCCCTGTTCATGCTCTGTCTCTCTCTGTCCCAAAAATAAATAAACGTTGAAAAAAAAAATTAAAAAAAAAAAACAAAAAAAAACTGAGAACAAACTGAGGGTTGATGGGGGGTGGGAGGAGGGGAGGGTGGGTGATGGGTATTGAGGAGGCCACCTGTTGGGATGAGCATTGGGTGTTGTATGGAAACCAATTTGACAATAAATTTCATATTAAATAAATAAATAAATAATAAAATAAAATCCAATTTAATTACTTTCAGAAAAAAAAAAAACCCACTATGGACAAATCAAATGGAATTCAAAAAGTGTTCGACTAACCCATAGATGGCAGGGAACAGAAAACAGAGAACTGGAAAACAGAACAAACAGAAAATGAAAAATAAATGGCAGACTTGTGCCCCAATATATTCATAATTACATTAAACATAAGTGGTCTAAAGATTTCAATTAAAGGACAGAAATTGGCATAATAGATTGAAAAACATGACCCATGTCTATAAGACAGTTACTTCAAATACAATGATATAAGCAGACTGAAAGTAAAAAGATAGAAAAGGATATATCATGCAAACATTAAAGGAAAGCAAAAATTGGCTATATTAATACCAGATAAAGTAGACATCAGAGCAAAAATGATTACAAAGACAGAGGGGGGCATTATATAAAAATAAAACTATACAATGAAGACATAGCAATCATAAATATGTATGCACCAAATAACAGAGTTGCAACACATATAAAGCAAATACGATAGAAGTGAAACAGACAAGTCCACAGTTATAGTTGGAGACTTTAATACCCCTCTCTCAGCAATCGATAGAACAACCAAACAAAAGATCAGCAAGAATATAAAAGAATTCAACAATACCACTGACCAACAAGACCTAATAAATATTTATAGAGCACTCCATCCAACAATAGCAGAATACACATCTTTTCAAGTGCCCACGGAAGACCAAGATAGACCATACCCTGGGTCATGACAAAAACCTCAACAAATTTAAAAGAAATCAAAATCATACAGTGTGTTCTCTGATCACAATGGACTCAAACCAGAAATTAATAACAGGAAGATAACCAAAAAATGTCTAACACTTGGAAACTAAACAACGCACTTCTAAATAACCCATAGTTCAAACAGAAAGTCTCAAGAGAAATTAAAAAAACACATTGAATGAATAAGATGAAATATTAATGAAATTGAAAATACAACATATCAAAATGTGTGGGACACAGCTAAGCAGTGCTGAGAGGGGAACTGATAGCACCAAACACACACGTCAAAAACGCAGAAAGTCTCAAATCAATAATCTAAGCTCCCACATAAAGAACCCAGAATAAGAGCAAAAGAAACACAAAGCAAGCAGAAGGAAGGAAATAATAAATAGCAGAAGTGAAATGGCCCAAACTAGAAAAGAACAGAGAGCCTCTTCAGGGAAAATCAATAACCCAAGGAAGGAAAAACAAAAGAGAATGGCCACGAGATTCACTTTGAGACTACTCAGGACAAGAAGACAAAGTAAAGCAGGTGGGACTCTCTCCAGGGAGGTAACACATAAGGCTGCAGAGTGAACTGGAAAGCTCACTCCAGTACCGTGCTATGAAAGAAGTCGCATTGCTGAATTCTTAAGTCCAAGTATGAATATAATTATCCTGTCACATTCTGGGCTAAGGTACAAAGTTAAAAGCAACAGTCCTTTGAAAGTTAAAACGTGTTTGAAACATTAGCAATGAACTTTCCTACCACAGTTTGAGGGAATGGAACAAAAGACCAATAGGTTTCTATGAAGTTTAGGCTCGAACACCAGCTAAATTCACCTAATTTTATACGTGATTTGAATATTGGTCGTTTCAGGTAACTCAGGATCTTTCCCTGAATCCACTGACAATACTGGATGTTGGTTTTCTCAAAAAGCCTTTCTTACCTCATAGAAGAAGGGATGGCCAGCCATATCAAAGATGTTCACTTTGATTTCTCGGTCTCTGACTTGTACCCTGAAATGTTCAAATGGAAACAATTCCAAAGAAGGTTATGGTTTCTGCGTTCTCATTAATATCATTTCTGTCATTTATACATTTCAAAAAGGTATGTGTATGAAATGTAAGAGGCTTTCTTAGTGCCTTTTCTTGATTTGCGATAATCTTTACAACAGAAGCCAGCAACTTGGCAGATCATCTTGCCTCCTTATTTTAAAAACACTGAACCCACTCTTATGTGGATCCTGAGAAACTTAACAGAAACCCATGGGGGAGGGGAAGGAAAAAACAAAAAACAAAAAAGAGGTTAGAGTGGGAGAGAGCCAAAGCATAAGAGACTCTTAAAAACTAAGAACAAACTGAGGGCTGATGGGGGGTGGGAGGGTGGGGAGGGTGGGTGATGGGTATTGAGGAGGGCACCTTTTGGGATGAGCACTGGGTGTTGTATGGAAACCAATTTGACAATAAATTTCATATTAAAAAAATAATAATAAATAAAAAAAAAATAAAGACACTGAACCCACCTGTAATAAACACCCTCATTTACTTTCAGCTTATCTCAAGATATTTCAGGCCATACCCTTTTACTAACAAATGGTGGCTTTTACTGTGAGACTAAGAAAACTGATTTGGGACAAGTAGGAGTAAGAGGAAGGAAAACAAAATATTTTCTTTCACTTGGCAAGACATCTTAATTACTACTGGCTATGCTTGCTTACCATGCAGAACAATTATTAAGGTGTATTTTATTAACGCCTGTGTGATCTTCTTGTGACCTTCATTGAGCAAGAGCTATAGTCAACTTGTTTTTCAAAAATTTTAAGGGTGCCCGTGTGGCTCAGTTGTTAAGCATCTGACTTTGTCTCAGGCCATGATCTCATGGTTCGTGAGTTTGAGCCCCACATCGAGTGAGCTAGAGCCCTGCTTCCCCGTTCTCTCTCTCTCTGCCCCTCGTTGGATTCTCTCTCCCTCTCTTTCTGCCCCTCACTCACTTGCACCCTCTCTCTTTAAAAAAAAATTAAAATAGAGAAAAGAACAAAAGGGGAAAGAACCACCATTCATATTAGAATTAAATGCTGCCAACATCATAGCATATTTGCCTCTTGTCCTTTTTATTTTTTTCAAGAAAAACCATTGTTGGAAAATAAATTAATGAAATATTGTAAGTATTTCAAACACTACAGAAATACAAAGATGAAAGTTCAAAATTTATCCCAAATCCTATCACCCAGCAAAAGCCTTTATCAATATAGATGAATGCCAAGGCAGCCTTCTTCTATACACAGACATGACTGAGAAGCACAAGTGTTTTTATCAAAATGGGATTACACTATTTTAAAATAAAAAGTATAAAATGTACTTGTATTGAATTCAAAAAAATTTTTACTGTTTATTTATTACTTTGTATTGAATGTAACAAAAGGAAAAAGAAACTGAGGTGAAGTAGAATTATTGAACTTTAAATATGTTCTCTTCATCACAAGAAGTATTTCCTAAAAGACCCCTCTAAGTTAAGAATAGGGATTATTAACAGTAAGTTAACAGGTTAGAATCATGTTTTTCAGTGACATGTTTCAGTTTAGACAGCACTGACATGACTCCCTCCTACAGAATACAAGGACATCAGTACTTTCTCTCATCGGCCCTACACTACCTCTGGGTTTGTTTATTATTATTATTCTCTTGTCCACGTTTATTACACCCACCTTCTGTTCTGAAACCATAATGCCTACAGGTGTTTTATATTACTTGTAGACTTACATCGAGCTAACCATTAATCATTTTATTCCTGAACTCTCTACCATATTTCATCAATAACCAAGATGCACATCTGTTTTCATTTTAACATCTGTGAAATCAGGACCCACCTTATAAAAGAGAATGTGAGAACAGCAAAACAACACAAAACAACAGAGTCTGAGAGCCTTTGGAGAAGACCTGGTGTAACAATGTATATTAGAAAATTTGGCCTTAAAGAGATAGCAGCAGAGAACGGATAAAGTCAGGAATGCACAAATGTATTCACACTGAAACTCAAAGAAGTTATTTTAATTCAGATGCCAGACAGAGGAAATTAACCTGAAGAAAAATGGTAATTTGCTACCTCAAGGTCTTGCTTTCCTAGGTTGTGGCCTGCAGACCACCTCCATCATTATGAGAGGCCATTAAAAATGCAGATTCCTGTGCCCACCTCACACCCAGCAAACCAGAATCTTGGTGGGTCCTAAGAATCTGCATTTTCACAAACTTTACAAGTAATTCTTCAATATGCTGGAATTTGAGCTTCACCATGTAGATAACAGGAGGGACGGAATGGGTACCTGTTATTTTGACTACCCACGAGTACAGCCCTTTCCTCTCCCAGTTGTGGTTCAGATGAGTTCTGCTATGTTCTTAGTGATCCCACTCTGTTGGCCACAGCCAAATGAGCTGGGGAAAGGCACCTGTCCCCACCTGAGCAATCAAAACTTTCCCTAGGATTTTTAAATTTGTATATTAGCTTTGGTCCCTCTCTGGAGGTAAAATTTACAATGTGAGTCTGAGATCTGCTGGCAGCCATGCAGAGGAAGCTAAAAGCTGGAGAGAGACGTAGTAAATTATATAGCTATATTCTGTCCCTGGTTCCAGCCATCTCTAAGGCACAGCATCCTCATAACTGGATTATGTGAATTGATTAATATTCTTTATTATTATTGTTGTTTGTTGTTATTATCATTATTATTTTTTCCTTGACTTGGTTTGAGTTAGGTTTCTGTCAGTTATATCCTCCTGATACACCATGGGACAAGCAGCTTTCCAAAAAAAATTTCAGCCAGAGATAGAATAGTCTGTTGAATAAACCACTACAGTTCTATGGCGTAATATGGTGATTCTCATTTCTTAGATGAATAAATTAGCTACTTACATGAATTCAAAACAACACTGCCTTAAATAGGATATCCTGGCATATCACTGATGAAATCCTATGCCCTGAAGTATAGACAAACCTCACCGCTTTAGTCCACCTCCTTAAAAGCTGCCCTCACAGTCTAATCTTACAAACTTCCTCTTTAGATATATCTATCTCACCTAGTAGAGTTTTTGAGTATCTACTACATACAAGCACTGTGCCAGGCACCTGGAAATGACTTATTCTAATAGCTCCTTCTTCATGGGGCTTATAATCTAGCAGGAGACATGAAACATATATAAATAATAATGACATGTGGCAATTTAAAATAAGTACCATAAATAGCATACAGAAGTTTATTATTTCTGTCATTTGCAACTAAAGAGTCCTAACTGATAAAGAAGGTATTCCAAGGCCTTATGGGAACAGGAGCATTTTACACGTCAAAGAGTCTGATGGAGGGATGAGGGGAAAGGATATTTCAGGTGGACAGAATGAATGAATAACTGCACTGAGCTAGGGAAATACAAGGGCAGCGGTGCAGTGTGGATGGAGGGTAAAGTGTGTAAAGGAAGGGAATCAGAGAGGAGGGGGCAGGTTAGGGCAGAATGGTGAGCACCTGAAATTTCACCTTCAGGGAGTGTGCAGTCTACCTTAACTCCACGCTTTGGTGGTATTATTTCCTGCTAATGTAAGCCTATCTCCTCAGGCTCAACCCACCCTTGATTCATCTCGAGATAAATCCCCACTTACTCCTAATTTTCCTTCTCCCAGATCATTTTTGCTAGATACCAATAGGTTATAAAGATCATAAACCAATAAAGGAAATCCTCTGATAGAAAATATTCAACATACTATTTAGACTTTGTGGAAAGAATACCTCAAAATGCTCTATAAACACACCTGCTAATAGGATGTGTTTATATAGAAACATGTTTCCTAAAAAGATACATCTGCTAGGTAGGCTTTTTGTTGACTTCCTCATTGTTGTAGACCTTATACCTATCCCTTACGAAGGCAAGGCCTGGCAAAAAGAACATGCTCAGTGATGAACAATTGATATGATCACTACATATCCGTAAATGTCTCTTATTCCTATCTTTCCTTCTTCAGAATCTCTATTTCAAGATACATCATTTTAGAAAAATTCTCAAACCCATGTAATTTACAAGCCCAAAGAAACAATGCACTTACTTTGTGACTCCATAGTCAATTCCAATTGTTGCAAGATATTTAGACACAAATCTTTTCTCACAGTAACGTTTTATGATACAGCTCTAAAAAACATAAAAATGCATTCTTTTAGTACATACACTCTGGAAACATACAAAATAAGCACAGTCCTTCATTACGGTTTCTTCATTCACCACAATGGGAAAGAAAGCATTTTCAAACAACTGAAACAAATGCTAAAAGTGAGAATTTTAAAGAAAAATTACATATTCGTCCCTTAAAACCAAATATGTTTTCAGTTTAGTTCTCAGTCCTTGGGCTCTTTTGTTTAGAAGACTTACTCTTATGCTTTCAATGCCACCAAAATGTCTATGTTTTAGCCTTGACCTTCTCAAAAGCAGCTCGACATCTTCAAATACTATGGCTAGTTTGTACTGAGGTGTCCTGCTGTTCCCTCAAACTCAACATGTCCAAAAATGAACTAATCTTATACATAAAAACAGTTCATCCTGCTGACATCCTGGTTCTGTCAATAACACCACCATTTTCCCAACCACGGAGGATCAGAATCTTAAAGCCATGTTTGATTCTGCGCCTTTCTAAATCTTTTAAATGTTTCTTGCCTCTTTCTCCTCATTCCAATTCCCATCGACACCACTTTGGTTTAGATCCTCATCATCTACTCCTAGGCAACTGTAGGAAATTTTGTATTGGTCTTTCTGCCTTCCTTCCCTCCCAACCTCAGTCAATACTACACAGCACTGACATTACTTCACTTCCTTAACTCAAAACTCTTCAGTGGTTTCTCACTGCCAAGTTTGAAATCCAAATTCCTTTATCCTTTATTCAAGCTTCCCCATAATCTGGCCCTAATCTGTGTTCCTTGTCTACACCTTTCTAATATATGCTTTCCATGTCTGCAAAACTCCCAGAGATCTGACTTCCTGACTTTCATCGTTACTTTTTCCCTCTACTTGAAATGAGCTTTCTCCCTTCTTTACAAATCTTACTTATCTTTTAAGGCCCAGCCTTACTGGAGCACCAGGTTGTAAGAGACCTTGCCTGCCTCTGAACTCTTCTTGCACTTCACATACATGCTAATATATACACACGTATTTTACACACACACACACACACACACACCATCAGGCATACATTGCTTTGTATTGTCAATTATCATTTCACATGTGTATACTCCTCTTATCTCTTCAGCTAGAAAGTAAACTACTTGAGGACACACATCAGTATTTTACTTCTTTCTTTTGCTCAGTGCCAATGGAATTTTCTCGGTGCCAGTAATAACAACCCTTAGCACTCGTGAAACTTCTAATTTACTTGGGAGTGCTAGTAATGAAGTTTATTCTGCTCAAATCCTTCCCTGATGAACGTTAACCGAAATTAAACAGGACGGTCAATTTAAAAAGCAGTTAATAAGCTTATTGTGAACTGAAAGAAAAACTTCTTTGGAGTGACTACTGCTAACAGACTACACTTTTAAAAGCATTTTACAGCTTGAGGGACGCCTGGGTGGCTCAGTCGGTTGAGTGGCCGACTTCGGCTCAGGTCATGACCTCCCGGTCTGTGAGTTCGAACCCCGCGTCGGGCTCTGTGCTGACAGCTTGGAGCCTGCTTCGGATTCTGTGTCTCCCTCTCTCTGCCCCTCCCCCGCTCATGCTCTGTCTCTCTCTGTCAAAAATAAATACAAATTAAAAAAAATAAAAGCATTTTACAGCTTGAAAGCATTTCACAAATGTTTTCTCTCACAATAGCCTATGAAAATGAATATGGCCTTTTTCTAAATGATTCATGAGATTAAGGGGCCTGGCAGTTCTTTAACTCCAGTACACTGTTTAAACACTAGTTCTAAGAGGTTAACGAGACACACATTTAAGTAATTGTATTAATAACCACTCCCTATAACACAAAGAGACAGGGTCCTTAAGATCATATAAACCAAGTAACATAGAATTTTTTGCTTTCACTATTTTTCTTAAATAGATTTTTAGGCACTTTTGCAGAACAACTATCTGAGAAGAAATACTCAAAATATGAAAAAGAGGAATGGGGCAGGGCAGTACAAAGAGGAGGGAATCCGCCTTAACAGATATTAAAACATAGTCTGAAACCAATCAAGACAGTGTGATATTGGCATAATAGACAAATAGATAAATAGGTCAGTAGAATAGAACAGAGAGCCCAGAAATAGATCCCATTAAAAGAAGAAATTTAAAAGGTGACAGGGGTGATATTTCAAATCAAGGGGAAGTATGCCTGAGCAGTTCAGCTGGTAGAGCATCCAACTCTAGATTTCGGCTCAGGTCACGGTCCCAGTGTCCTAGGATCAAGCCCCACATCCAGCCCCATGCTGAGTGTGGAGCCTGGTTGGGATTCTCTCTCTCTCCTTCTGCCCCTCTCCCCTACTTGTGTGTGCGGTCTCTCTCTCTCTCTCTCTCTCTCTGCCTCTCTCTCTCTCTCAAATAAAAAAATAAAGCCAAGGGGAAAAGAATGATTTATTTAGTAAAATGCCACTTGCACAAGTTGGGCCCTTAACTTCTCTAAATACAAAAATAAATTCAGATGAACTTGTGATTTCAATATTTAAAAATAAAACAAAAATTTCAGAAAAAATGTGCAACATATGTACAACCTTAAGGAAACATTTTCAACCAAGAAAGGAAACACAAGAACCACAAAAGAAAGGACAGGCATACTTGAATATATAGAAATAGTAATAATAATAGCAATTATATGGAGAAATATATATAAAAATATTAAAAGGCAAATAACATACCCAGACAAATAGTCATTATTCATATGACCAGCAAAAAGTTATTATCTCTGATATCCCTGAACCAGAAAAATTGATAAGATACATCATCCAATAGAAAAATGGGTAGGGAGTATAAAGTGGGCACTATCCAGAAGAGCAAGTCCAAATATCCAGTAAGTATGTGAATAGGTGCTCACCTTCATCTGTAGTCCATGAAATGCAAATTAAAGTAATACTTCTCACCAACCAGACTGGGAGTCATTAAAAGAATGACAATACCTGTGTTGGCAGGACTACGGGAAATAGGGCAACTGCATACTGCTGGTACAATTTCTTGAAGAGCAATTGGCAATAGCTACTAAATAGCTACTCAGCATTCTACCCCTGGGAATCTGTCTATAGAAATTAGAGGACCAGTATTTAAGTGTGTGTGTTGTCAGCACAGAGTCCAACTCGGGGCTCAATCTCACAAACCGTGAGATCATGACCTGAGCCAAAATCAAGAGTTGGATACTTAACCGACTGAGCCACCCTTATGTTTTGAAGGAAAAAAAAAAAAAAAAACCCTATTGTTATTTTAACTAGAACTGAATTGTAGGTTATTTTAAAGAACTGACATCTCTAAAATGTCGAGTGATACTAATTAAGGGGAAAGTATATCTTTCCATTTGCCTGAGCAATTTTATGTCCCTTTGTAGAGTTTGACATTTTTCTTCATATAGGTCTTACCTGTTTGTTCTTAAGTTTAAACCTAGGCACTTTATTTTGGCTGTTATTGTAAATTAAAATAGTTTTTCAATTTAACATTAAAACATATAATTTGATGGGGCGCCTGAGTGGCTCAGTGGGTTGAGTGTCAGACTTCGGCTCAGATCATGATCTCGCGGTCTGTGAGTTCGAGCCCCACTTCGGGCTCTGTGCTGACAGCTCAGAGCCTGGAGCCTGTTTCAGATTCTGTGTCTCCCTCTCTCTCTGCCTGCTTGTTTGCTCACTCTTTCTCTCTCTCTCTCTCTCTCTCTCTCTCTCAAAAATAAAACATTAAAGATTTTTTTTTAATGTTTTATTTATTTTTGACAGAGAGAGAGACAGAGCATGAGCGGGGGAGGGGCAGAGAGAGAGGGAGACACAGAATTCGAAGCAGGCTCCAGGCTCTGAGCTGTCAGCACAGAGCCCCATGAGGGGCTCGAACTCACAGACCGTGAGATCATGACCTGAGCTGAAGTCAGACGCTCAACTGACTGAGCCACCCAGGCGCCCCAAAAAAGATTTTAAAAAACATATAATTTGATACAGGAAAGCTATTAATTTCTGTATATTAATTTTGCCTTATTGAATTTTCTTATTCTTTCTAAAAGCTTTTCAAGTTAATTTTCTTTGGGTTTCCAGATAAATAATCATATCATTAGCAAATAACAATAATTTTGCCTTCTCCTTTCCAGTTATTTTATACTTTATTTCTTTCTCTTGTCTAATCACATTGGCCAATAAATCTAGGGCAATGTTAAATAAATGTGATACTAGTCATTTTGGGCTATTTTTAATGTTGGACCATTCAGCATAGGAAAATTACAGAAATGATGCATGCTTACTTACCCAGATTATTATTAAGCCTTTTAGAGGCTGTATTCTTTTCTTTTTAATTCCTGGCACATAGTTGATGTTCAACAAATGTTGACTTTTCAGTGACTGCTATGTTAATACTTACATACATATATGCAAATACATAAATAGTACAGGATAATGCTAAATGGAAAGAAAAGGCACTAATAAACATTTACTGAACATCAACTATGTGTAGGGCACTGGTCTAAACACTTCCATTAACGGCTCTTTTGGGATACAGATCCTACTGGAGTTGATTTTGACAGCATACAATGATAGAGAACTGCAGTAGACTGTGAAGACCCAAGTTCTAATCTGGTCTCTGCCATTGATTTGATGACCTTGGGAGGTTCTTAACCAACAGCTTCCACTTACCCAGAAGGGGAGAGGAGAATTTTTAGGTGAAGAGGAGGCAGTTTAAAATTCACTTGGGGGACGGCCTCGGGTCTCTTTCTCATCCTCCTTCCGCCCCCCTCCACACACACACTAGGGGAGAGCTTTATACCCAGTACATCCAGAAGAAAGGCAGTAGCACTACGGCTTTAGAGAAAATGAATATAATGAAACTACCAGAAATAAAAACAAAACCAACACACAAAACAAAATAATGCAGGCTCCTTGACATCCACGGCACTTCCCCCGTGAAAAATGTATCAGCTACGCTCTTGCAATGTAGATTCTGGGCTCTGCAGAGCAACATTTTACAAGCTCCAATCCTCACATGCACCCCAGTAAGTTCCCTTAGGCTCCCAAGCACTGCTGGAGTAACTAAACTTTTATTCTCTTAAGGACCTCTTAAGTCCTGGACAGGTCACCTAGAACGAAGATAGGCAGACGATATTAGCTAAGGACCTAGGCCCCTTTAATCTTTTTGGGATACATTCAAGGGTTAGCGGCCATATGAGACACCTTCTTATGGAGAGTGACGTCGGTGGGGGGGGGGGGGGGGCAAGCGAAAGGTCAAAAAGGTCACCAGAGTTTTCCTCACCCAGGCGCATCCCCTAGGAGGAGACCTGGGCCTGCTCAGGGGCGGGGAGGAGGCTGGGCCCCGGGCTGTTGAGTGGCCGCCCTCCCAGCCAATCGGCAGGTCGTCCCGCCGCGCTGAGGTCCCGCCCCTCCCAGCGCGGTACTCACTTTTCCCACCTCAGCGTTGCCCATGGAGATGACTTTGATGCGCAGGGACTTGCCGGGCTCCTTCCGCTTCGGCATGTTAGCCTCCATTGCCCTCGCTCTCTCGGGGCCACCCGCCTCGGTATCTCCTTGTTCACCAGGCTGGCCCGTCCCTCAGGCCTCCTCGTCCAATGGCGGAACCGCTGCTATCGTCACCGCCCCAGCTCCGCGGCTCGCCATCCCCGCCGCTGCCTAGCAGCGGGCGCGGGCGGTTGGGAGCTCTGGGAACGGGGGGGTGGGAGAAGAGAGTCTCGCGATGCTAGAAAGGGGGCGGTGTGACGTCATCACCGGGCTCTAGAGGCGAGGTTTTGATTACCTGTTCCCAGGAGTCGCGCCCACGCGCGGCGCTGAGTCCCTCGGCAGGAAGTCAGGCTGGGTTTACCCTGAGAGCGCGGTTGGTTTTCAGGGGCGCCAGGACAGCGGCATCTGTTAACGTTTGCAGCCGAGTGGTAGAAATGTATTGGCAGTTTGGGGCAGATCCTCGGGCTTGGAGTATTGAGAATGGTGGGTCCAGGCCCAGTCCCGCTAAAAATTCGAAGTAGACCATAGGGGTGTTATTTTCTGAATTCTTCCGTCCCGTAGAAGCCCGTCTACACTACTCGTCCCCCACCCCATACTATGTTTCTCTTGCTCGGGCTCGTAGAGAGACAAGTCAGGAGCCGGGAGAAGTCGGGAAGTTGGGGCTCAGGTTTTGGAAGAGGGGCGTTAGGCAAAATCTGAAACCCGTTGCTATCGTAAAAAAAAAAAAAAAAAGGTTGTCCATTTGGTAGTCTGGGTTTTATTTTAGTCATTGCTCTTTTATTCCAGAGTTCTCTGTCGGAAGAAAGCTCAAACAAGATGTTTCTTACACTCTTCCAGTTCTAGGATGGGCTGTGTGATTGTACCTATATGCTCCTTCATTTTTCCTTTCCCTCCCATTCACAGACTTAACCCCATCATCTGTGCACACCTTCCCTGATAATATGACAGTAGAAGAATAATAAATCCTAAGAACCACTTTTCTAGTCTCATTCCAGAGGATGAGAAAAACATCTGCTTGGTTAAAAAACAGCATAAAATGTATGAGAGGAACAGGGATTTTTTAAGTCATTATCTTGGGTTACAGAAGATAAATAGAACTTGACAAGTGATTATTTAGTGCCCTGAAAAAGAATGGCTGCCAATTTCTGAGTAAATTACAAGGTCAAAAGTAGCATTATTTCTGTTCTCAGATAGATTTAAGCATCATAAAGGAAATACATTGTAGGAAGACAGTAAATAAAGCCTCAAAATTTCTTAGCTATCATAAGTCAGATTTTCAAACATTTTATTTCTTTTAATTCAAAAAAATTTTTTTTATGTTTATTTATTTTTGAAGGAGAGAGAGGCAGAGCATGAGCAGAGGAAGAGCAGAGAGGGAGACACAGAATCTGAAGCAGGCTCTGAGCTGTTGGCACAGAGCCCAACACGGGGCTTGCACCCACAAACTGTGAGATCATGACCTGAGCTGAAGTCCGTCGCTTAACCAACTGAGCCACCCAGGTGCCCCTCAAATATTTTATTTTTAAATGATTAAAAAAAATTTTTTTTTAATGTTTATTTTTGAGAGAGAGAGAGATAGAATGTGAGTGTGGGAGGTGCAGTGAGAGAGGGAGACACAGAATCTGAAGCACACTCCAGGCTCTGAGCTGTCAGCACAGAGCCCATCCTGGGGGGTGAACTCAGGATCTGTGAGATCATGACCTGTGCCAAAGTTCCACACCTAAGCCTAACCAGCTGAGCCACTCAGGCGGCCCAAAACAAATTATTTTTAAGAAAGAAGCTTACTCTGAGTTGTATTTATAATCAACCAGAAAACTTCATTTAATGAAACTTCTAGGATTTTTTACAACCGTGAAATAGAAGTCCTGGTTAGAAATTTGATAAAGTTCAAAATAATTGGATTTATACTCATTTTTCACAAATCTAGAAGGTGATCTCTCAGCATAATTTAATAAATCAATACACATCTATTTCTTTGCTAGTTCACCTTGGGCCCTGTAATAGAACTGGTGTTGTGAAAGAATAACTGTAAAATGTCAAATTTTCAATTATTAAAAGACGGATTAGATACAATACTATTAGGCATATGGGCAGTAAAATTTGCCAAAGATTAAAATTTATTACCATTTTTTTCATATTGATGTTCCTGAGGTTCGAAAACATAATAAACATATTTTCTACTGGGTGTGTTAAATTAGTTTGGAATCAAAAAACAAGAAAGTTAGCTCTCTTTTCCAGTCTTTAATACCAAAAGAAAAAAGAAATGGGATTAGCTGTGTATAGTGTGAACTTGGAAAGTGGGGGTTAGAAACATGAGCTCTGCAGTTGGCCCTGGGTAAAGTTTATTTATTTTGAGAGAGAGACAGAGTGTGTTAGCAGAAAAGGGGAAGAGAGGGAGGGAAAAAGAGAATCCCAAGCAGGCTCTGTGCTGTAAGGAGCGCGGAGCTCAATCTCACAAACCCATGAGATCGAGACCTGAGCTAAAATCAAGAGTCTGACACTTAACCAACTGAGCCACCCAGGCACCCCCATGTTTTTTTTATTTTTGTGTATTAAAGATTTCACATATTTTAAAGGTGTATATTTAAAGTAAATTATGAAATATGTTGGGCATAAAATGTATAAAGAATAATATAATGAATACCTATGTATCCACCATACAGCTTAACAAAATATCACTGATGCTGTACTGTATCCTTTCCCAATACATCCTCCCTCTTTATAAAAGCTTGCAACTGTCTGAATTGGTGATTTTAATTTCCAGGCATTTAAAAATTGCTTCGCTGCATATGTATATGCACCTTAAAATGTAGTATTGTGTTGCATTTTTAAAAATCTTTTATTTTGAAGTAATTTCACTCAGAAAAGCTTTAGGAATAGCAAAAAAATAAAATCTTGTATACCCTTTATCTAGATTCATCAGTTGTTAACATTTACTATATCAACCGTGCCCACTGTCTGTATATTCATATATATACACGTTTTTCTGAATAATTTGAGATTAATTTGCAGGCATGTTTCTTTATCCATAAATACTTCAATGTGTATTTCCTGAAAGCAAGGACTTTCTCTTATGTAGTCATACTGTATTTATCAAAATCAGAAAATGTAACAGTGTAACAGTAACACTGTTATCTAATCCTATGGTTCTCAAACTGTGCACTGGGGTGCCACACAGCCTCACAGGGTTATCCAAGGGGATACCTGTGGGATAATTTACATTCTAAGTTTTCAAGGCAAACAAAATGAAATCTAAGACTATGCAAAACTACTAGCTCGAGGTTGTTTACAATTTCAACAATAGGTGGCACCATATTCCTTGGATATATCATATATTTAGGAAGCTGGATTTTTCCATGGTTGTGATAAAAAAGCAAGTACAGCACAAAAATCAATGTGAAACAGGAAATGAGGGTGCTCTTGTCCAATCTGATTCTAAGGTTTGAGAAGTTGTACAGTGTCCAACAGGTGCACAAATCCCATTAGTAATTGTGGTTAAGATGAAATAAAACTTTCAATTTATGTGTATTATTTTTTCAAATGGCAGCTAAATTGTTAGGGCATAAATATTTAATAAGTTGTTTGAACCTGGATATTTCTCTTGACCAAGGAACACTATGAAAAAAATTACTGTGATACTAAGGGGGCCTTGAACTGAGAACATTTGGGAAACTGGGATCAAAACCACAGTTCATATTCAAATTTCACCATTTGTACCAGTGAAATCCATTATAGCTCTGTTCCCCTGTTCCCCGGTCTGGAGTCAAATCCAGCATCATTTCGTTGTGATGTATCTTTAGTCTTCTCTTACCTAGTATCGTTCCTCAGCTTGTATCTTCCAAAATGACAGTTATTTTTGCAATATCCTTCAGTTTGTGTTTGTCTGGTATACTCTTATGATTAGATTTAGTAAGGTTTGGCTGACATACCACAGGAAAGACATTATGTAGTTTTAAGGTTATCATATTAGCAAATTGGTGATGTCAATTTGTTCCACTTATTAATAATGTTAACTTTAGTTAAGGTGTAGTGTTAACTAGGTTAATCCACAATAAAGTTACTTTTTTCCATTTATAATAAGTAACTATAAGGGGGCACTTTGAAATTATATAGATATTCTTTCTCCACTGGACTTTCACAAATTTTCAGAGTTCAACAAGGATTCATGACTGAAGAGATTTTTATGATGATGAATGCAAAATGGTGATTTTTTTTAACTCCATCATTTCTCCTACATTTATTAATTGGTAGTCTAAGGGAAAGCTTTCCTTTCTCATTCATTCATTTATTAATTTATATCAGGATGCACTCATATATACTTATTTTACTCAATGAATATTCTGTTAATACTATTTATTTTGATGCTAAAGCTGGCTCTTATGTCTTTTTGATATGTTCCTACCATTTTGTTTTGAGTATTTCCTTGCTTCCTGGCACAGCAATGAGCCCTAGATCCCTAGGTCCTTTTAGTGGAGAATGGTACTTAGAAACCAAGGTCTGGATGCTAGGTGTGTTCATTGATCCGGGTGCCCTTGCTTTGGGCCCTTTCAGTTGACTAAGCCAAAATATGTACACATGTATACGTGTATATACATGTACATACGTGTATATATATACACATACATACATAGTTCCACTGATATCCCCAATGCATGTTAGCATAACAATTCATTCTAGTCTTCCCCCTTTCCATATTTATAACTCTCTACTTTGACAGTGAGAAATCTGGCTCTTGTTACCTTCAATATATTTGTCCAACCCACAGTACACAGGAAGTAGTTTCAGAATTGCTAATCCATACCATTTCAAAAAACAGAAACATTTCAAACTAGAATTCCATATTTGTTTATAGCCATCTTTGTCTTAAACTGACAAATACAGTGTTTCATTTCGTTTCATATAGTATAAGTATTATGTTCAAAAGTTAATTGGGTTAATCCTTTTTTCCCCTCTTTAGTTTGGTTAGAGCTTTCATTTGAAATGCAGTTAAGTTCATTTGTTTCTGTTTGTACTTTAGTTTTTTCCTCTTTGTTACTGCTGACTTTACTAATCTTTTTGAAGAGATAAAACATTAATGTAGTTTCAAAAGTCAAAATGATACAAATTGGTGTACTCAGAAAAGTGTTACTTTCACCCCCATCCCAATCCTCTTCCCTCTTCCCACCTACCTTCTGGGGGCCACCAATCACTCTAGAATCTGTTTTATTCTTTCTTATGTTTCTTTTTATAAAAAGTAAGGAGTTACATGTATATATTCGTATTCATCCTTTCTTACACAAAAGTGTGTGTGTTCTTTGAACTTTTTTTTTTCACTTAAACAATATACCCTAGAAAGCACCCCATAGTAGTTCACAAAGATCATGCTCATTCTTTTTTATAGCTACACAGTACAATACTTCATTGTGCAGATACGCCATGTTTTTTTCAATAAATATATTTATGAACATTTATGTATTTTCCATATTGTTGGGGGTATGTCTTTAGAGTAAATTTCTGAAAAAAAAAAAAAAAACAGAATTACTGGGTCAAAGGTAAATGCATAGTTAGTTTTGTTATATATTACCAAATTCTGTAAGGTAACATTTTGAGAAATTTTGCATCAATATTCTTTTTTTTAATATATGAAATTTATTGTCAAATTGGTTTCCATACAACACCCAGTGCTCATCCCTAAAGATGCCCTCTTCAATGCCCATCACCTACCCTCCTCTCCCTCCCATCAACCCTCAGTTTGTTCTCAGTTTTTAAGAGTCTCTTATACTTTGGCTCTCTCCCACTCTAACCTCTCTCTCTCTTTTTTTTTTCCTTCCCCTCCCCCATGGGTTTCTCTTAAGTTTCTCAGGATCCACATAAGAGTGAACACATATGGTATCTGTCTTTCTCTGTATGGCTTATTTCACTTAGCATCACACTCTGCAGTTCCATCCATGTTGCTACAAAGGGCCATATTTCATTCTTTCTCATTGCCACGTAGTACCCCATTGTGTATATAAACCACAATTTCTTTATCCATTCATCAGTTGATGGACATTTGGGCTTTTTCCACAATTTGGCTATTGTTGAGAGTGCTGCTATAAACATTGGGGTACAAGTGCCCCTATGTATCAGCACTCCTGTATCCCTTGGGTAAATTTCTAGCAGTGCTACTGCTGGGTCCTAGGGTAGGTCTATTTTTAATTTTTTGAGGAACCTCCACACTGTTTTCCAGAGCGGCTGCACCAGTTTGCATTCCCACCAACAGTGCAAGAGGGTTCCCGTTTCTCCACATCCTCGCCAGCATCTATAGTCTCCTGATTTGTTCATTTTGGTCACTCTGACTGGCGTGAGGTGATATCTGAGTGTGGTTTTGATTTGTATTTCCCTGATGAGGAGCGATGTTGAGCATCTTTTCATGTGCCTGTTGGCCATCCGGATGTCTTCTTTAGAGAAGTGTCTATTCGTGTTTTCTGCCCATTTCTTCACTGGGTTATTTGTTTTTCAGGTGTGGAGTTTGGTGAGCTCTTTATAGATTTTGGATACTAGCCTTTTGTCCGATATGTCATTTGCAAATATATTTTCCCATTCCATTGGTTGCCTTTTAGTTTTGTTGATTGTTTCCTTTGCTGTGCAGAAGGTTTTTATCTTCATGAGGTCCCAATAGTTCATTTTTGCTTTTAATTCCCTTGCCTTTGGGGATGTGTCAAGTAAGAAATTGCTGCGTCTAAGGTCAGAGAGGTTTTTTCCTGCTTTCTCCTCTAGTGTTTTGATGGTTTCCTGTCTCACATTCAGATCCTTTATCCATTTTGAGTTTATTTTTGTGAATGGTGTGAGAAAGTGGTCTAGTTTCATTCTTCTGCATGTTGCTGTCCAGTTCTCCCAGCACCATTTGTTAAAGAGACTGTCCTTTTTCCATTGGATGTTCTTTCCTGCTTTGTCAAAGATTAGTTGGCCATACTTTTGTGGGTCTAGTTCTGGGGTTTCTATTCTATTCCATTGGTCTATTCAATGTTCTTAATTAAAATTGGAATTAAATAATATTCTTAAATAATATAATAATGAATTAAGTAATTTTGTGCTACCTTAGCTGGCTTAAATATTCATGTCATACTTGCTTCATAAAAAACATTTGGAAATTTTGTCTCATTTTCCATGCTCTGGAATAATTTATGTGGCAGAATTCATACACTTGCAATAGTAGAGAGAATAATGTAATCAGCGCTCCATATATTCGTTTCCCAGCTTCAGCTACAGCAACAATATCAGTTGTTTTTAAGAAAGGGAGATTATCCTCCATGGGCCAGACCTAATCAAGTGAGTCCTTAAATGGACTGGCTTCTTCTGGCAAGAGATATTCAGAAGAGTGAGAGGGATTCAACATGAGGGAGGTTCTCCATTGCTGGCTTTGAAGACGGAAGGTGCCACACAGCAAGGACCTAAGAGTGGCCTCTCAGAGCTGAGAGTGACCCCTGGCCAGCTAGCAAAAACATGGGCACCTCAATAATAGGTAACTGAATTCAGCCAAAACCTACATGAGATGGGAAAGAGCTCCTGAGCCCCAGATGAGAACATAGCTCTCTGATATCTTGACGTGAGATTTCTGGCCTATGGAACCTAGCTATTCCACACCTGGAACTGTGAGATGTTAAATGCCTGTTGTTTGAAGCTGTTAAATGTGTGGCAATTTGTTATATGGCAATAGAAAACTAATAATGAAAAATGAAACACTTTTATTTCCAGATTCCATTTCTTGAGAAGTTCTGCTCTGGTACGGCAACACGAGTCCTTACAGACCGACATTCCCACCGATAACTATAAACTCTGGGAAAAATGCAAAACAACTATCTGGAGCTTCTGAAGAGTAATAAAAACCAGATAGATGGTTGAGGGGGGAGGTAACAACCTTGGAAAAATGACTGGCATGGGATGAGTTTCTCCTGAGCAATGTAAGGACCTGAGAACACACCAACTCTGATTGGCCCATTCTGTCTTACCCATTAGCGTATAGGATTTTAGTTCTGAGCCTGCACTAGACTGTATCAAAGGACGTGGATATTAGGATACTGCAAAGACTTCTACACGCTCATTCTACTACCATCCTGAGGACTGTGTGGCAGTTTGCATTTTCCAAATATGACTGAAACACTATCTACCATCCCATAGGATTTTTTTTTTACTTTGGTAAAATTAAAATATACATAGAATTTACCATTCTCCCCATTTTTATGTGTACAGTTTGGTGGCATTAAGTATGTTCACACTGTCGTACAACCATTAGCACCATCCATCTCCAGAACCTTTTCATCTTCTCAAACTGAAACTCTGTACTCATTCTAATTCCCCATCTTTCCTCCCCCTAGCTCATGGCAACTGCCATTTCACTTCTGTCTCTGTGTCTCATATGAGTGGAATCATACAGCTGTTTGTCCTCTTGTGACTGGCTTATTTCACTTAGCATGATGACTTCAAGGTTCCCACATGACATTCTTAACAATGGGACTGACATTCTTCCCCTTGATGGGGGTGGGAGGTCTATGTTCCCTCTCCCTTGAACCTGGGAAGTCCTGGAACTGGTGTAAGTGACATTACGATGCTTTGAAAACTAATACAAGATGATGCACATTCTAATTTTCTTGGAATGCTCACATTTCGAATTGAGACATCAACTGTAAAGAAGCCCCAGCAGTTCATAGAGAGGCCCGCATAGAGAGGAGCAGAGGCCCTCCACACCCACCCACAAGCACAGCTGAGTTCCCATATGCCAACCAGCACCAACTTGCCAGCCATGGGATTGAGCCATCTTGAAAGTGCCAAGGCAATGAAACAAGGATGCCGGCAAGAAGTGGAACGTAGCAATTAAGAAATATATGGCAGGTGATACTCAGTAATATAGACAGGTAGAAAATTGCCATTCATCCCCTGAAGGAATCTGAGCTCAGAGCAAGGTGCCAATTTGGGGGGAGACGTCCTGGGATACCAGGTGAATTAAAGAAAGAGCTCAAATGCCATCTTCCTTCCTTCTTGGAATGCCAAGTTCATTTGAACCCCTTGGCCTTTATACTTAGTTTCCTTCTTCCTAAAATGTTCTTCCTCAGATCTCCAGGTGCTCTAGCCATACTGGTCCGGCTGCTCCCCAGGAAGGAGAGACTTTGGCACAAACCAACGTTTACACCTGCATACCTAGATGCAGTTAATGGCACTCAATTGCCTAATAACAAGTTTAAGAAAGAAAGAAGGAAAGGGAATGACAAGAAATAGGAGCAAAGAAGGAAAGTAATCTCTAGGGCTATGCCATAGGACTCTGCTTTTTGCCTAGTTCTTGTTAGCAGTTCAGGTCAAGATATGGCAGAGAGGTTGACAAGACTTGTGGATAATCATAAAGCAATAGGCACTCTGCTGATTGTGTTGGAAAGGAAATCTTAAATGACCAATCTGCTACTGATTGGTCACGCATAGCAGTAGCCTGATGTAATTTTAACATTTTGCAAAGTCCATCAAATTACTGATGTCCACATGTCTCTGGGACTGAATTGCTTTGTCACAGGGTGGATGTATTTTCAGCTTTGGTAGATGGTACCAAACAATTTTTAAATTAGGCTTTATCAATTTATACTCACCAACAGTGAATGAGAGTTCCTGTTCTTCCAAATTCTCGTTGGCCTTCAATTTTATCAGTTCAAGTCTTGCCCCTCTTATAGGTTTGTATTAGTATCTAATTATAGTTGTAATTTGTCTATGCCTGATGACTAATGAGGTTGGATGCCTTTTCAGCTGTTTACAGGCCATTTCCTTTTATATGAAGTGTCTGTTCAATCATCTTGTCCAATGTTTTATTGAGTTGTTTATTTTTTCTTATTGATTTTTAACTCTTTATATATTCTAGATATATATCCTCTATCAGGTATATACAGCTTCTACAAGAATATTTGTAGCAGTACCGTAAATAGTAGTTGAAAACTGGAAGCAACTCATTTGTCCAGCCATGGCAGAATGGATACATAAATAGTGGTATATTCCTATAATGGAATGCTATTCTATTGCTATGCAAACTATACTACTGGGAAACCTATACTATTACTATACAATACTACTGGTATGAATCTCATAAATATAATATTGATTTCAAAAAGCTAAGCACAGGGGCGCTTGGGTGGCTTAGTCGGTTAAGCATCCAACTTCAGCTCAAGTCATGATCTCACGGTCCGTGTCAGCTGTGCTGACAGCTCAGCCTGGAGCCTGCTTCAGATTCTGTGTCTCCCTCTCCCTCTGCCCCTCCCTCCGCTTGCACTCTCTCTCTCTTTCAAAAATAAATAAACATTAAAAAAAAAACCTTTTCAAGAGGCTAAACACAAAAAAGTATTACTGGATGATCCATTTATATAAAATCCAAGAACAGATAAGACTGATCAGTGATACTGGGAGTCAGGATTCTGGTTATCTTTGGGCATAGTGAATGAAAAGGGGTGTAAAGAGGGTTTCTGGATGCTGGTCATGTATCTTGATCTGGGTGGTAGTCACATAGGTGTGTGCACATTGTGAAAATTCCCTGGGCTACACACTAGGCACTTTAGTATGTTACACTTCCATATAAAAAAAGTTTGCAAGAACAATTCTCACCTAATTTTCAGAAGGGCTTAAGAGCTAAAAAAGCAGATTTGACCTGATGTTTTTCTCCGCTCAGAGTTTCTCATGGTGTTGCTGTGATAGATCTTGGTGTCCATGGAAACCAGAGTATGCAGTGGGGAACCAAGTAAGAAGGGATTTGAGCCTGGGGAAGAGGCACATGTGACAAAAGAACACTCTTGGCACCTCCCCCCACCCCCCAACATACTTTCAAATCCCACTCAAGCTATGGCCAGTTCCCTGCCCATGCAACTATCTGTCTATGACAACTGTGACAAAGATTGCTTGTCATAACTTACTGGGAATCCACCGCAGAACTAACTACGGCTCACCCTCTCCGTGACCGGTTTCCATTTTACTTAACCCAGCAGGAGTGTTGGCCTGGCAGGGGCTTGAAATAGAAAAAGTCTTCTCTGGATGAGGCACATGCTAACACCTCCCTACTAGAGCTTGCTTATGGGGTGACCTCAGCTCCAAAGTGAAACAGAGTGTTGTTACAGAGTCAGTGCATTCACACGTATGAAGTGTACTTACAGTAGAGTTCTTCAGGTCTTTGCTCAGAGCTTATTAATTCTTATTTTAAACATAGTTCTATCACTTCATTATCTAAGTCTGTAAAAAGACAAATTAAAAGTGGGTGGGTGAAATTTTCCCCTAACGGTGCATGTGTATCTGGCTTTGTTAAGTTGGCAAATGATTGTGGATATATCTGGATATGCGTAAGTGTATCTGTGGAAGTCTATGTGTATACCAATGCGTTGGTTATGATGAACGTGTGTGAGAGAGCATGTGTAGATTTACACCGCGTGCGTCTGTCGGTTTTGTGTGTGTGTAGCGGGTGTGTGGTATGTGAGGACATTTGTGAATGAGCTTGTCACTTCGTGTTTTTATATATGTACATGTGATCAGATGTGGAATATGTAAATGAAAATTTACACTTATGGAAATCTGTAGGATGGATAAGAGAGCATTTGTGGGGCTGCTTTACAAGTTTGTGTCTTTGAGCTAAACTGTAAGTGTATATGATGGATTCGTGTAGGGATAGCTCTGGGCAAAGTTTTCAAGTCATATGGTTGGACCATAAGGAATTGCCATTTTTGTGGGTTTAAAAATGGTTAAATATTCAGTGATTTTTGTGTGATTCAACCTGATGTATGTATGCATTCCATACATACATAAATTCAAGCTAGCATGGCCTCTGTACCACCTTAGTATTGCTATCAGAGCTAAGAAGAGGACGGCATCCATGGATGTGAGACCTGGGGAAAAAATTAACATGCATCTTGAAGGAAAGAGAATATATAGAAGGAGTGATGACGAATGCACAGAAAGTTGCAATAGGGGTATATCAAGAAATGAGATTAAAAGTTCTTTACTCTGGGAAGCCTTCTCCAACACTTGTTCTTTTTTCCCCCCCAACACTTGTTTTTTACCTACCCTCCCCAATTTCTCTGCCACGGGCTTCTGCACCAGCTGTGAACTTCCTCTATGATAACGCTTGTCAACCTGAACTGTAATTGTTATCTGAAGTGGCTATCTTCCCTTCTAGACAGGAAGTTTGCTGAGGGCAAGAACTAGGTCTCTGTTGTTTGCTTATTTCCTAACACTTAGCACAAAGCTTGGTACAGAATAGAAACCCAATTAGTATTTGTTGAAGAATTGGAACACCAAAAGAGATAGGTATTCTGAGAAAGCTGTGAGTGTGTGACTTCTGTGTGGGCCAAGGTGCTTGCTTGGCTTTTGTTCTGTGCAACTGATAGACATTTTGGAGAGGGGATTCACATGCACAGATTACCATTTCAGAAATATTAATTTAGGAGTGGTGGAAAGCATAAAGAGAAGTAGGGATGGTCGGCAATTAGAAGCCCAGTAGTTACCCAGGCCTGTAGTAATAAAAAACCTAGACTCTAGTGACAGTGGGATGGACAGCAAGGGACAGATGGAAGAAGAGAAGTAGAAGAAGACGCAGTGATTGTTAGGCATGGGGGCAACAGACTGGGAAAGCGTGACCCCAAGTTTTAGAGCTGGAGTACTGAGATAATGATGATCATACTGCTAGAAAAAAGGGTAAGCAGTGTAGACATTGGGGAGCTCTGTTTCGAACATGTTGTAGATTTTCGATGTGTTGAGCATGAATTGAGGGTAACAAACAAAAGAACATCCTAATACAGATGACCAACAGACAGTTGGATATGTAAGAGCCCAGGCAGGAGACCTAGGGTATAGATATTCAGTCATTTCCTCAACAACTGTTCAATCAGTACTTGTTAGGCGCCAGGCAATGGTCCAGGCCCTGGCCGCTGAACAATGAACAAAACCAAATTTCTGCTAACTTTTATAGCTCCCTTACCCCTGCAGATATTTCTCAGCCATTCCTTTACCTATTTAAATATGGTAAGCATATTATAATTATAGTAAGCATATTATATATAAATATATATAATTATAGTAAGCATATTATAACCTCTATCTAAAAGTTCTATATCTGAAGTCCCTGCTGGTCTGTTTCCATTGTCTGCTGTTTCTGCCGGCCTCCCCTCATGCTGTCTTATTTCCCTTCATGCTTCATTATCTTTGACTTTGACTTGGAAACGTATTTGTAGAGATCTCCTGAGAATTAAAATGAAATCTCCTAAGAATTAAAAAAAAATTAAAAGTATAAAGATGTCAGTTCTTCTTAATCTATAAAATCAATGCCATTATTAGTACAATCCCAAAAGGAACCTGACAAGATCATTCTAAATTTTATAGGGAAAAGCAAAGGACCAATAACTGTGAAACTTGTTCTGCCAGATAGCAAGACATATTTTAGAGGCTCCAACATTAAGTATAAACTTACCATCCATGAATTCAGATTGTCCATAATTATGCCCCACATTATGAAACCTATCTCATAGTGCATCGCTCCTCAACATGAAATGTTCGTTCCAGTCTGTTTGATCTCCCTATCTTCTAAGTTTGGGCTATTACCTCCCCTCTCTCTGCCTTTGCTCTTTCTGTTTTCCTTGCCTTTATTTTCTTTTTAGTTTTTTTTTTTTTTAAGTAATCTCTACACCCAGTGTGGGGCTTGAACTCACAACCTTGAGATCAAAAGTCAACCTGCACCACCAGCAGAGCCAGCCAGGTGTCCTTGTTTTTCTTGCTGTTAATTCACAAATCCATCCTCATTACCACCCCCTGGCCTGGCCCTGCTCAAATACTGTCTCCAAAATCTTCTTTTTTGTTTTTCTCCAGCTCATGTAAATTCCTTTCCTCCAAACTCTCATGCCCCCTATTGTTTCTGTCATTTATTTTGCTGTTTTATCACATACAGCATAAAAACTATATGTGGGAAAAGGGGAGAAAAGGGAGAAAGGAACCTAGAGATGGGTATTCAGACTTGGCCGTATGTAAGCCTGCTCTCCCCCATCAGAAGGCGTACAGTCTCCTTGAGCAGGGATCCAAGATCTGACAGAAAGCCTGCCAAGAGTCATTAAACACTCACCAGCTGATCTGTGTGGGAGATGTCATAAAGGCCAATAAAACCTTACAGGATTGGTTGCAACCTTGGGGATGTTGTTGGTATTCAAGAGCTATTTTCACCTCTCTTCATCTGGCTAACAGTTTTGATCATGAAAACAAAGACTAAAAGATCAGAAACAATCCATATGTCCATCGGGAGGGGCTTCAGTTCTATTATGGTATGACCACAGGAAGCTAGGAAAAAGAACGAGGCAGCTTTGTGTCAGTGATATAAAATTCTCTCCAAGAGATAGATAAGGAAAAAGGCGCAAAGCAGCGCCACCATATGTAGGTTTCCTGTTGGTCTGTTTGTTTGTTTTAAGAATATGCACACCCAAGGTTTTGAACATGCAGAGAGACTGGCAGTTGTGGGGGCCTGAGGGGAGGGGCTGAGGGTTGGGAAGTAAGAGCAGGAGACCTCACTGAATATCCCTTGGTATTTTTGTATTTGGTACCATGTGCATCTATTGACTATTCAAAAAATAAATGTTCAGGAGAAAATAATAAGAAGCAAGATATTGGAAACAAACAGCAAATTAGGTGGTGCCAAAGAAGAGAATTTGGGTTTTTTGTGTGCTACATCTTAGGAGGCCAAAAGGAATGTTAGCAAGAAACAGGATGCTCCTCATTAAGATGGAGATAGATGTGTTCAGGGCAGACCTTCTAACCTGAGCAAAACCTTTTGAAGTATGAAGCAGAGGAAGGACAGAGTCAAGCTGCAGATGCAAAATTAAATACCTCTGAAAAGATACTAGCATCAGAATTATGATTGGGAGAATGGGCTGCTTAGCACTGGCTATTTGGTTCCAGAAAGAGAACCACGTCAATAATCACACTAACTTGAGGAAACTGAGAAATGCCCCTGTGTAGTTGCAGACTGGATGCTAGTTTTTCACCTGCCTTCTGCTGCAAAGGGAGAGGAGATCTGTGACAATTCAAGGCTTCTGCCCGACTCCACCCATGAAGACCAGATACCAGGTGTGGAATTTGCTCTCAAGTGGGCTTTGGAACTACTGGCTCAGGCTAATGATTACCAGAGATCCAAGAAATTTACAGGAGGGGCAAGGTCAGGGATCTGAGAAAAGTACTTGAGTCGTGGTCAACACATGCCAGGACACTGGTACAGGAGTGAAAAGCCCTGGGGGCTGAGAAATGCCACCAGCCAAGTGGCAATCTCCAGAGTCCCCTCCTGAGAAGGTGCTCATGGACTTCAAAAAACAGAAAAACTGAAATTTTGGTGTAAAGCTTCTTTACTCTCTAAAGAAAGAACAGCAAGGTGGATCAATACATTTGGGGATCAAACTGTTAAATTTATGACCAGAAAGAAGAGGAAAACAGATTTACAATGTGTTCCTGCTGGAGTGGCATGAAATTCTCAAGAGTCCATGGAACAAGGTCTGGCAGATCAGGGCACTTGAATCAAGATAACGTAAGGATGATTGTATACTAGAAAATATGGAATCAAGATGTATCACAACCTCAAGGGTCATATTGAATTCTCAGTATTGGTGAATGGCTCAGGGCTGAATAAGCAAAAAAGCAACCAGGATCTCTCCTAGAAAAAGACAATGGATGAGGGTTTAGGGCCTCGAGCAGCAAAGGAAGTGGTGTAGCCGGGCCTCTGTCCCTTAAGTCAGAATCTGGCCAGTAAGTCTCAGTGCTTGTCAGTCAGCTGCCCTCAAAACCCAGTCAAGGGGCTCTGAGAGCCAACTGAACTCAGGAGACTTCATGGCCTGGTTTGTTTTCAGTGTGGTAGAGTGTGTCACAAGCAGTGTCACTGTGAATACTTGGTCACTGATCCCTTGGTATTTTTTCAACCCCAAGTTATTGACCACAGTTGGAAGTTGGGCTGATGGGAGATGGGCCCATATTTGTTCCAGCTATGGCAAAGAGGAACAGCTAGTGGGAGCCTGCAGTCTTGAGTATTTTTACCCAGTGGACATATCCTTTCTTGCATATGATGAGGCAACTCCTCCTAGAGAAATTCTACATTCCTTAACCTTAAGGATTTCAGGCAGAAACTATGAATAACCAAGAATCTGGCAGCAGCTCTAGAAGCCTCCATTAAGATTTCACTCTCCCAACAGGGGGTTGGAGTATAAATACAAAGAACGGTGGATGGCCTAAAAATGCTATGTATCACTCTGTGGGAAGCACAAATGTTTGGCTGAAGGGAAAGAAAAAGAATGGACAGTGGGGAAGGAGAGACATGAAGATCAGAGGAATGATAGAGAAGGAAATTTTTATGAAATATTACTATAAGTTATGAATAAATGTTTACAAGTAGTCTTTAAAGGAGGCAAATAGAGATCGCAATTTCTTTTAAATACTTTTTGCTGCTAGACTCTGTTTGTTTGACTGTGACACCCTGCAGAGACTGGGGACTGTGGAGCTCAGGCTAACTTTTGGGTTACCCCAGTCTCCACCTTTCTTAGAAGCAGGGAGGAATATAAGTAAGAGACAGTATTTTATGCTTCACAAATATTTGTTGTTGAATAAATAAATGAATCAGTTAATGTGAAATTGCAGGTAGCAAAAAGAAGGGATGAAATATAAGAGGAATAAGCTGAAGAAGAGGTAAGGTTGTTACATAACAGTAGTGCAATAAATGGGCAAGTGGGGTCATTGTTCTTGGAGGAGGAGAGGCTGGACGAGAATTGAAATAAATAATAGGAGTGGTTGTGTGGCTTAGAAAAGCTAAGTCCAGGCAGATGGAACTGGACATGGTTTTACACAGACACCAGGAAGGATGTTATTAAGACATTCACTAATGGCATGGAAGTTCCATGTTGTTCTTGAATTCATTTACTCAGCAAACATGTGTCAAATGCTTACTTGTTTGGCAAGTATCATACTAAGTCCTGGAGGTTAATCATAAACAAGGCACAGCTCTGATTATATGAATCTTGCAGTCTAGTGTAAAGATCAGCAAACTATAGCCACATCCAGACTGTTTTTGTAAATAAAGTTTTATCGGCACACAGCCACACCCATTTGTCTACATGTTGTCTACGACTTTTTTTTTCATTTTTATTTATCTTATTTTTTTTTAATGTTCATTTATTTTTTGAGAGAGAGATACGGTGTGAGCAGGGGAGGGGCAAAGAGAGAGGGAGACACAGAATCTGAAACAGGCTCCAGGCTCTGAGCTGTCCGCACAGCTGATGTGGGGCTCGAACTCACAAACTGTGAGATCATGACCTGAGCTGAAGTCGGACACTTAACCGACTGAGCCACCCAAGCACCCCTATGACTGGTTTTTTTTTTTAATTTTTTTTTCAACGTTTATTTATTTTTGGGACAGAGAGTGACAGAGCATGAACGGGGGAGGGGCAGAGAGAGAGAGGGAGACACAGAATCGGAAACAGGCTCCAGGCTCTGAGCCATCAGCCCAGAGCCCGATGCGGGGCTCGAACTCACAGACCGCGAGATCGTGACCTGGCTGAAGTCGGACGCTTAACCGACTGCGCCACCCAGGCGCCCGGACTGTTGTTTTTTTTTAAATAGCTTTATTGAGATATAATTTGCATACTGTAAGACTCACCTTTCAAAGTTTACAATTTAGTGGGTTTTGGTATATTCACAGAGTTGCAACCATCACCGTTATCTAATTTTAGAACATTTTCATTACCGCCCCTCCCCCCAAAAAAACACATAGTCATTAACAGTCACTCCCCGTTCTCCCTCCCACCCAGCTCCTGGAAGCCACTAATCTACTTTCTATCTTTATTGATTTACCTATTCTGAACATTTCATCTAAATGGAATCATACAGCCTCTCTTGTCTGTTTCTAGTGTGATGTTTCCAAGGTTCATCCTTGTGGCATGTGTCAGTGCTTCTTTATATTGCTCTGTGGAGGCTTTTGCACTACATTGGCAGAGTTACATAGTTGTGACAGACTATATGGCCAGTACAGCCTAAAATAGTTACTAATATTTATTAAGCATTATAAAAAAAGGTTTTGACACATGGTCTAAGGGGGAAAAAAGAGATCTTAGAATCCTGGTGTTGGTGAAAAGTGTGTAAGTCAGCAATTTCAATTTCTCACCTAATTCTGGAAACTCCTCGTTAGCATTCCTGCTGGAAGTCTTAGTCTGTGGAGAGGACATCTGATAGATTGTTGACTTGCCTTGCCAACAATCTATCAGGAAATACTGAGAAAGAACTGACTTCTAAGTCATGAGAAAGTGGAAGGAATGGGTGGGAATTTGGGATGTGGTAAGACCAGTACCTTAGATTTAAGAAAGCCAGATCCTTACAAAGAGGAGAATTTGATCCAATAGTTAAAAATTCACAAAGAGCATGGGACAAATGAGTGGAAAGACATCTGGTGTTCATGGATTGGAAGATTGAATATCGTTACGATATCAATACTGCCCAAAGCGATCAACGGATTCAATGCAATTCCTGTCAAAATCCCAGTGACCTTTTTTTTGGGAAGAAATAGAAAGACCCATCCTAAAATTCATATGGAATCTCAAGGAACTCTAAATAGCCAAAACAATCTTGAAAAAGAACAGTCTCAGGTTGCTTGGGTGGCTCAGTTGGTTAAGCGTCCAACTTCAGCTCAGGTCGCTTGGGTGGCTCAGTTGGTTAAGCGTCCAACTTCAGCTCAGGTCATGATCTCGCGGTCCGTGAGTTCGAGCCCCGCGTCGGGCTCTGTGCTGACAGCTCAGAGCCTGGAGCCTGTTTCAGATTCTGTGTCTCCCTCTCTCTCTGATCCTCCCCCGTTCATGCTCTGTCTCTCTCTGTCTCAAAAATAAATAAACGTTAAAAAAAAAAAGAAAAAGAAAAAGAACAGCCTCCCTGGGAGGTGTTTGGAAATCTGTGGGTGCCATTTTGTTTGCGGCAACAATTGAAGAACCCCAGTGGCTTGCCATGCAGGGGCCGGAGATACACCCTGCAATGCATGGACAGGCCCACACAATGAAGGACTGTCCCGCAGCCCACACAAATTTCCAACGCTGCCAGAAATTCATGCAGGAGAAAACCTTCTTATACTTATGCAAACCTAGAGGCAGACTCCATTTTACATATGAAAACGCTCACACACAGACACACACACACTTTACATGGCTTTACTATATACTTTAACCAGTGCCGGTGCTGGTTAAATTGAGGGAATATTGCCTTTTGTTATGTCGGGAACTTTACCAAGAGTTGCTCAAACGCTCAGAAAATCGTATCATTTATGGTAATGTTGCTCGTGGTATTTGAGTCAACACACCTGTATCAGCTTGCATTTGTGTCTGTCTAATCTATGGTGTTTTTATGGATATGTAGAAGCGTATTTGTTTAATCTTTACTTCTAAATGTTAACTAGAAAGATAAAAGATCAACAGTATTCAGATGAATGTCATCTTACTTTTCTTAAATCCAAACTTATTCATTGCAAGCAGATGCCTGTTTTATAGTATTTTCTGGCTTAGCTGTGCCTGAGTACTTATGTATTAAAACACAAAGTGTTTCATTATAAATTACTTTCCTTTATTTCTCTTTACATCACAGGAATATGTCAATTTTAGGAAATGATGTGATTTTGTAGTCTATATTTCCTGTGAATTTCATTTCAGGACGTTACAAATATTTTTTAATAAAAAGCTAATGTTAGGTCTTGTAGGATTGGAACAGCTAAGCTGCAATATAAAATGGACTTTTAAATATAGCTGTAGGGATGCCTGGATGGCTCAGTCGGTTGAGCCTCCAACTTCAGCTCAGGTCATAATCTTAGCACTGGTGATTCCAGCCCCATGTCGGGCTCTGTGCTGGCAGCCCAGAGCCTGGAGCCTGCTTCAGATTCTGTCTCTCTCTCTCTCTCTCTCTCTCTCTGCCCCTCTCCCATTTGCTCTGTCTCTCTCTCAAAACTAAATAAAAACATTTAAAAATTAAAAAAATAAATATAGCTGTAAAACTAGTTTACACACACACACACACACACACACACACACACACACACACACCCATATGTCCATATATACTGCACAAGCATAGCAAATCCCTTCTTATAACATAGCTTGTTATTATTACAAGCATCAGATATAACACATGTCAAATGATATACCCCAGGACATAACAACTTCCTGTGGAAAAACTGAACCTAATTTGTCTTTAAATATACTTCCTGGCCAGACTTGCATCCTTGGAATGAGACCAAAGTAAAACAGTTTTAGTGTATGTTATTACTTTTCTAGCTTAAAAGGAGCTGTGGTTCTTGTCCTTAAGATTTCACAGTTGGTAGAACACTGTATTTGCCTATGCAGTATACATTATATATTTGCAAGTTACAGTCATTTCAATTATAGTAATATCTTTTCTAACATTAGCCCCCTCTTTCTTCCTAAGTGACATTGAACTGGACTGCTGGACTGTTGTGTGAAGATATTTTGTCTCACCATTTTGTACATTAATGATCGCAGAGGCCATGGGGTAGAGCATCATTAGAGATTCAGAGTTTCAAGGCCTTTGTTCCTTTGCTTTTTCTCTCCTTCCTCCCCGCCCTGCCTCTGTGTTTTCTTCCCTGTCCCTTCTCTCCCTCCCACTCTTTCTTCCATTTGCTGTGCCTCCACACAGTTTGAGTCACTGCCTCCCCTCCTGAAGGCGTGATCATTAGTCAGGGATGCAGGCACAGCTCTCCCCTGGTTTTCCCTTGCCAGGAGAGTCATGTGCAGCCGCTCTGTCTCTCTGCAGGCATCTGGGGAGACTGCAGCTTGCACAGCCCTGGTTCCTCAGGAGTTGTGGCAGTGACGGCCACGGTGGCAGCAGTGACCACGGGAGAATCAGTGCTGCAAGCTGATGGAGACTGCGCAGGGGAGGCCAGAGGGGCCGTGTGGCCAGAGACCCGGCAGGTGCGCAGGTGGAATGGCAGATCGGGGCTCTCACCTGGCTGCCTGGAGAAACCTCCTCTGAATGTGATGCACGGTGCAGATATTAAGTGAATCATTGGCCTGTGGTGTCATTGTGCCCTGTGATAGGCACCCGGAGGAATAAGAGGCTACCCCCTGGTGTGCCAGCCCTTGACCTTCCCTCTGCTTCCTCTGTGTCTCACTTCTGGTCCTTCTCTCACTCCCTCTGGGGAGACAGTGCTCATGGTGCTTCTGCATAGATGCTACGAGGTCATGCTTGGGAATCCTCAGGTACTTGAATTATATAAATCAGGGGACCCTAAGGAAGTAAGTGTGCTCTCAGAATCCAGTCTTCTTTTCCTTCCTTTCCCTGAGCTCACCAAGTTGTTTTAGGGTTTGCTTTTTAAATTGGGTGCTGTTCTTTTGAAGATTACGGTCATCACCCTTTAATGTCCTCTTCAGCTTAGAGTCCAGGGCAGAATGGGGTCCCCTGCTTTGTTGAGTAAAGGGGGACGCAAATGCTGAAACTGCCTGGGGGTGTGGCTTCCAGCACCTTCAGGTCAGAGATGCACCTCCTGGGGGCCCAAGGGTCGCCCCACCCCATTGCTGAGGGATCACAGCAGCAGGTGTGAAGAGATAAGCCCTGCTCCTCTCCATCCACCTTTCTTGTTCCAAGCCAGGTTTCTGCCTCTTGCCCCAGCATGAAATTTAGTAGCAATGGTCAGAAAAACTAAAGTCCATGATTGGAATAGATTCTTAGGGGATGAAGGTGGGGATGGCCATCTCCCTTTCTGCCATACCAAACTCAGGGACATAGCATCATGGACTCTTTTGCCGTTTTTCACCCCTGCAAAATATGGGGTAGCCCAGCAGCTCTAGTCTTAAGTGAAATTGCAGAGAAATTGTAGTTTATTGTTGGGTGTCCTCATTTTTTTTCCCTGTGCCTTTGTCTTTACATTGTCCTTTCCTCCCAATTTGCTTCTGTCCAGGGAATTATGTTCCCCATACTGCTCTATCCAGAAATGCCCCAGCCAGACCTCCTGGGGCAGCCATGCACACTGACTTCTCCTTTTCTCCTCTTCCACACTCCATCACAACTCTGGTCCCTTGGGGTGGTTTATCTTAGCCAGTAGTTAGGAGAAAAACATCTAATTAAGCTAATTCAAATTAAAGTCATGTAAATGTTCTTCTTAAAGAACTTGGCTATTTCTCCTCCTCAGTAAAATAGCTGCACAGGATACCATTCGGGCTGATGTGAGGGGATCTTCTGCAAACCAAGACTCTCCTCTTTCCCCCTTTGTTTTTTGTTTTTTGTTTTTTTAATTTTTTTTTCAACGTTTATTTATTTTTGGTACAGAGAGAGGCAGAGCATGAACGGGGGAGGGGCAGAGAGATAGGGAGACACAGAATCGGAAACAGGCTCCAGGCTCCGAGCCATCAGCCCAGAGCCTAACGCGGGACTCGAACTCACGGACCGCAAGATCGTGACCTGGCTGAAGTCGGACAATTAACCGACTACGCCACCCAGGCGCCCCAAGATTTTTTTTTTCAACGTTTATTTGTTTTTGGGACAGAGAGAGGCAGAGCATGAACGGGGGAGGGGCAGAGAGAGAGGGAGACACAGAGTCGGAAACAGGCTCCAGGCTCTGAGCCATCAGCCCAGAGCCTGACGCGGGGCTCGAACTCACGGACGGTGAGATCGTGACCTGGCTGAAGTCGGACGCTTAACCGACTGCGCCACCCAGGCGCCCCTCCTCTTTCCCCCTTTGTAGTCAACAAGCTCTGCAGGCCACTTTCTAGAAGCCCTGCCTCTCTTACCTCCTCTCCTGCCTCACTGAGGAATTTTCCAGAAATGTAAGGTGGAAGCTAGAAAATATCCCCAGTGATAGTTTCCTCAAATGCATTTGACATTTTTAACTCAACAGGTCCTTGAGTGGATGTCAACAGCTCTGTGTCCAGGGGTAATCCTGATCCCTGCCCCTTTACCCTGGACTCCTTAAATCCCTCAGAAATCAAGAGCTTCCAGAAGCAGAATAGATTGCTGTTGACCTCAAAAGCAAATTGATGCAATGCACCAATTATGACGAGGAAGAATTCAATAATGTGGAACAGAAATAATGAAGATACAGGCCAACCTTTACTATTTGTGACATGTTTTCTTGGTCTGTTTTGCTTTTCTTGGAAGTGACTTAGAGGACAGGAACACGAGAATGAGCCCCCCCCCCCCCACTACATCTCAAATTCTTCTGAGGCAGGTGAGAAGCAGCCTAGATAAAAGCTTTCTTCCTGGTTGTCATCCGCTACAGAAATGGTGCTGATCCAGGGATTTGTGGTAGTTAACTTTATGTGTCAATGTTACTGGGCTAAAGGATGCCCAGAGAGCTGATAAACTATTTTTTCTGGGTACATCTGCGAGGGTGTTTCTGAAAGAGATTAGCATTTGAATTGGTGGACTGAGTAAAGATCTGCCCTCCCCAATGTAGATAGGCATCATCCAATCCATTGAGGGCCCTAATAGGACAAAAAGGCAGAGCAAGGGTGATTTACTGTCTTTGCTTGAGCTGAGACATCTATTTTTTCCTGCTTTTCCACATCCATACTCCTGGTTCTTAATGCCATTGACCCCGGATTCTCTAATTGGCCTTTGGACTCAGATTTACACCATTAGCTCCTATAGTTCACAGATCTTTCTTTCAACTAGGACTGACTTACACCACTGGCTTTCCAGGTTCTGTAGCATACAGTAGATCATGGGACCTCTCATGACCAATTCCTATAATAAATCTCCTTTCATAAATAACTATATAACTATAACTGGCTATCCTTTTGAATTTTGTTTGTTTGTTTCTCTGGAGAAGCCTCATTAATACAGTATTTCTACATAATTTCCCCCAAATCAAGAAAGGATTGAATGGATGCTAGATTCTCATTCTTTATTTCAGTTTACCTGCTTGACCAAATGTGGAATGTTGTGGAATCAGCTCTTGTATATTTGTCACGATTTTGTCACCTTAAAAGGCAAAAAGAAGAGATTTGTTGATTCACATACCAGGAAGTCCTAAATATAACTCTTCAGATCAGACTGGGTTTCGAGGTTTAAATAATGTCATTAGTTTTGTCTTCCCATCGTTGACTTGTTTGCCTTGGAGTTAGCCTCCTAGCCAGGTAGCCTCTCCCCACCTGGTAGCAAAGATGGCCTCTGGAAGCAATAGCTATTACATTATTTTTCCTTTGTGTCTTCCTTGCTAGCTCCTTCAAAAGTCCCAAGGATGACTCTGATAGACTTGGCTTGGACCAAGAGAACCCATCATTGCAATCAGGAGAAGGAAGTCCTTTAATGGTTAGCTCACATTATGAGCTCACCATGTGTGGGAAGACCAGGCAAGAGACTGGCCATCCTGTTGGGTAGAGGAGGAAAAATTCTCAAAAGGAACATAAACTGGACAGGTAAAAGTAATGTATCAATACACTTTTATAAGTGTCAACCTACTTGCAAAATCCTAATTCAAATTAGCAGGGAATAGGGTGGGAGATGTGAACAATACAAAGATTTAGAAGATATGCTTTTTGTCCTTAAATAGCATATAATCTAGTTTGTTGTGAAGCTTATCACATTCCTTATTTAATAATTTGAGGAAACACGAATTACTTCATTAGAAAACATTTTCTGAGTGCTTACTTAATACCAGACATCATGCTAGATTTCTGTCATACAAAGGCTCTTCTCACAAGGACCTTACAATCAGGTAGGCAAGACAAGCAAACCAGTAAAATTTTCCATGCGGGGCCACAAGAGCAATGATAGACAGGGACATAGGTGCCATCAGAGCCCTCAAAAGGCACCTATTTAACTCTAGGGTCAGAGGAGCTGATGCATGAGCCAAAGCTTGAAAAACAGGTGGGGGTCAGATGATGTTGAGGGGTGTGGAAGAGTCTTGCAGGCAGAGGGGCTCGTGGTGCAGGGGTTCAGGGGCATGAAACAGGGTACTATGTTTGAAGAAGTATAGATAATTCGAATGGAGCACAGGAGGGGTGCAGGGAGAGAAAAGCTGAAGAAAGCCAGATCACAGAGCCCCACGCCAAGCTCACAGAATGGAGTTTACCCCTGAAGGATTCTAAACAGGGCAGGGATGTGTCCAGATTTGCAATTGAGCGTATGTTGCTCCTGGCAGCAGATGGAGTGAAGTGAGCCAGACTGGAGGCAGGAGGAGCATTCAGAACACTGCCATGGGAGGCACACAAGATATGAGGAAGACTTATTTACCGAGAATGCCAGCTAATAAAATAGGAGAAGTGGCAAAATCACTATTTTGCGATCCCAGTTCAGGCAAGGACTATGATTATCCACAGATACTAGGATAGCATGTTTCCAATGGAAAGATAGATCTTTCCAATGGAAAGATCTAGTGGCCGTCACATGAACCTCGAGGTCAAACTTAGCACAAGGAAACAATTCAGTGTTCTTGCCTTCTGTTGTGATGCAGGAAGACACATAACACCTCTTATCCAGTATTCTTTCCAAAGATATTTAATCTGAATTTAATCATGAAAAGCAGACAAATCCAGAATGTGGAAGATTGTCTAAGAAAAATGGCTGGAACTCTTAAAAAATGTGGCATATAGAAAACAGAAATACAAAACGTGAGGGGAATATTCTAAGTTGAAGGAGGTTATGGAGACCCAACAACCACGTACATATGGAATCCTTAATGAGATCTTTGATAAAAACCTGGAAACACCCATAAAAAACATTTTGGGGACAATTGGGGAAATTTGAGTATGAACCAAATATTAGATATTAGTTTTCTTAGTGTGATAATGACATCATTCCTACATAGAATATCTTTATTCTTAGTTGATCTGGAGAATTGAAGAGTGAAGTGTCTTGATATTTTCAATCTACTTTCAAGTGGCTCCATAAAATGTGTGATGTATATATATGTACATATGTGTTATATATGAATGTTTGGGCATATATGATATATGTGTGATATGTATGGGTGCTCTTTCATATCTATGTCATATGTGTATGTGTGAGAGAGAGAGAGTGCAATATGGCAAAATGTTAATAATTTATGTTTAGGTGGAGAATATATGAGTTCTTACACTATTCTTTCAAGGCTTTTGTAGGTTTAAACACTATGAGAAAGAATAAAAAGGAGAAGAAGAAGACCTAACGAGGGCTTGATCCAAGACAATGACAGCAGGTTTGGGGAGGAAGGTTGGAGTCCAGAGAAACACAGAACTCCCAGGAATCAGTTCCAATCTGGAATAATGGTAGGGGATTCACCTGGAGTGAAGTTATGGGAGTAGGCCCGGTCAGGAGTCCCAGCCCTGGCTAAAGGTTTAATGAGGTACTGTCTTTTTTTTTTTTTTTTAAGTTTTAAAACAGATTTTACTTTTTTTAAGAGCTATTTTAGGTTTACAGCAAAGTTAAGTGGAAAGTACAGACAGTTCCCATAGATCTCCTCTCCCTGCCCTCCACAAAGCCTCCCCCACCATCACATTCCCCATAGGAGTGGGACGTGTATTGCAACCCATGAACGTGCATTGACACATCGTTCTCACCCAGAGTCTACAGTAGGGTTAATGAGGTACTGTCATAATGCAAACAGTGGCAGCACCACAATAACAGCAGCACTTAACTTACCCCACGGGGAGGCGGAGGGCAGTGACTAGGCATCGGGATCCTGGGTTCTAATCCCAGCTCTACCACTAAGCAGCTATGTGTGGATGAGTGTAGCTCTTCTGGGGCTCTTCCTGACAAGAAGATTGGACGAGACATCCTCCGAGGTCCCCTTTAACCTTCTGCAAGTGCATAGTTGTACTTATCCTTCCTTATTGATGTTACTCAGAGCCATCTGAGCTAAGCATTAGTGAAATTTTGTCATGCCTGCCATTTCATTCTTTCAGGCTTGATTTATTTCTCCAACCCTTTTGGCCACCCTCCTTTGAGAGGTGAGGTTCTCGCTGAACATCTTGACTAGATGAGGTTCTCGCTGAACACTGGTCCTGAAGTAAAGCTTTCATAGCTGCCAGCTCCTGACCCCATCTGCCCCCTGACTTCACAGCAGGACTCCTTCCCAGACTCCTGGATATGGCTTTCTATTGACAGCTCTTCTGATTTTGTCTTTGTTACAAAGCTAATACACACTTATGATAGAAAATGCAGAAAATGTGGGAAACTATGTAGAAGAATATTTAAATTGCCCACAATTACATCATTTCACTGATAGTACTATGAATTTTTTTCTGAATGGATAGGAGTGGGTTTATATACGTGTGTTGCATGGCTGATCTCTTATATACATATTTTTGTATTCTTATTTTTAACTGAATTGTATACATAATTTTTTTATTTTTAAAGTTTTTATTTATTTTCATTTTGATTATTTTATTTTGATTATTTAAAAGTTTTATTTGTTTTGAGAGAGAGAGAGAGAATGAGCAGGGGAGGGGCAGAGAGAAACAGAGAGAGAGAATCCCAAGCAGGCTCCACACTGTTTAGCACAGAGCTCAGTGTGGAGCTCGAACTCACAACCTGAGCCTTTGTGGAGGGCGGGGGGAGGGGATCTATGGGAACTCTCTGTACCTCCCACTTAACTTTGCTGTAAATCTAAAATGGCTCATGACATGAGCCAAAACCAAGAGTTGGATGCTCAACTGACTGAACCACCCAGGCATCCCTGATTTTTTCAGACTTAACATATCTTGGGGACTTTCCTGTGAGCAAATGGGACAGATTTCTTTTTCAAAATTTTACAAGCATGGGAGGTCATTTTGGATCCTTATTGTAATGAAACATATTGTATACTCAAGAATGAAATAAATGAAACATTTAAATGTTTCTTTATCCTTATTTGTATCTCTGTGTATAATAAAAAGATTCAACTGTTTTCATATAAGATATTTTCCAAATGATTTGACAGCTCTTGGATGCTTTCTTCTTGTTCTGATATAAGGCTGGCCTGTTACATCATCAATGCAATACCAGGGAATACCAGGATAGAGAAAGGACAAGGGGAAAAAAAAGAATTTCTCAGTTTATGATACTCTATCATTAATGGTAGACCCATATAACCACTTCTGGATAACAGTGGTGGGATTTGTAGGGGGTGTGTGTATAGTGAGTGAGTAGTCGGGGACAACCAGTTGAAGGGAATAAGGAAATGAATTAAATAGGATAGGGATAGGTGTGGGGACACATACAATAAGTACTTGGGAGATTTCTTCTCTTCTTTTCTTACTAATGCTAAATAACAAAGTTTAATTTTAATGTATTGTGTGTGTGTGTGTGTGTGTGATTGTGTGTGTGATTGTGTGTGTGTGTGTGTGTGTGAGAGAGAGAGAGAGAGAGAGAGAGAGAGAGAGAGAGAGGGAGGAGTGGGAGAGACATGTGAGGGGGGGATGCATTCTAGAACTTTTTTTTTTTAAACCAGCACTGGGGCACCTGGGTGGCTCAGTTGGTTGAACATCCTACTCTTGATTTCAGCTCAGGTCATGATCCTAATGTCGTGGGATTGAGCCCCACGTCGGGTTCTGCACTGAGTGTGAGCCTGCTTGGGATTCTCTCCCTCTCTCCCTTTTCCCTTCTCCCCCATTTGTACTCTCTTTTTTTAAAGTAAAACCTTTAAGAAAATCACTAATCATGAGCACTTTCTAATGTCATGAAATTAATTTTAAAACATTCTAACAGTTGACAGATGGATATTGCTTACTATTTCCAAGGAAGATCCTGAACCATTCAACACCCAAGCACTTAATATTTTGAGTCAAGAAGTTCAAACCACTTAACTTGTCTTCATGGCTTCCCTGGGAAACAAGGAAAAATAAGAAGTTATTCTATACCCCCTCTTTTATATGCTATTTGTCTATAAATGCAGAAATTGTCATTATGCACTTCACAAAAAAGGAAATTCCATAAACAAGTGCATCTCTCTGAAATCACTTCTAACTATCATAGAATATGTACATTGACCTGGCATTGTTTCCTACACACTCCCTGTAATCCTGCAACTTTCCAAATATACACATTTCTCTGACCATCATGCTTATTGTTTTAATGGCTATATAATATTCCATTTTATTGATTATGCCACAGTTTACTCAGTTATCTTTATTGTGACATCTTTAGGGTCATTTCTAAATTATTTTAAGTATCATCAGTAGTGCTATGAATGCATCATTGTGCAAATGGTTTTTTTTCCTTTCTTGTCTCATTGATGTTGACTTTTATCATTTCATTTTTTCTAGGCTTGCAAGTATAATAGAACCTCTAAGATGTTTGATTTGTATTTATCTAATTCCTATTGGTGGTATAGGCCATAGTTTCTATTTTCCTGTTTATGAAATGGTCTATTCTCATCCTTCTATACTCTGACCAGTTGCCACAGAGAAGCTAAAGATTAGCCATAAAAATTGTTATTAGATCTAGATTTTTTAGCAATCTAAGCTCCCACAAGTTATATTTGTCATAAATCATTTTTACATTCTGTGGTCTTTCTTTTTTAAACTTTGTTCAGTTACATTATTTAATTTGATGCATGAATAGATGTTAAGAAGAAACTGTAACAGGATTTGCTTACAGATTCATTTCCAATGACTTCCCTTGCCCTTGGAGACCTACTTATCACCCCTGCGATTCCTAACACCTGAATCCTCTGGTCTCAGAGCAAGAAGAGAAACTAGCATTGGCTCAAGGTTGAGGTGGGGTCTGGGACATCCTAGGAACATGGCCTCCTCCATGTGGAACGTGACTCAGAGCTGGGCTGTCCATCCCCAGGGACATTACTATCAGCACTCTACTTTTCCACTTCACTATTTGTTCCAGATGATCGTGATATCTCAGAATCAAGCCTCTGACTGTCCCTTAAACCATGTAGTCAGGGACCAGAACGTATTATTCCCAGAGTTGCCTGTGGGTCCCAGGGGGAAATGAACGAGGCTGGTGTGTTTGTTTTGGCTCTGACATGCTTGCTCCAGGTCACTGTGATAACACAGCTGTCTCCCTTCCCTTATCCTGGGCCCGAACCAGGCACTGCACGCTTCCCTGGCTTGGGGCTAGAGGTGTGAGACAGATCCCAGCTCCACACAGAAGATGATCTTTATGGCTATTTCGGGCAGAACACACTACGTGTGTGTTGCCTGCCTCTATTCTCTGTTGTGCATCATACCTGCGTGGCAGCGCCTTATGCCCAGGGAGCCGTGATGTTTGGATGCACGCTTGGCCGCAGCAGCTATGAAGTGAGAGGTGCTCACATGGCTGCTGAGCCATATTCACAGACGCAGTCATTCTGCGCGGCTCTGGGCACTTTGACCACAGTGGGTCATCACACCGAAACTAAGCTCGCCTCTCTGATTCTGCTGAGGTGTAAATGATATGACCTGGGGTGAGAATCCACGAGATGCCGGAGAGGCTGGGGAACATGATGCTTTGCGGATGGGAGTGCGAGAGGGGGAGAGGAGTATACCAATTGTCTACCACTGTATTTCAAAGAAGGCTTATTCTAAAACTTTAAGATAAAAGGATATATGTTTGTTTGAAAAAGTCCTATTAAGAGTTCTGAAAGGCATATCAACAGCCTGAATTAGGGAACTGCAGAAGCCAGTATGATATTCCTCGACTTACAGGGGGGTTACATCTTGAGAAATCCCTCATAGGTTGAAAATACCGTAAGATAAAAATATATTTCGTACTCTTGACCTACAGAACATCATCGCAGCTCAGCCTCACCCACTTTCCACGTGCTCAGAACACTTCCATTAGCCTAGAGTTGAGTCAAATCATCTACCACAAGGCCTGTTTTATACTAAAGTGTTGAGTATCTTGGGGCAGCTGGATGGCTCAGTCAGTTGAGTGCCTCACTTTGGCTCAGGTCATGATCTCACAGTTTGCGGGTTCAAGCCCTGCATGGGACTCTGTGCTGACAGCTCAGAGCCTGGAGCCTGCTTCGGATTCTGTGTCTCCCTCCCTCTCTGCTCCTCCCCCACTCACACTCTGTCTGTCTGTCTGTCTGTCTGTCTGTCTCTCTCTCTCTCTCAAATAAATAAACATTAAAATAAATAAACATATAAAGTGTTGACTATCTCATAATTTATTGGAGACTGCACTGAAAACGAAGAACAGAAGGTATGGGTGCAGATGGGTTGTCATTGTGTTGGCTGTTTACCCTTGGATCACGTGACTGGGTGCTGTGCTCACTGCCCCCGCCCAGTCTCACAAGAGAGGGTCGTCCACATATCGCAGTCCAGGGAAAAGATCCAAATTCAAAATTGGAAGTATGATTCCTACTGAATGTACGTTGCTTTTGCACCATCGGAAAGTCGGAAATTTATAAGTTGAACCATCAGAAGTCAGGGAATGCCTATATTGAGGACATGGTTAGAGAGAGCTGTTCACACATGGAAAGAGAGAGAAATTTCAAGAATAAGACAAAGGAGGATAAGACTCAGGGCAAACACTGTGTAAAGAAAGGGTCCAGGGTGGGTAAAGGGAAGGGCAGGACAGGGCTGTTCTTGGGAGGGCTGACCCAGGGCAATATGGCACACCAGCAATTTTGCAACCCTGTTCCCCACCAATAAACAGCTCTCTGAGTACAATGCCACGAGTACCATTATTTGCCCAATATTTATCACGGACGCTCTTTTTTAAAATTTAAGTATCTAGCTTCATCTAATATAATATTATCTGGGAAATCAGGTTTGATATGCTAGCTATATATAAATTTCTTATATATATTAAAACAAACACATAATTATTATATATATTATATATTAAAGGATAAATATTGGTGAAGCGCCTAAAAAATCTCGGGTACTGATCAGTAGTATGTGCGCCATTCTCTGGAAAATCCATCCACCCTTCAACCCACAGCCCATACGTAAGCCGTCATCATGTCTTATTGGAATTATCTGAACTTTGCTCAGAAAACTCTCTTCCTTCTCTTCATCTCCTACTGTAGGCAAAGTCAGGCTCACTCCTCAAATTTCAACCTGGCCTTCACTTCCCAAGGAAATGCACCCTCCCCCCAACTGCTACCCCTCTAGACTGGGGAAGGGCTCTTACCATATGATTCCATATTGCTCCCTCTTTCCTTATTTACTGACTACACTTGTTACTATCACTGATTTCATTATAGCTGCCCTGTGAACAACACAAGGGTTGGGGGCACTGACCCCTGCACAGTAGAAAATCCACATGTAACTTTTGACTCCCCCAAACTTAACTACAAATGGCTTACCGTTTTCCAGAAGCCTTACTAGTAACATCAACATTTGATTAACATGTTTCATATGTTAGATGTATTCTATACTGTATTCATGCAATAAAGTAAAGCTAGAGAAAAGAAAATGTTATTAAAATCATAAGGAAAAGACATTTACAGCCCTGCACTGTATTTATTGAAAAATATCTGCATATAAGTGGATCCACATAGTTCAAACCCGTGCTGTTCAAGGGTCAACCGTATTTCCAACCCTCCATTGAAGGTGAACTCTGCCGGGGCAAAGAAACATTCATCTTTTTCATCATTATATTAGCAGGCCGAGCTCATTGCCAAGTACGTTGTAGCACTCAACTAGTTGTTGAATGAATGAATTCCACTGTTTGGCACCCCTAAACAATTCTCCCTTTTATCAAAATCTTTTCTTAGCTGACTTTCAATTTTCAAAATATTTAGACCTCTGGATTTAAAGGCCAAGTGCATAACTGGCTTATTTGTGCGATCCAGCTAGCCAGTGAGATGTTTCCTGGCAGACAATCTACTTGAAGTTCTTCAAATCACGCTATGTTGCAGGGTCCTCTATGTGTGGTGGCTGTCAGCAGCCTTCAGGGTTAGACTCCAGGGTTCCAGCCTCCAATTTCTCACTTATTGTGTGACCTTGAGCAAGTTATTGAACATTCCATGACTCGATTTCCCCATCTGTAAAATCATACCCACTTCATAATAAGTTTTTAAAAAATGTTTTTAGCATGGTGCTTGGCACACGTAAGCACTCAGTAAATTATCATTATAGCTACTAGATGCCTTTCTCTCAACACACTCCAGTTCATTACCATCTCTTTTTAAAAGTGTAACCAGTCAAAATTAAACCCAACCACTCTAGTCTGACTAGAGTAAAAGGTGCAGGAGGCTAGCAACACCCGAGTTTTAGATATTTTACTTATTTTAATACACTGTAAGATCACTCTGGTTTTGGTTTTGGTTTTAGTAGCCAAATCATACTGTTGAGCCATATTGACCTTGCATTTACTATGGGGCACCTGGGTAGTTTAGTTGGTTAAGCATCCAACTTTGGCTCAGGTCATGATCTTGCAGTTCGTGAGTTCGAGCCCCACATCAGGCTCTGTGCTGACGGCTCAGAGCCTGGAGCCTGCTTCTGATTCTGTGTCTCCTTCATCTCTGCCCCTCCCCTACTCATGCTGTCTCTCTTTCAAAAATAAATAAAAGAAATTAATAAAACCTTCAGACCTTTTTGTGTGAATTTCTGTCCAAATAGCACTCACTCTTCCTGTCTCTTAACAATTAATTGATTTTTTTTAATGCAGAACTTTTGCATTTGTTCTTGTGAGTTTTAATTTTGTTGTCTTAGACATGGTATTTCAGTTCATAATGATCATTTTGAAGTTTGATGACATTCTGCCATATTTGTTATCATTCTTAGATTGATGGCATCTGCAAATTTAAGTACATTTTAAAATGGTATATATAAATCATCCATAAAGTTGTTGAACAGAAAGAATCCAAGGGAAAAATCCACATAACTTTAGTAAAGTCTCTGCAACTCAACATCAATGGACCAGCAGCATTCTTCATATGAAATCACCCAGCCTAGAAATCATCCATCTTGTCCATTAGGATTCTAGATTCCACTTCTCAATTAAGATGCCTGCAAAAATTGGGGTCCAAAGATGTTTGTTGAGGTACTATTTATAAAAGCAAAAAATAGAAAACAATCTCAATGTCCCACAAACGGTAATTGATTGAATACATTTTCGTACATACTTTCAATGGACTATTCTTTGTCATTGCAAAACAAAAATTAAAATTCTGCAGATTCATGGTTTCCAAACTTATTTTTAGCCATAGATATTACAGAAATTTGCTGGGTTTGCTCCCTAGTTTTTATTCCCTCTTCTAATAATATCACTCTGACATTCCAAGGGGGAAAGTTCCCTTTCCCACTGGTGTATTGTTAGTGAAACTAAAAATAAATAATAGAGTGACTTTTGCTTTCCTAGCCAGAGGGTGTACCCCTGACCCAACCTAGACAAGTGGACTCTCTCTTCTAGCACTTTAAAAATAAAAACTTGGAAGTGATGCATCATAGCAGCCATGCCCTCATCCAACTGGCTATTAATCCTTGCTGCCGGGAGCCCAGAGCTGCCCTGGCTCCTGCCCTTTCTGATTCTAACTTTTTACCTATGCCTTTGGTTCGATGAACTACGCATAACCTTCTAATGAATTGCATTTTTGTTTAAGCTACCTAGTGTTAATTTCTGTTGCTTAAATCAAAAACTCTATGTATGGTGACAGACGGTAGCTACACTTGTGGGAGGCATAGCATAATGTATAAAGTTGTGGAATCATTACGTTGTACACCTGAAACTAAGGTAACATTGTATGTCAAGTATACTTCAATAACAAATAAATTTAAAAATTAATTTAAAAACTCTAACTCTAGAGCCCTTTAAAATCTTGTTAAACCATTTTAAAAATTCCAATATATAAAACAAACAAGCAAAAACAGAGTGTCTGTGTTAATGGGAGGTCTAGCCACTTGACTACCTCTTGCCCTGTACAGCAAACGGACAAGGCTCTCTAAATACAGTGTAAAATACAACAAATACAGTGTAAAATACAAGTCGCCTTTCACGGATGTAATATCTTCCCTTCCCTTGCTGGTGATGCTAATGCAGTTTTCTTCGATTACCTGCATTGTCTCTATTTTCTGCAAGTCTTCTTCTACTGTTTGTTTTATGTTTTGTTCTCTATCTTTCATCTTAGATGCTTTTCTTAAATGTCTGATTATCTTTGGCTTTCAGTTCATATTTAAAACAACTCACTAAAATATGATCAGAAATGTAGATGGACAGGAATGGTATCCAATTCTCCTGTTTTCAGCTCCACTCTTAACATCTGGTTCTTAGTGCCTTTGATTCCTGAGAATTCCTGGAGCTCTGCTGTCCAAATTGCCTTGTTTTCACTGGCATCTTCTTTGTAGGCACTTGCTTTCCCCTTTCTTCGTCCTGCCAAGTGAGTTCCATGCATTCACTTATTTTCCATCTTCCAAAAATGTGTTGTCATCAATGGCCCTGTTATCTCCTCTCCTAATCTTTTTATCCTTGTGGGTTCTTCTCTTTCTTATTCCCTTCATGTAATTCTAAGGTTTGTTTGTTTGTTTGTTTGTTTGTTTGTTTGTTTTTAGTTGAAGCAGGAATAACGGTTAGAGTTCATTTCACTAGAAAATTCTATCTACCTTTTCTATAATAACCATGGTTTCTTTTTATAGTAAAAGCAAAGAATGGTGTTTTTAACTTTTTTACATGTTTTTTAACATGTTTTTTTTTCTTTTTTACACGTTTTAACATGCAGTACCTGTGACATTCTCATTTTGCCTATCAATAGTCAAAAACCAATTAACTAATTGATTAACAAATTGATTCAAAAAGGAAATAAAGATGGTTACTATGACTGGTCCTTGGTAAATTCATATTGGTTCCAAGTGTTCATTTAATTATTTTCTAGGTATTCACAACAAGCAACCCTGTTTAACCAAGTGATTCTATTAATTATCAACATTTAACACCAAACTGGTAATTAGCAGAACCTACAATTTTCCTTCATACAAGGTCAATCCAATTTCAATTCCTCTCTAGTTTCTCATGAATTTTTAAGGTTTATTGATAGTTACTTTGCAATCCTTTCTCCAAGACTTCTTAGCATCTTAGAAAGTAATTTATCTAGACGTGGAGGTTTTGTTTGTTAAAATAATTAATTCTAATAAATTGCATCACCTACCTTAGGCTTTAATTGTCTTGTTGCTGTTTGTTCTAAATGTTTTCAGTTTAAAGACCATGGTAGACTTTTTCTGAGGGGAGTGGAATGAAACCACCTAGTATCCAAACTCTTCCTATGTGAGGGGATCCAAGATATGTAGGAGACAAGGCTCCACCTTCCACTATGGAAACCAAGGGAAACAGGTCTCCATGTTCTCTACTAAAGATATTAGCATGTGATCTACAATCAGTGAATCAGCTGCTACTATACAGGATTTTGAATATCGATGGAGTACTGTGAAGATACAGAAGGTGGGAGTTCTTTGTTTGTGCAGTGGTGAAGGAGTTGAAAGAACGGATGCAGAGGAATGGGCATCACAACAGCAAGTAGCCAATGGTAGTGGTGTCAGTGATGGTGGCCTTATTTTGGTGGCATGATCTGGATGGTATTTGGATACCCAATCACTCTTGGTTCCTGGCTGGGTTTTGATCTTGGGCTTCCTATTGACTGTATACTATTCTAGTGGATTTCTTTCCTGCTTAAGGTAGCCATAGTTAGTTTATGTTATCTGGACCAAGAACCTTGACTAGTATAGAGAAACTGGTGCTGGGAAATGGTTGCTGGCAACAGAACCTTGGGGGAAATGGGTGGAAGAGAGAATCTGCTACCTGACCTTCTCTCTTCTTAAGACAATGGGGCATGTGGCCCCATTGAAGTCCTAGGGCTCTTCCTCTGCTGGTGTCAGTACTTTTAAGCCTTGACATGTCAGTAATCAATATCACAAACTTCACTCACTCTCTGGTTGCTTAAGACCAAGAGCAGCAAATATCATTCATATACAGGGGTGATATGTCCATGGCATACAATGATTGAAAAAAAGTTAAAAGATAAATAATGCCTCTGATCACTGTTCATTAAAAGCAACTATTTGCTCCTGCCAAACTACAGGAAAGTCAAAAAGAATGAAATCAGTGTGGAATGGTATCACTTCTTCTTTTGGATGTAGTTTGCCTAAAAGAAAACAGGTTACAAGCTCAAATCCTTAAGTTCTCAGATTGTAATACAAATTTTCTAAGACTAAAAAAGACAAAGGACAGAGGTAACTGAAAGCTAAACTCCATGAGTTGCCAAATTACAAAGTCAGCTGAATTCACAGCCTCACTAGGTCTCTGACGTCAAAGTTAAAGCATTGATCAGGAAAGTGTTGTACCTCAAACACTAGAAACGGAATATATGCAAAAGTTTGAAGAACTGAGAAAACCCTATTCCCCTAAACCTCACTGAGCCTCCACCAGCCCAGACAGGATCTGCTCCTATGTCTAATGAGGTTATTATTGCTTTACATGAAGATATATCTTGCAAAGAGAAGCCAATTATCCTTTCCTACTCTACCCCCTTCACTCCTCATTATCTCCAAACATAAAACTAGAATTAGGTACCAGCATGCCCAGGGGGGCCAATTAGAAAGGACAGCCTATGAGTTAATGATTAGCACACACTGTGACAAGTTGCATACACACACACACACACACACACACACACCACACACGCACACATATACACCAAGTTTTGTTAATTTATATGATTATGGGGAAAACACACATGGGAATAGATTTTTTAACAAAAAAAAACAAAATTTTAGATTCAGACTGAATTTATAGACATGGATGTATTTTCTAGAAATTTGAATTTAACATACTAATTTGAGTAGCTGGAAATGTTTCCACATATTTTCTTGGTGGGCTTTCTAAAATCTAGTCACAGTAGAGAACAGTGCTAAATAAGGCTGAGATACAATGTAGTGTAATGTTGAGGAAGGAGTTCAAAGACACTGGAAGGTAGAAATATCAGAGGACATTTATCTAATGTCCTCTTTCTATGTCCCCAAAGCAGTCCAGAAAATGCTCATGAAAGAAATCTTTGAGAGTGCTTTGGTGGCTATTCTAAGTCATCCAGGAATAGCTGTGATATGCTACAGCTGAAATGGACTCACCCCCCCACCCCAATTCAATTATGGTGGACAGGGAAATGGGCCTGGCCAAGGATTCCTAACTATAGGGCTGCCAAGGGTTGAGCGTCTTTCGGGAGAAAAGGAGGGAGTGGTTTTCCAAAGCCAATGCGAGGCCATGAATAGACAAGGCTGGAGAGCCTGGGTTTGGCTCAGGCAGGACAGGGTAACTTCCTTAGAGATTTGGCATCTGGCCCCATTGAAGTCCTAGGGCTCTTCCTCTGCTGGTGCCACTTTTCAGATCTTAGAGTTCAGTATTTCACAGGTCCTTTCTGTATTCTTCCTTAGTGGTCAGGTTTGTAATTTTCTGAAGGTGTTTTTCCCCCTTCTCCAATTTCATTTAAACCATGCTCTGGCCAGGTTAGCCAGACTCTGGGCAAACCTGTTCCTTCTGGCTATGGTGCAATGCAGGTCTCCTTAGCCAAGGTCTGGAAAGCCAGATCTGACCTTCAGAAATCAACTGTCTGACTAGCGAGCCACTTCCCATGTTCTCTTCTCTCTTCTAAGCCATGCTGATCAATGGATGAAAATGATGCCATGGGTCTTCAAGTCCTTCAGTGTGTCCCAGTGGAAGCAAGCATCAGGCAGGCTGGAGATGGGAAATGATGGGTGGGGAACCGGTGGCTCCTGACAGTTGGGAGCAAGGACAGAACAAAAGGACGGAAGAGTGCGGGGCAAAGGGCATGGTAATGTCTGAGCTGTTTACTAGAAGCAAATGGATATGGATTTGAACTTCTCATAGGAAAGGAGTCTCTTCTCCAGGGACCACAGGCAATAGCAGCTAATGAAAGGAACCTGACTGTGCTCTGGAGGGTGAACATAGGGGAACCAAAGGCAGCAAAGAGGGCGGGTCAGGAGAATTTGCTTAGTACTTTTAAGCCTTGACATGTTAGTAATCAATATCACAAACTTCACTCACTCTCTGGCAAAATCTGGTTTAGTGGAGGTGAAATCTGTCTGCAGCAGTCGTCTCCACCCCAGATGCTCAGGCCCTGATCTCATGGCAGCAGGCAGCTCTGTCCCCCTGTGTCCCTCCGGCCACCCAAGGCAGCTTCCAGGAACCTGGCCAAGAGCACGTCCTACTGACCCGGCCCGTGAGCTGTTTCCTGTGTTGTGGAGAGGCATTCTTTAGCCCTTGGATACCCACCTGCTCCTATACTTGGATATTGTTTTTATAGGCTATTCTTTCCCTGCGGCTTCTGAGAAGTAGGTCAAAGTACCTGCTTCAAGGGAGAAGTGCCAGGGGTTCAAGTCACCAGGCCTGGAGTCAGGAATCCTGAGTTCTATTTCAGGCTTCACAGCTAACCAGCTACGTGACAATCTTAGGGGCGCATTCTCCCCTCTGTTTCTCCCTGGACCCTTCTCTAGGCCTCATAATTTTTTTTTTCCCTCTGAAGCTGAATCCCCTGGTGCTGTCATCTTCTTCCCTTTTCCCTCCTTCTGGAAGGCCCTATAAAGCTGTTGGCTGCTTAAGGCTGGTGCCCAGAGCAAGAGCTGCTGTAGCTGTTTGGCCGATGGGGTGATTAGAGGCTTCCGGGCAGACACAGTGCAGCTGGGGCAGCTGTGTGAGGCTGGAGCACCGCAAGCCAGGCTCCTGGACTGAAGGACGGGCCTGGTGGCATGCTGTGGATGCTGAGGCCCCAGATGCGAGTGAGGCTCCTGGTTTTTACGCAACAGTTGTGGATTACCTCCCACTTCTGAGCCCCCCCTTTCTCTGTAACACGGGGAAATTCAGCCTCTGGTTCATATGGAAACTCTGCCTTCCAAATCCAGGTAATAGGGGGGGTGAAATACAGATGAGGAAGGGGAGCCAATATGTAGGTAAAAGGAAAGGAAGGGGGCATGGCCTTTGGACTTTTAGGAAGAACTACCCAGTTTAATATGCAATTGTTTTGGGGCACCTGAGTGGCTCAGTCGGTTAAGCATCCGACTTTGGCTCAGATCACGATCTCATGGTTCATGAGTTCGAGCCCCACATCGAGGCTCTCTACTGTCAGCACAAAGCCCACCTCAGATCCTCTGTCCCCCTCTGTTTCTGCCCCTCCCCCACTTGCACTCTTTCTCTCTCTCAAAACTAAAAATAAATGTTTAAAAAAATGAATAAATAAAATGCAGTTGTTCTGTGTACATGAGTGTGGACTACAAGGCATCAGTGTGTGGTGGGAAGAAAATGCATCCTGGGCAGAGTGTCCTGGGCTTGAATCCCTGCTTGATATTCACTAGAGTCCTCTCACGTTTCTCGGCTTTAGCTTCCCAGCTGTAAAATGGGAGTAACACTATTGATCTTGCAAGGTTGCCGAGAGCCTCAGCTGAGATTACCTGCGCAAAGCGCCTGACCCAGAACCTGGCACCTAGTGCGCACACAGTAAGTGTTATTTCTTCTCCACTTTCCTTCCTGCCATACTTGCCACCATGTTTTGAGTTTCTGCAGAATCAGGAAAAGCCTAGTTAGGCTAGAAATCCCAACTCTGACTTTTCGTCCTCACCACAGTTCACCTAAATAGTTGATATCTGCTTGATGTTTTTTTCATGGGCACACCATTCTGGATATTGGGACCCTTGGTTTTTACTCTTGTGTTTACACCGTGAGCCAGAAGACTGTGTCCTACCCCCACCCCGCAACTTCCTCATGGGGGTAACACCTGCCAGACATTTCACTCCATGAAGACAGTGTATTTCCCACTGTGCTGCAGACACCAGTGGTTAATGAGTCTCTTTTGTATTGAACAGAACTGTGGACTGGGAGTATCCCCCCGTGTCCAGACCAAGCTTGACTCCAAATTCTCCCTTCCCTGTCAGCAGATCTCAAAGCCACCATCCTAAAACTGGAGAATACAGACAGAGCTTCTTTGTGAGTCATCTGGGGGTCTAGACTAAATGTGAGATCTGAGAACCCTCCTGGGATTTCCTTGGGGGGGGGGGACAAAACCTGGAAACAGCAAGGGAGTAGGAGGGGATGATGAAGGCAGAAACAGGAAACATGGGTTTGGGGTACACAGAGAGAGCCCTGTTCCAAGAGTCCAGCAACCAGGATTATCCTTCCAGTTCTGTTTCTGCCCTGGGTGAGGAAAGAAAGAAAGAAAAGAACTGTGAGTTCCCACGGTATACTTTCATGTAGGTTTTTATATAAACTTCCCAATAGTCCTGCGGGAAGCTGAGATTCAGAGAGGGTAGATGACTGGCCTGCAGACACACAGCTCAGAATCTAGGAAAAAGCACACACAAATTAACCACCTCAGGTTGTTACCTCTCTCACTTCTCCTTGTGGGACAAAAAACCTCAAGCTTGGGGCAAGAGGAGAAACTAAGGAATAGGGTACTTGAAAGGCCAGGTGAATGTGTGAGACGCAGAGGAGGCTGGTTGGAGAAACCTTTAGGAAGCCCTGGGCTGGGCCAGAAGTCATTAGGGTTGGGGCGTGAGCGTTCTGCCTCGGGTCTGTTTCTCACGCGGTCACAGAGGGTGAAGCAGGCCTGGGGCACAGGTGAAGGATCCTGCATGCAAATCGTATGATTTACACGTATAATCCGGGAGAGGTTTACACGCAAGCGGACTTCCTGCAGCAACTAGGGGGTGCGGTGGGGTGGGGTGCGCTTCCCGCGTCCCAAGCCCAGGAAGGAAGCTCTTTGGTAGCAAGCACCCAGCCAGAGATGGGCTGGAAGGCGGAGTTCTTAGTTCGGGAATGGGGCTTCGCTAAGGGAGCCAAGGAAGAGAGGAGAGGTATTCCTCAATTCCTCTTCCTTGCGCCCCCTGGCTTAGCCTACGCATCCTGGACAAATCTGGGGGAGGGTTACACCTGCAGCTTCGGGCGTCCCTGCTGACCCTCGGGGCCCATTGGTTAGGGGTGATGTCTGTTGTCGTCCTGCGCATTCCGACACGAACGGGGAATTTGAGTGGGTGACTCCCCCAGGAACGCCGCATCTAGAAAACGCGCCGCCCTGGACCTGGGGGCGACAGGCTGGGAAAGGCGCGTCTGGGGGCTCTGGTTTCTGGCTGGGCTGCCCGGGCCGCTGCAGGCGGTGGGCGGGAACTTGCCAGGGGCGGGGCGGGGCGGGGGTCGGGGCGGCCTGGCAGTGGCCGAGCCGAGGGGGAGGGACGTTCATTAGCATAGCCTCCTCCCCTCCCGGCGCGGCCCTGCCCAGCAACCCGAGCGGAGGCAGGCGGCTGAATGGGCGCTCGGCTCCGGGCCCCGGCCCTCCCGCGTCCCACCCTCGCTCCCGCTCCCGCCCCGCCCCGGCCTCCGCCGGCGGCCGCCATCCGCCGCCCCGGCTGTGAATGAAAGGCAGGCGCCGCCGGCGCTGGCTGCAGGCGACTGGGCGACGCGGCCTCCCAGGAGGCGCTCGCCCCGCAGAGATGTACGGTAAGGAGGGCTCTGCCTCTGGGCTCGCAAACTTGCAGGGCGCGGACCATTGTCCTCCTGCGGGGCCCGGCGAGGCCAGGGGACGCGGTCTCGGTGCCCGGCTGCGCTCTTTCTGTCTCTCTGTGCGCGCGCGCGGGTGCGCTGAGAGGACAAAGATGCTTAAGCCCGGGGACCCTGGGGTCCTCGGAAGTCCTTCGGGCCGGTCGTTTGCTGCGTGGGGTGGGTGGGCGGTGGTCCGTCAGGGGGCTGGGGGCTGGGGTGATCCCGAGCGGCTGCGTCCTGGGGAAAGCGGGTCTCCCTTGGAGCCGAGCTGGCAGAGCGCGTTGGTGGAGGTGATCGTGTGACAGCATTTGCAGAATTAACAAAAGCGTGTTGTGCTGGGGAGTTTTATGCGGGAAGCCGGTCTGGAATTGCGGTGAGAGCTCGCTGCCTTACGCTCGCCTCTGAGGATTTGGGGGGCGGCGCCGGTGCAGAGGGCTGGGGCACCAGCCAGTTCTGGGAGCCTCGTGTCGCCGCCCCTGGGTGGACGTGGCCTCTGCCTGTTCCTGCCGCCCGTGGGTCCCAGGTTCCCTAACTTCCAGCTGTGCCCTCCGCAGTGGTGAGGGGAGGAGACGCTGCTGAGGGTGCAGCGCAGCTCTGGGTCGTTGGCCACCTTCTGGCTGCCCCGACCTCTCTGCCTCCTTTCCCCAGCCATCCCCTCAGGTGACATGCAACAGTTAGCCAGACCCTCCTGATGCACTGTTCTGCTTCAAAATTTGCCCGGCATTTCTCTGGTTTGGAGGCAGTGTGGATGAAGAAAAGAAAGCGCTTTGGGTCTCCCATTGCACCTGTAATGAATGGAACACTGGAAACCCAGAGCAGTTTAGAAATCAACTGCGTTGCAAAGCCTCCAGACGTTCTGAGCTGCGGTGTGTGTATGTGTGTGCGTGGGGGGGGGGGGGGGGGCGGGGGAGGGAGAGAGAGATGTGATCCCAATGGACATAAGTCCATCAGCCACCAGAACTCAGGTTCTGGCAGCTATTTAGGGTCAGAGAAAGAACTGGAGCTGTGCTCATCTCCCATCCCCACCATCCCCTCTGCCAGGCTGGGCACTGGCTCAGGTGGTACCTGAGGGGTGAGTGTTGTGAGAAGAGCAAGTTCCCCATTTAACCCACCACCGGAGACCGGCTCAGCTGCCTCTCTCTGCACACAGACTGTGAGTCACAAAGTTTGATGGAGGCAGAGGAGGACGCTGAGCATGGTACAAAGGCTCAGCGACTGGTGGGCCTCACTATTGAGAGAGAGAGAGAGAGAGAGAGAGAGAGAGAGAGACATTCAGACTTGTCATGAGTGTCCTTTCCTGCCCCGTTGGTCCCACATCTGCATTTCTGAACCAGGTTGAGACATCAGCAGATCCTCTCTGCAAGTGTTATTTCTCTTGGATGCACCAAAGGGAGGGAGCTCGACCCGAGAGTGTGTTCTGCTGGCCAATGGGGACTCTGCAGGAAAGTAACAAGATGGTTGTTTTATAAGCTAGGAGGTTGTGAGGCTCCCAGAATAAAGGTATAGTTTCTTTCTTTCTGTTTCCCTCCCTATTCTTCCCTGCAGACTATGCAGCCAGAAGCTGCAGATCACTTGACAAAAGCATGTGACCGACTGCAGGGCACCTGCAGTGGGGAAGGAGTTAGGATAAGTAAGGCCCATCAGAATGGGTAAGAATTAGGAACCCTGGTTCTGCTGGGCCACCTCCCTGCATTTAGCCTGAGACAGTTTTGAAAACTGATCCCAGATGTCTAGACCTTGGGGGTCCCACCCTGCCTCTGTTGTATGAAGCAGATCAAGGGAGAGTTGGTTGGTACAGAAAGGTGAACTGGGAGGCCAACATATCTGGATGTTATTTTTGGACGCACCACAGATTTTCATTTCTCTGTTATGTTTTTATTCCTCCAGATGCAAACAGAGATGGTACTTCCTCCTAAATCATTCATAGAAAGATTGGAAGGAAGGGATCCTCTGTGCAGTTGCCTGCAGCAAGGGAAAATCACGGCAATGCTGGTTGGGAGATTATTCCTGAGTCTTGCTTAGCGCAAAGCCTTGTCTTGGAAGGTATAAAAGGGAGCCCACTCTCCAAGGGGAGGGCTCGTTGGCCTGGATTTTAGTCTTGTCTTGGTTTTTGTGAAAAGAAAGGGTCCATGTGATACTTAACAATCATTCTCTCTCCAGAAGTCAAGAGTGTGATGCGAAAAGGAGGGGACAGGGAGGTTGGAAAGGCAGAGAGTCACAGAATTCTTATAGTTGGTTCTTATCTTCCCATATTTTCCAAGTGATTTGTCCAAGGTGACACAGTTAGGTGGAATGGGGGAAAATGAAAACCGTTCAGTGCGCCCCCCATGCCTTGGGTAAATGCTTACTAGGAAAATGCCACTAGGAATTTTATTGGCTAATGAGCCGCGAGTCTCCTATGTATGGCCAAAAGTCACCTAAGCTTTGGCTAAAGGTGTCTCTTGACCACTCACCTTGATGACTTGATCCGCTATGAATTTGTAAAACCTGATTCCTGTTGCCACCTCTCAGCTGCTTGGAGATCCTGAGCAGATCTCCCTCCCCTCTCCTCTTCTCCCCTCCTCACCTTACCTTGGACCCCAGCAACTCAGTCTTCCTGTGTCGTCAGTGTCTTCCAACCCCTTCCTTGTGTCTGTGGGAGAATAAAGGCCCCTTGTCTTGGCTGTAGGATACAGTGCCATCTGGGACAGAAAGACTCCTAGAACTAGGGTCAGACTTTCTCAGTCTAAGAGCCAGTTCATGGCTATGTAACTGCAGACAAGTGGGGCCATCTCTCAGAATTACATCTCCGTATGAAGTGGTGGAATGTCTCCCAGGTCTGTGGTGAGCCTCAAAGCTGGGCAATGGATGTCACGGTGCGTCAAGGGGTTCTGCACTCACAAGACCGGTTGCTCGAGAGCCTCGCCCCTCCAGGTCCTCTTGGCCCTTTACGCTTCTCACTGCCAACCCCTGAAGATGGCTGTTTGCATCTCCTCCCACCCCGGCTTAACCACACAGGCCATCTTCCCTCGCCAGCCATTCAAGCCCCTTCTGCTTTCCCTTCACCAAACTCCACCTCAGCTGCCTTCTCGCCACTCACTCATTCCTAAAGCCCAGTTGCTTTCTGGAAATGGCTCTCCTAAGGGACACAGGTGACTTCCCACAGTCTTGTGTATCTCCATGAACACAGATTGATAAGGAATCTGGAAAAATACAAGCACTTTGTACTGAGGTAGAAAGGGTGTGGGCAAATTCTCTGAAAAAATGGGTTCCCCGTAGTGTTTCTTTGTGTCAGTTTCCCTATTCCTCTCTTTTGGGATTGGAGCCATGGCGGTCCTGTCCAGGAGTGTCCCACTTACCCACTGAGGGGAGACAGAGCTCTCTGAGAAATGCTACGAGGGCAGTGGGCCGTGGAGAGCAATTGGACAGGATGTCCCCAGAACCACAGTCCCGACAGCCCGATCCCACCAGAGCAGAAGCTATTCCAACAGCTCACCTCCCATCCTCTAGGTGCTGCCTCATCCTTGACATCTGCCCTTCTTCAGGCTTTGTGATTGAGAACGCTGACTCTAGGGAAGTGAGCAACGGTGCACAACTTTCTGTGAAGATGCCTTACAGAGCACACACATGTGGCACCCGTGTGGGTGGTGTGGAGAGGCTGCAGGGTGGAGCTGAGTCCCCCGGAGGTGCAAGGCTCACTGCTGCAGAAAAGCTCCGTAGTTCCTGCTGCTCCGTGTGGTAGGCAGCTCCCACAACACACACACACGCACACGCGCGCACACACACACATCTGCACACGCATGTGCAACCTCCTCTCCCAAATCTTGAGGCTCCCGCAGTCCTGTGGTGTCGCGTTTGGCTTGGGACGGGAGCTGTGTGGCCCGCCTCCCCTCATGCCCGCCCCCACTCCTCTAGTCCCCTCAGGAGAACAGGATCTCTCTTGCAGCTCACTGTTCAGCGAATCCGAAAGCAGTTTTCTTTTTGCACATGTATAAAAGTAGAAAGTTAATATTACCTTATAGACAGTCTAGAAAAAGGAGGAGGGAAAAGACTGCCCACAATCCTACACACTAAAACCAACCTTTTAAAAAATTACTATTACATAAATTACCACTAAGAGTTTGTACTCACCTGCTTTTGCCCATTCCTTGAGGTTTCTTGCGCCATCCTGGCTGTGTTACCCTGGGCATGATGGTGAGGGAGCACCCGAGAGCCTCATAGCCTGGGTCTGAACTCTGACTCTGCCCTTCAGGCGACCTAGGACCTGAGCCTTCCTGAATCTGTTTCCTGGCTTTACCATGATGACAACGGCCACCCACCTCACTTCAGAGATTCATCAGGATAAGAGAGCTGCCTCCACTTTTTCCTTCCTTTCCCTCAATTCTCTCTCCTCTCTGTTTCTTAATAAAAAGGTTGCAGGGAAACAAATATATATGTCCCATAAGCTTAATGTTAGTGCTTGTGAGACCTGTTCCTTATATGTATTTAAAAACAAAAAGAAAGAAAATCTAATTTGAAAAGCTTCTTGTTTTTCCTGGTAGTCATCCAATCTTTCTAGAAAATCTGGAAAACACAGTAAACTATAAACAAGTATAATTGCTTTTGCTGTTTTGATATATTTCCTTCATGCATTTGTTTATGTGGCTGGAATTATTCATTTTACATATTTTTATATTGTATTTTTTTCTACTTAACATTAGAATATAAACATCCCCGGGGCGCCTGGGTGGTGCAGTCGGTTAAGCGGCCGACTTCAGCCAGGTCACGATCTCGCGGTCCGTGAGTTCGAGCCCCGCGTCAGGCTCTGGGCTGATGGCTCAGAGCCTGGAGCCTGTTTCCGATTCTGTGTCTCCCTCTCTCTCTGCCCCTCCCCCGTTCATGCTCTGTCTCTCTCTGTCCCAAAAATAAATAAACGTTGGAAAAAAAAATTTAGAATATAAACATCCCTGCCGCTCCAAGTTAATGGCCACCATTTTTAATGTCGGTGTAACTGTCCACTGAGTGCAAGTGTGATTTCCTTATTGCACATTTAGGTTGTACTCACAGTATTATAAGCCTGGGAAAGGTACCCGGTACCCAAAGCTTTCTCTGAATTTTGGGATATTTCCCTAGGCTATTGCCCTCCAAATGGGTTGATCAAGAAATATAAACATTTAAAATATTTGTTACATATTGTCAAATTGTTTTCAAATTGTATCAGTTATAATCCCACTAGCATTCTTGAGAGGACCTATCTTCCTGTACTCTCAAAAATATTAAATATTGAAGTTTTTTTTTACCCCTAATCTTTGCCAATTTGATGGAAAAGTCGTATCATTTTAACTTGTATTCTTTATTTCTAGTGAAGTTAAACACCTGCTGTGTTTTTTAACCATTTGCATTTTGGTGAACTTTCATAAGCGAGTGCTTGATTTATTGAGGATATTAACTACTTGCCTGTCATTTGCTTTATGCTTTGTGTTTTGAAGGAAATAGGTATAATTTGTCAAGTATTTGTGGAGTGTCAGCTACATATGATATTCCATAGAGCATCAAGGGGGATACAGAAACATATAGAAGTTTTTTCCGTCAAGAAAATTGCAATTTCAGTAGGTAACCAAGTGGTAAAACATGCAAAATTGTGAATGATACAAAGGTAGGTTCAGTGTTGCAGGTAGAATGGAGTTACTCGTTAGATGTTCAGCCAGCAGAATCTCAAGGTGGAAGAGAGCACTGCGAGGTGGAGCCTTTTGGGAGGACTTCAGAGGGAGTCCGAGGGCTGGATGGAGAAGAGGGTAAGGGTGTGCCAGGTAGAGGCCCCAATGTGAGAAAGTGCACTGGGGTGGGGAGAGAGCAAACTTATCCAGAGAGAACTTGGGGCAGGTACTAACGAGGTTAGGTGGAGAATGACTCGATGGATGAGATTTTGTCAGGATAAGGGCTTTTCACTTATCCCTATGGACGATGGGAGCTGTTGAAGATTTTAAACTGCCAAAAGGCTGATTTGCTCAATTGATCTTTTAGGGAAATAAAGCTGGGGGCACTGCACAGAATGGACAGGGAGATGAGGTGAAAATGAAAAGGAACAGAGGTAGTTGTTGCAACCACAGGTGGTAGCCAAAGGAGTGAGAAAACTTTGGACCAGTTACAATTGTGCATTTTCGATGGAAATGTTTGCCCCTTAAAAAAAAATAAAATAAAATAAAGGCAGTAGGACTAGGGGTGGGGGGTAGGGGGATAAGGGAATTGAAACTTTTATTTTTGTTAAAGTTTATTTATATATTTTGAGAGAGAGACAGCACGAGTGGGGGTGGGCAGAGAGAGAGAGAGAGAGAGAGAGAATCTCAAGCAGGCTCCGTGATGCCAGCGCAGAGCTCAATGTGGGGCTCAAACTCATGAAACCGTGAGATCACAACCTGAACTTAAACCAAGAGTTGGACACTTAACCGACAGTGCTCCCCCCCCCAGGGGCCCTGGGAATTGAAACTTAAAAAAAAAAACCATTCCCATGCTTCATAAAATGCGGGTTATGTAAGCACACATAGAAAATAGTTTATTTTGAAATAGGTGCTAAATCACTTAGGGCTATAAAGTTATTATAATTTAACTTGTTCTAAAGATGATTTGGAGCATATAATTTATACACATACATACACACATATAGATATACCTGTCCTACAATAAATAAAGAGATCAAAGCAAAGCAAATCTAAGAATTATACAGAAAAAAGTAGAGCCAAGTATAACGTTATTTCAGGAAAAAAAAAAAAACACATACCAACAGGCCCTGTTGTAAATTCAGTTTTGAGTTTCCTACAGGAAATTCAGTTCTGAGCTTCCTGTAGGCCAAAATAGAGGGGAAAAGTCATTTGTAAGACTCATAGCATCTGTAGGTATTTTTATTGTTGTTCAATTGTCTAGGCCAAAACCAGCTTTTTGAAATGCTGAGATGTGAGAGAAAATCCTCCCTGAGTTCCTCCTAAAAGAAGAGATGTTTCATAAATATGGGTCTAAATTAGATTTTTCTGTTGCAAATATAGTTCCCTTAATCTGCTCTATACCTGTTTGGAGAGTATTAGGACCTGTCCAAATGCAAGTTTATGATTCTGGTTCCTCACCTTGAAATTGCTCTGTCCTCGACTTCCTTCCTGGTTTGACACAAGCCAAGACTCGCTGAGGTTCTTGACCCACTTCACGGCTGCAGATATGAGTTCTCCTTCCATGGATGAATGTGAGTCTTCTAAGGGTTTTCTCCCTGGAGAAGCCATTCTTGTCTTTCCAGCTAGAGAAGCCGTCTGGTCACTCTCGTTCACGATCCTTAGCTTAACTCCCTGCACAGCTGTTTATCACCATCTAGTATTTCTCTTGTCTGTGCCCCCCTAGACCATCAGCTCCATGAAAGCAAGGAACTCATTTCTCTCTTTCCCTCCTGCCTTTTTAGGGCATAAGTCACTGCCTGGTACAGAGTAAAACACTCGGAAACCTCACTGAATGAATGAATCCTAAGTTAAGTGTCATCTTTTTTATTTACCTCTTTGTAACTTTTGATCCTCTACATGTTTCAGCCTTAAATGTATTTTGAATAGCAATACAATTACTATTACTTCAGTTCCCATTCATTGGGCACTACTGTGTACCAAGCAGTCGTCTAAGCACTTTTTATGTATTAACTGATTTAATCTTCCCCAAACTCTATGGGTCAGGGATTATTATTTTCATTTTAGAAATGAGAACATGGAGGCATTGAGAGCTTTAGTAACCTGCCCATGGCTACACAGTCATGTGATGAGGCTGGGATTTCAACCTAGGCAGAGTGTGGACTCCCCCTCCCTGACACAGTGCTGTCTCCATAATATTCTGAATGTTTCAGAGAATATAGGCCTTTCCTTTGCAGAGCTCACTCTACCTCACAGACTCACCCATGTGAGTGCAGAGCAGTGCCAGGGAGTGCAGAAGACACAAATGAACCCCTGAGGAGGGTGTGCCTTGTCTTTGGTCCCAGGCCAATCAACACAGATGTTGAGAGCTCTCACTTCTGAGTCTGATCCTCTGCCTCTGGGCACCCTTCTCATCTCCTTTATCATTGTTTTGCTTTGTGGGAGAGAAAGGGCCCCAGGAAAGCCCTAGGTGTGGATAAGTAAGTAAGATAGGAACCAGGAGAACAGATTGGTGAGGGCCGAAGGTGGATACAGGAGCCAGTGATGGCATGAGAATCAAGGAGGCCTGGGCACTCATCTCAGAGAGAGGGGCAGGTAGAGGAGTGGAGTGGGGCTCTCACAACCACCACTGAGTCACACAGTGGTGTGGTCTAGAGAACAGAGACTGGGGACCTTCTTTAGCAGGAGTACCTTCTGCTTCTCTGACAGTTTAGCTGGGAATTAAAACTCCTGGGGCACCTGGATGGCTCAGTCGGTTACGTATCTGACTTCAGCTCAGATTATGATCTCATGCTAAGTGGGTTCAAGCTCGATAGCAGGCTCTGTGCTTACAGCTCAGAGCCTGGAGCCTGCTTCAGATTCTGTGTCTCCCTCTGTCTCTGCCCCTCCGCTGCTCACACTCTGTGTCTCTCTGTGTCTCAAAAATGAATAAACATTAAAAAAAAAAAAAACAAACCAAAAACCCTCCTTCCCTGTATCTTCAGGACCAGCCAATCTGGATGCAGTAATCACTGCCTCTGAGGGGTGGGTTAGGACTGAGCTGTGTGTGTGAGAGGACAGTGGCCCCAGTCTCACAGGGCCACTTTCTAGCCATAGGACCCTGGACAGTTCCCCTCTCTCTGAGCCCATTTCCTCCCATGTAAAATAGGGATAATCAGTCTGCCTGATGCAGTGAGGGTAAATTTAGGGGGGGTCAAATGAGATAATGTCTAGGTGCATGTATTTACATTATTGGACATTATGCCCATTAAAGGTGATATTATCCCCACCCAAGCAATTCTAATGGATGCTTCTAGGGCATGTCCACTACCTCTCCAGAAACAGTGACCATCCCTGCGTACAAGGATGGAAATGTCATGTTTAGACTGTATTTGTTAAATGCCTTAGATGGAAGGGTCTGATACAAACAGTGTACAACCAGAGAACTGCTTCCTTATTGTGAGCTAGACATCTGTCTCTGAAATCTACCTGCCAGATTGGTCCCCCAAGATGCAACAGCGGTAACACTGATTATATTGAGCATTTTCCTGTCTCCTACAGGACCATCCATGGATTGGACCATCCATGTCATACTGGTCATGGTCCATGACCATGTCCCTCTCATTCTAGCACCAGAAAGATGAGAAAATCTCTTAGACCACAAAGAGGATAGACGCGGAACCTTTAGCTAAGTCTTACACTATGCTAAGTTCTTGTGCATTACTGACATTTAGCCATGATTATTCCATGTCATTCTATTCATTACCTCAACTCAGAATAGCCCTTTGGTGGTGGATGCCATTTTCCTGGGGTTGAGCTGACACAGAGATTCAGAAGTCCAACAATTTGCTCAAGCTCATGCAGCTGGTGGAAGTCATTTCTCTCCATTGTCTCCTAAGCAGGCCCTCATAGAGCTTCGTGGGAGATCAAACACTGCCTTTGTACCTGGTGGCAACTAATGTGCCTTATGCCAAACAGCAAATTTCACTATAAGGAAGAATTCCAAACTGAACATTTTAGTAGATTTGGCACAGTTTCGTTGTAGCTTTACATCTAGGACTTTTAAGCTCAGTGCCCTAATGCACATCTTGTGGTCTGACTATACATCTGAGAATTAGGGCTTCTGGGTTCAAATGCTGACTTTGTCATCACCGTACAGAAGAACCCAGATACATTCAAGCACCCGGGAAGCAGGAGTCTTAGATTCTTAACTTGGCAGAGCTCTACGCTTCATCTCATGCTTAGTGAGAAAGACTTTGCTCTGTGTCCCAACTTTCTTTTTAGGTGGATAATGCTTTAAATAACATTTATAAATCGTGTGAAGAAGAATCCCCAAATTACAGGAACATTTATAAAGATCTTGGCAGAGATCCCTTAGAAAGGAAATACCTGTAATAAAGTGATGTCTTCTCATTACTTTGTACAGGAGGGATGCTTCTAGGGAAGAAGTATACAGGATAATGCTGAAAAAATCCAAAGCCGTGCACCCTCCTGCCACATCTTCACTGTATCTTTGCTGTTATTTTTGTTATTTATTTGTCACACTGAATGTCATTTATTTCTTCCTCCACTAGATCTGTGAACCTCTTGAAGACACAACCTGTACCTTAATTTTCTTTATTTTTCCTAGCATCCAGAAGAGATCTTTGGGATATACTATACTAGAGCTCAAATGTTTGCATTGAACTATAAAATCATTGGATGTTTCATCCATCCATCCATCCATCCATCCATCCATCTAGCCAGCCAGCCAGCCAGCCAGCCAAACCGAGCAGCCTATGTTTCTAGGGTACGAATGGTAGTGGGTGGGGGCAAGGTGGGGGGATTCAGAAAGAATCCTGTAGTGACAGCAACAACATTTCATCATCTTACTTTGTCTTCCCCCATTGGTCATAAGAATATACCAGAATATAGCCATTTGACTTTTCCTCTAGACTTTGATGGTGTTTAGTCATGAGAAACAGCCACTTGACCTGCCTGCTGAAACGGTGAAGGGCAGTGAGAGATACATTCTCACACGTTTCCTCCTTGGTTTGTGGAGCTCAGAAAAAAATGCCACAGTCTTTTTCTTCAAAAAATGAAGGTCACTTCGTAGTATAATTATGGGTAAATATTTATTTTGATTTCCATTCATATCTTTTGTGCATTATACTTTCACAAACCAAGGAAGATGAAAAGGCCCTTTAAAAAAATTTTTTTTAATGTTTGTTAATTTTTGAGAGAGAGAGAGAGCATGAGCAGGGGAGGGGCAGAGAGAGGAAGGCACAGAATCTGAAGCAGGCCCCAGGCTCTGAGCTGTCGGCACAGAGCCCGATGCGGGGCTTGAACTCATGAATTGCGAGATCATAACCTGAGCTAAAGTCGGATGCTTAACCGACTGAGCCACCCAGGTGCCCCAAAAAGGCTCTTTGAGGCAGAGGCAATGAAATGTCTGTTTCTCATTGCTTGGAAGCACCTGGCCTGAATGTTCCTGGGTAAAGCACTACATGGCCTTGTGCACCTTCAGTCTCAGAGCTGGAGTGTGGAGGCACCGAGTGGAATAGCGGGGATGCGAACCTTGGCTGAGGGTCATCGACAGAATAGAAGGGGAACAAGCACCAGGGTCTTCCCATTGTTTCCATCAAACTCCTGAAAGTGCCTGGTCCCATTAGCAGCCTGGCCCAGCCCCTGACAAATACAGTAAACACGTCCGACTGTCTTGAGAAGTTTTGTCCCAAAGCTATTCCACAGCACTGCTAGGAATGTCCTCTTCTCCCCCAGACAACACCATCAGAGAAGAACAAGGGTGAGTGTTCTGGAGAGGAGTGGGTGGTGCTGGACGTCGTATAACGCTTTCCTTCTGCTTGATCAAGGACGTTCACTTCTGTGTCGGGAGGGAGAGCTGCCCATCAGGGCTGATTCTGGCTCTGTGAATTTGAGCAAAATTCTCAACCTCTCAGATTTAGTTTCGCCATCTGCAAATTGGGAGAGCTGGCCTGGATGGTCTTTAAGGGTCTCCCAGTTCTTAGATCTGCTAATGGCTTGAAGGAGCTGTCTGTCCCAAGGGCGAGGGAGCAGGGGCTGAGGGTATACCCACAGCAGGAATCTTCAAAAGATCTGGATGGCAGTATAGACACCTGTCTCTGAAATCTACCTGCCAGATTGATCTCAGGTCCTCTATGTAAACTGGCTATGCATCCACTTCCCCATTGATAAGATGAGGATAATGATCTCTTTGTTAATCCAAACAGTGTCTGTCTTGGGGTCCTGTTGACTGGGGTGATGCAAGCTAACGAGTATGTTGGGTTGGGTGTGGGTAAGAGCTGTGTGGCTTCCAAGTGCTGGGCGCTACAATTTTGGCTTTATGTACATTCCAATTTCACACAAATCCTGTGTGGGCGGTATTCCTTTCCCCTGGCCCATTGTCAGATAATAATAAGAAAGGTCAGAAAAGGGGATGCCCGATGGTCAGTTGGAAGGGCATGGGACCCTTGATCTCAGGGTTGTAAGTTTGAGCCCCACGTTGGGTATAGAGATTGCTTAAAAATAAAATCTTAAAAAAAAAAAAGTTCAGAAAATTCAAATGACTTGTTGGAGGTCAACCAGCTCATAAAGTGGCATAGCCAAGAAAAGAACCAGATCTATTTCATTGCAATGTTATTTTCTTCTATTCTGCCTGGATTCTTATTGAAAACACCATCATTAATTGCACTACATCAAAATTTAAAACTTCTGGTACCAAAGGGCTTTCAGTTGCCTGCTCTGAGATGAGCAACAGAGTACAAATGCAGTCCATGGAAGGGGAGAAAATATTTGCAAATCATACATCTGATACGAGATTACTATCCAGAATATACAGGCAGTGCCTACAGTTCAACAACCACCACAGCAAACTTGTTAGAGAATGGACAAAGGACTTGACCAGACATTTCTTCAAAGATATATATATTTTATATATATATATATAAATGGCAACAAGCCCATGGAAGGGTGTTCAGTGTCACTAATTACTAGGGATTTGCAAAACCACAATGCGATAGCACTTCAGCTCCCTTAGGATGGCTCCGGTGAGAATGTGGAGTGATTGGAACGCCCAGGCGCTGCTGGGGGAATGCAAAATGGTGCAGTCGTTCTGGAAAGCGGCATGGCGGTTCCTCAAAGAATTAAAAATAGGATTACCATACGATCCAACAATTCCACTTCTGGAGATATACCAGAAGAAGTGAAAACAGGGCCTCAAAAAGGTATTTGTACACCCACGGTCATAGCAACATCATTCAAAATAGCCAAGAGTGAAGGCAACCCAAGTGCTCATCCACAGATAAAATAAGGAAAATGTGATGTATACATACAGGGGAATATTATTCGGCCTCAGGCATGGTTGATGACCTGGCATTAGTCACCTGATTGCTCATGGGGTGTAGAGAAAAGGAGACTGGAAACTGACGTCATCATATTCTTTGGATCACTGAAAAACTCCTCCAACTTCAACGACGAATGTTAACTTTTTTTTTTTTTTTTTTTTTTTTTTAAAGAAAGAAGATCTATATAAATAAAACTGAGGGCAGGTCTGTTACTGCATTCGGTGAAAGGGGCTGGAATGGGGACGACGTTTGGCGGATGCGGCAGGGGCGGTCTGCGTGGAGCAAATGTGCATTCACCCGGGTTGGGGGTGGGGGGGGGGGGGTGTCCCATGGAGCTAGCCTCCGTGCTTCTGAGCGGTGAGACTGAAGCTCCGCGAGAGGTCTGGCGGGAAAGGCACGCGAGACATATTCCACAGCGGAAAATAAAACAGTGGATTCAGATGTTGACCTCAACTGACCCACAGGGGCTGGTATCTCAAATCGCAGGTTGATTTTTGCCGCAGCCGCCTCTCACACAGGCAGCTCTAAATGGCCTGCTCTGAGGTGAGCGGCAACAATTTTTATTTATTTACAAAAAAGCTTCGGCTCCTCCAGGGAGCCAGCCTATAATCAATGCGCGTGTACTAGCCCTGAAAGAAACCCGCTGGGATACTGACAGTGGTTATTTCTAGTGTGCTAGGATCACGGGTGATTTTTGAATCTTCTTTAAAAAAAATATTTTGCATTTTTCACATTTTGTATAGTCAGTGTGTATTTTAATCGCAGGACACAAATATAATTAAAAGCATTTTTCGGGGCGCCTGGGTGGCTCAGTCAGTTAAGCGTCTGACTTCAGCTCAGGTCATGATCTCAGGGTCTGTGAGTTCGAGCCCCGCATCGGGCTCTGTGCTGACAGCGCGGAGCCTGGAGCCTGCTTCAGATTCTTTGTCTCCCTCTCTCTCTCTTCCCCATCCCTGCTCTCATTCTGTCTCTTTCTCAAAAGTAGATTTTTAAAAAAATATAAAAAAAAGCATTTTTCATCATCAAAGACCTGTGGATAGTTATCTAGAATCTTCTAAGTATGTTTTAGAAATGATTATGCAAGAATGCACGCAAAAACGATAGAAATTAGAAATCAGATAGTGGTTGGGTGAGGGGCTTGACTAGAAAGGGGAACACTGGGGGATCTGAAATATTTTCTCTCTTGTTTAGTGGTGGTTATACAAGTGTATAAACAGTTGTCAAAACTCAAGGCCGTGAACTCTTAAGATCTGAGCATCTCTTGCACGTTAATTATATTGCAACAAGACCATAGGAAACCCAGGAAAAGAAAACACGCATGCAAACAATAGCAGGTCTGTTTTGCATCGCTGGCAGTCGGGTGTGCCAGGATACAGCCAAGGACCTGTGCCAGCCGGCACCGGGGATCTTACCCGCAGCCCAAGATGGTCCCCAGCACCCCAGTAAAAGCGGTCATTGAGAGCTGCTGGGCAGGGGCGTGTGCTGCTAGACAAAGTACGTGCTGAGCAGAGGGTGCAGGAAGCTGCTCCAGGAAGTCGAGCTCCTCGCTGGCAGCCAGGGAGCTGATGGTGCTGGCGGGGCCGTGGGCAGAGAGCCCACAGAGCGGGGCCAGCTGGTGTAAGGCCTCTCGAGCACTGCCACTGCCATGGCCGACTCTCTGGGACTTTAAACGGCAAAACAAAGCCTGGCTTTACCAGCCCTGCAGCACGTCTCAGTTCTGACATAGGCACGGCTGATGGCTGGGCAGGGCCAGGCGTGTGTACAGGATTGATTTTTCCATTTCCTCCGTGGGGCTTCTGTGACCTCACAGCCCACAGGGATGTCTTTTGTCTAAGAATGCTGAGCCTTTAATGGCCTAATTATTCACCTGTTCTTAATAATTCTTAATAATGTGCTGGCTTGTGCCATTTCTGCACAGAGACCTATATCTTCCTGGCTAAAAAAAAAAAAAAAAAATTCTTTGTCTAATGACACATTGAAAGGGATAAACTTCAGTGTCTCCTTTGCAGGCAGAGGTCAGCTGTGAACAGTCAGACAGGCCTGGGTTTGAATTCCACCTATTTCACGTAACAGTTAAATGACTTTGGATAAGTCCCTTAACTGCTCTAAGCCTCAATTTTCCTCATCTATAAAATGGGGGCAGTAGACCACACCTCAATATTGTCAGGAGGATTACATACAATAATGCATTCGAACCTCTTAATGGCTCCTGACACATAATGGGAGCTTACATGTTAGCTGATGTTAGTGTTAACAGGAGAGCTCGTAATAGATATTTTACTATCAACCTCCTCTTTAGTGACAAGATAGCAGTAACAGGGCTCGGGGATATGCTTCCAAGGAGGCATTGACAGCTTTCTAAGGAGCTGTTCCTTTCCAGCTGGGTTTCTGCTTTCAGAGACGCACCGCACTCTGCTCACCTGCCTTCTTAGCCCACCTGCTTTTTGCTTCATGCGGAGGGCAGAACCTTCTGGAGGGACTTTCTTCCTCGTGCAGATACGTCCGGAACACCCATGCGCCCTGGAACCGCTTCATTAAAAATGGGTCTTGGCTGTGCTTGGCCTGCTGCTTACTTGGCATTTTTAGTATGACTCAACCTAGTACTTGTTTTGCATTTTTGCAGAATTCTGGTGCTCGCTCCTGATTCTGTTTTGCATTTCAAAAGTGTTGCTTCTGAAATTTCCCTCTGGCAGCGAGACCACCCTGGTCCCGGCTTTATTTTTTTAGCAGCTCTGGGCATGGTGCCTGTTTTGTGTTCTGGCACCAACAGCTCATGCTGTGACAGACTCTCTGATTATATATTTGGACTTTTAAATGATTGATCTTGGATTCATAGCCTTTGAGAGTCTGCATCTTAAATCTGCTAGTTCTTCTATATATTTAGAGTGCTCACACTTGCTCTCAATCAGTTTGGCTCCATAACAATGAAGCTTCCTCTGGTTTCTATATTTGGTACTGTGTGTTCATTTGGAAAGCTGGAGGTGAGTAGCCCTGCTTTTTATAGGCTGCCTGGTGACCGCAGTAGGAAGCTGGACGCATTATGGGAATGGGGAAGGCATACATGTGCCGTAAATCCTAAATCCTAATTTCTAGTTCTTAGCTCCAACCTTAAACCAAACTGCCAGGGAAATTTCTAATATTGTATTGTTTTCACGTAATGGATTCTACTGACTATGTCGCAAGCTTGTTGAGGGCCGGTCTTACTTACCAGAAGGCTTCTTCTCCTCTATAGTTCACGTGGTCTTAAAAAAAAGAATCAAAGGGTGCCGGGTGGCTCAGTCGTTTAAGCATCCGACTTTAGCTGAGGTCATGATTCGTGGTTCAGGAGTTCGAGCCCCGCGTGGGGCTCAGTGCTGACAGCTCAGAGCCTGAAGCCTGCTTCGGGTTCTGTGTCTCCCTCTCTCTCTGCCCCTCCCTGCTGTCTCTCTCTCTCTCTCTCAAAAATAAACATAAAAAAAAAAAAGAATCAAATGATCAGTGTGCTGAGTAGTAGGTATTGAGAAGAATACATTTCAGATGAATGAATTCCCACAGTGAGCTCAGAACACCGTGCAGACAGCTACACACATAAGCATTAACTTTTTTTCCCCTTTGCTCTCATTCATGAAGATTCCCTGGGCTTAAAACCACCACAAAATACTTCCTTCCACAAATGTAACTAGTACACTACTTATACTGATAAACAATGCTAATAAAGTAATATTAAGTACATTGGAAAATAGCAACAATGCTCTGTTAACAGCAATTCTATCATCAAAACTACAAAATATGTCTAGGGTCCTGAGGCCACTTTCAAAGCACAAGGTGTGAGGGTCACCTCAGACGTTGGCCACCTGCCCACCCGCCCCCCCCCCCCCCCCCGCCCTGGGGCCTGCACTGCTGATACTGGAGACGGCCTATGGGTCCTCAAGTATGCACACCTTGCAGCCGGGTGGGGGTTGGGAGGTCATGGCCGGGGGCAGGGGGTGGGGGTAAGCTGCCAAAGCAACGCGTCTGCCATGATGGATGCACAGATAGACCAAACATTACTTTTGCTGTTAAGTAAATGACTCATGTAATATTCTAGGTGCTTCTAAATTAGAAGTGAGGGAAGCTGACATTACACCCTACACCTCTTCCTCCCTTCATGGTGGTTGTCCACTTACCCATTGTATTTGAGATTCCACTGTCACCTCTCTACTGAAAACCTGTCCGGAAAGCCGCCAGCAGAGGCCTGACTGCCAAGCCCTATGCCTTTGCTGCCCATTTAACTCTCAGGTTTTCCCTTTCTTGACCGTTTGCACTTCTTGAAACTCTCTTCACCCCCAAACTGGGTGCTCACCTCCGTCTGGTAACAGACGTCCTTGCCTGTCACTGTGCAGATGCTGTGAGGCTCTGTCCTTGCTTGTCTCCAAGGGTCCCCCTGAAAGCCCCTCCACCCCCCCCTGCAGCTGTCAACTCCCCTTGGTGACCCCCACGGGAAAAGGGAGGGAGAGAGGCTGAGGGGAGCCCGCATTTTGCCCATCTCATCTCTGGTCCTCCACAACCGCCCCAAATGTCATCACTCGCTCTGGGGCAGGTGAGCCACCAAGCAGAAGCCCTTCCTTCCTCCTGGTTCCCTTTTTACCTGCTCACCACTCCACTGGCAGCAAGAGACTGAATTTGCACACCCGCCCAGTGTGACTCCCCACGTTTGTCACACCTCCAAGTGGGCACCGCCAGTTCACAGCTTGTCTCAATCCTCTGCCTGGGAAGCCTCATTCCGCGGCCAATGGGAGAGGCAGCCCGCACTCCAACCCCCTAGGCACTGGAAGTAGATTCCTTACACATTCTACAGCACAATGAAAAGTGGTCGAGAGGTGCTTGGCTGGCTCACAGTCCATGGAGCGTGCGACTCTTGATCTTGGGGTCATGTGTTTAAGCCCCACATTGGGTGGAGAGATTACCTAAAAAATTTACTAGTAATGGTAATTCTCCCCTTGGCCTGCCATCCGAGGGCACTTCACCACCTGGCCCCTCCCCACCACTCCAGCCGCACCGACACTGCCCTAGATAGACTGGCCATCCCTCTCCCGGAATGCTCCCTTGGACTCGGCTCCTCTGAGCTTTTGCTGATGCTGTTCCCCCTGCCTGGAATGCCCTCGCTTCTTGTCAGTGCACTATCTGTGCCTCGTTTCTATTGGGAGGCATCTAAACTGAAACGACATCTCCACCCTCGGAAGTCTCAGCACGCTGTCTCTCTGACTCCAGTGACACTTGTACTTCCTTTTGTTATGGCTGTTTGCATACATGCTTTCACTCCAGGGGGACGGTGCCTGTGCATTCTATTTCTCTTCATCTTCCACCACGTCTAATGTACTCGATGTGTTTGCGTTGCATGCATGGGTGTGTGCCTGCGTGAGTAAATGAAATAACTTCTGTGTCCTTCATACCAACATTGTGTCAAAATTCTAGCAAGAACCAAGCCGCGCAAGCGCAGAAAAGAGCCTGTGTGTGTGTGTGTGTGTGTGTGTGTGTATCTAAACTCTTAGATTCCAAATATTTAAACGGAAAATTATTCTTACCAGATTTGAAAATAAAATGGAAAAACCATGAAAATTATGTACGTTTATGTATTGCCCATGCATAATACATTTTTGTATTATTATCATCAACATTGTTATTGGGAGAGGAAACTGAAATAAAAACTAAAACTCTAAGTCAGAGCTGTCCAGGAGAACTTTCTGCGAGTACGTAAATGTTTTATATCTGCGTTGTTTGGCACAGTAGCCACTAGCCACGTGTGGCTATCAGACACATAAAATGTGCCCACTGTGCCCGAGGAACTGAGCTTTAAATTTTATTTGATTTAAGTAACCACAGGTGGCTAATGGCTTCCATACCGGGCGCTTTGTTCCCTCAGCCCCAGGCCCCAAGCGCCAGCCCCCGTGCTGGAGGGAACCACTGCCAACCTGGCCCTGCCTATCCTTACCGGCCCTTCTTTGCATTTGCAGTCTGTTCTATACACATATTTATGTACATGCTGAGTGTGCTCGGCCTGCACGTGTGTCACACAAACGATGTGATGCCATATGTGTCCTTGTTAATTGGCAGTATGTTTGGAGAGTTACTGGGGCAGCGCGCATAGCCCTGCTTTATTAATTTCAGCTGCTGCGTAGTGCCCACTGCCTGGAGGTTCCCTGGTTTAGTTAGCCAGTTCCCTCTCGGTGAACATTTAGGCTGTTTCCAGACAAAGCCACCAACCCATTCTTATCTGCTCCCTGTGCATGTGGGCAGATGCAGAGACTGAGAATGGAATTCTGAACCAAGAAGAGGGTAAGTGTCCGCATTCCACCCATGGTTCTCCCAGCCCTGGCTCTCCTGGACCATGTGGGCAGGGTCAGGGCCAACAGACGGTGCCTAGGTGCCGTTATTATTATTATTATTATTATTATTATTTTGTAGGAAGCTGGCAGCCGTGTACTACTGTGATCTTTGTTTTCACTGCTCACACCGAGAAGCTGAAAGTTAGATTTTATCTAACAGGTTGTGATGCGCTCTGAAAATACTGAGACATTAATAACAATTTGAAGATGCCACAGGCAGCATTCAGCAATATAAGCAAGCTGAGTTCCATGCAGAATTTGAGAAAATTCTGGAATGTTCAGGGCCTCCTTTTTGAGTTAGATTTCTAAACGAGGCAAAGGAGGCCCAGGCCGTGGGAATAGCCACGAGTCCACGTGAATTAGAATGAGGAGAGAGGCCTTTGTCTGTTCTGGTGGCCACGGTGTATCTTATCTTGTGCTTTTTTTGTTTTTGTTTTCTTTCCCCCTCAATTGCGAAGCATGTTGCAATAAAAAATTGTTTAAGATTCCATGCTAGCTTTTTTCCCCCACTGGTTACCAGGGGTTACTGGTGATTTTAAAGTTTAACCCCGGAGGAGGAACGTGGTGAATAGCAGGTAGCATTCTTTGAATTAGAAACGACCCTCCGCAGCCAGGAGAGGGAATGGGCCGTCCTCCAACCAAGAAGGGAGAAAGGAAAGAAAGTGAGAACAGGGAAGGGAGCAGCAGCTCTGAGGGAACAGAGCCTGCTAGCCACACTCACAGACCAGCGGAACTGGGGGAAAGAATGCAAACGTCCAGCGTTCATGGCCATGAAAACAGAAGAAAATTCACTGTGGTTTGACACCCCCAACAGGTCAGTCACGTGGTTTCCTTTTCTGAACATCTCCTGTCCTAATTTAATCATAATTTCCATAGTTTGGGCCAGACCGGGGACACACTTTAGTAGGTACCTTTCTCACTAAACACCCCATCCTAAAATGTTTCCATGTTGTCACCTAGTCTTGCAAATTCTGCCAGTGAGGTTTGCACTTAAATTACTTATTCAAATACATTTCAGCCCGCTGGCTGGGTTTCACTCCGAGTTCCTTTGTTTACAAACACCGTGGTGAGCGTGTATCCTGTGCCCCTGATCGGCGGACATCTGGAAAATCGGAGTTCCGGTGCCGAAAGGCTTCCCTCCATTGTTTTCCCTCCAGATTTTTATCAACTTTTAGTGCATTGATTTTACTGGATAGTTTTGAGACTCTGGCCTCGATTCACCTTCTTTCTCATGGCTGATCCCAAACGTCGCACGTCACTCCGATGCAGTGCTCCTGAAGCTGTCGTGCCACAGTGGTGGCTGAGTTTCTCACCCTGTTTCCAGGGCCAGTGTGGCTAGTGACGCGCTGCTGGGGATGGGGAGTCCCCACTTTGGTCGCGGGTTCCGAGCGCTGGACTTCCACCTCCACTTCTGTGCTGCTGTCAGCCTTGGCCTTGGGCTGTTCTTGTTGAGGGTGTGGCCCATGGGGCCCTTCCTTTCTCTTCTCATTGCCCTTACCCTGACTCTGGCCCTTATTGTCCTATGCCTTGGTTCCTGCTCCTCTTGATGGCCTCCCTTCTTCTGTTCTCCCTAAACTCAAATTCAACTGTCCGCATTACTGTTGTCGGTCTTCCTAATACACGATCCTCACCCTCTCACACTTGCTTTGCAACAAACCCTCAGATAACTCCTCACCTACGAGATACTTTCTTAATATCTGGGAAACTGTCCTAAGGAAATAATCCAGAAAAGGAAAAAAGCTGCAATGTACACGGACTTGTTTTTAACATTTCTAATAGCATGAAAGTGGCAAGAAGATCAATGTCAAATAATACAGAAAATGTTCAGCAAATGATTTATTAGATCTTCTCACTGGGATTTTAAGCCACGTTAAAAATGATGATTATGGAGGCGCCTGGGTGGCTTAGTCAGTTTAGCGTCCAGCTCTTGATTTCGGCTCAGGTCATGATCTCACAGTTTGTGGGTTCAAGCCCCACACTGGTCTCCTCGCTGACAGTGTGGAGCCTGCTTGGGGTTCTCTCTCTCCCTCTCTCTCTCTACCCCTCTTTGGCTCATGCTCACTCGCCCACTCTCTGTCTCTCTCTCAAAATACATTTTTTAAAAATGATGATTATGATGACAATTTGGCAACAGGAAAAATGCTTATGAAATAAGTGGACCAGAGAGCTCACATTTATGGAGCACCTACTGTGTGCCAGCTCCTGCTAGGTGTTCGGTTCATCTCTCACCAATGAGGAAACCAACATACGGGCTTCGATGACCTGTGTGAGGTCACATAGTTCCAAGTCTGGGTTTTGCTTAATTTCAAAGTTCCTTGTTTCTATGCTATAAAATACGAAACCGTAGTTTTGTCATGACACAGTTTCTATTTGCAGTGTGCACCTGCTAGGCCCACATTCTTCCAGGCTCTGCCTAAATCCTACCTCCCCAGAGCAATCTTCCTTAACCACTCAGCCTAAGGAGCGAGAACTCTTCTCTGAAGTGCTGTAACATGTGAAACTTCTCTTGAGAAACATCAGTCCACCCAGGCTGGCTTACGTTTTCTTTATTGGTTGTACCTTTCTCTCCAGCTAGACTGTCAGAGTCCCAAAAACCAGACCGGTGTCTTGTTAGCACCCAGGCAGCCTTTGGCAAGGGGGCGGGGCATAGTAGGTGCTCAATGTATATGTCGACAAGCCTATTTCTCCCTCCAGTTGTAGCCAACCTAGTGCCGGGCTGGCTGGTCGCTCAGACGGGCAGGGAGAGAGGCTCTGGCATGACGATGGAGCAGATCAGAGTCCTAGGTCAAGGTCCTCTGCAGGTTACCACCTTCATTATATGCCAACTTTTAAAAAACTGCTTTAAAAATTTTTTTTAACATTTATTTATTTTAGAGAGAGAGAGATCACAAGCAGGGGAGGGGCAGAGAGAGAGGGAGACACAGGATCTGAAGCAGGCTCCAGGCTCTGAGCCATCAGCACAGAGCCCGATGCAGGGCTCGAACTCCTGAACCGTGAGTATATGACCTGAGCTGAAGTCTGACGCTCAACCCACGGAGCCACCCAGGCGCCCCAATCTGGATTTGGATTTAAATCTCTAAACAGTTGTTTGTGCTTCACTTCACACTCCAAGTATAAAATAAAACCAAAGGACTGTAAGGGTCAATCTTGCTCTGAAATTCCATTTTAGGGGCACCTTCATGAGTTTGAGCCCTGCATCCAGTTCTACACTCCAGTGCAGAGACTGCTTGGGATTCTCTCTCTCTGTCTCTCTGTCTCTCTCTCTCTCTCTCTGCTCCTTCCCTGCTTGCTCTCTCTCTCTCTCTCTCTCTCTCTCTCTCTCAATATAAGTAAACTTAAAAAAGAAAAAAGAAATTCCATTTTATTCTGTCTTGCCTTCTCTCTCCTAAGCTGGGAAAGAGATTTTAATAATGATTAGACTAATGTTGATGATGATAATACCTAAGAGTTTCTGAGTGCTGTCATATGCCAGAAAGAGTTCTTAGAACTTCACCTGTGTTGGCTAAGCCTGTCTTCACCACAACCCTATGAGGTGGGGTTGTTATGCCAATTGTGCAGATGAGTAGCCAGAGGCACAGAGAGCTTAAACCCCTTGCCTAAGCGTGCACAGCTGGTGAGAACCTGGAACTGGGGTCAGAAACTGGGCTGTCTGGTTCCGGAAAATAGTCAGGATACATTTTCCCGGCCGTCAGTGGTTCCACGAGACAAGGAATGGAAAAACATTCTGTTTATTTTTAATGAATTTCTCACTTGAAGAGCAATACTGAAGCCCAGGGAAGCTTACAGTTAGTAAAGAATGGAAGCCTGACATGAAATCAATTGGACGCATTTGTTTTTTCTTTTCTTTCTTTCTTTCTTTTTTTTTTTTTTTTTAATTCCCATCCTCAATTAAGGTGGTAATCAGATTAACCAAGATTGGCCGGAAAGCAGTGAGCACGTTGGAGATGCAGGGCGCTCCGAAAGGTCAGGCTGCTGACAGCTATTGGTTTGCTAGACATGGTCTGGCCCAAACTGTCTCCCTAGGGAGAATTCAGCTGCTATTTAATTCTATTTCCAATAAGATCCATCCTGAAACTTGGACCCTGCCTGCTTCCTTAAGCCCGTTTTTGTCAGCACATCCTCTTGGTCTGTTTACTCCCGAATCTTCCTGAAAGCAAGAAGACAGCTCCAGGCCCCTGCAGACCACTCTCCACTGCACCACCAGTCCGGCAGCCACATGTCGCCATTTGATTTCCTTATCGCCAATAAAACCAAACCAGCCTCTCCCTGTGCGATTCCCTGCTTTCATTACCAAGGGCGTATTGCTGCATCATTCAGAATGATGAAAACTTAGGGACAGCAATGAGAAATGATTAAATAAATCAGAGTCTGGTCAAAAGGCACAGTAGTGAGTAGCTTAAAATGAGGTTCTGAAAAATATTTAGTAAGAAGGTAGATACAATATAAAGAGAAGAAAATAGATTTTAACACTACATAGGATGATCCCAATTTCATGCATATATTTAAAAGTATGCCCTGGGGCGCCTGGGTGGCTCAGTCAGTTAAGCATCTGACTTCGGCTCGGGTCACCATCTTACGGTTCGTGAGTTCGAGCCCCACGTTGGGCTCTGTGCTGACAGCTCAGAGCCTCGAGCCTGCTCTGGATTCTGTGTCTCCCTCTCTGTCTCTGCCCCTCCCCACGCTCCCTCTGTCTCTGTCTCTGTCTCTCTCAAAAATAAATAAACATTTAAAATAATTAAAAAAAATAAAAATTAAAATATGCACCAACACCAAAGCAAAAACTAAAACACACTAAATTTTAGTCGGGGCGGGGCGGGGCGGGGGGGAGCCACAAACTTAACAGGAAACTGAACAAGAAATAAGAGTGAGAATTACTTGCGAAAAATAAAAACATGCAATTGTATCTGCAAGAATTTTCATGGGGAGAGGGGGCGCCTAGGTGTCTCAGTCAGTTAAGTGCCATGATCTCGATGTCATGATCTCGAGGTTCTCGAGTTCGAGCCCCACGTCAGGCTCTCTGTTATCAGCGTGGAGCCCACTTCAGATCCTCTGTCCCTCGCTCTCTCTCTCTATGCCCCTCCCCCACTTGCACACAGTCTCAAAAATTAACTTAAAAAAAAAAGAATTTTCATGGAACGTTACGACCTATCAAATTAAGATGTCCACATTCTCTAACACAAATGAACGGATCTGAGAAAAGGCAGTCTGAACACACCCTAATACAGTGCCACCCAACAGAACTTTCTGTGATGATGGAAATGTCCCCTTATCTCTGTGCTGCCTAATACAGAATCTACTAGCCACATGAACACTTAAATACACTAAAATGTTAATAATCACAAATAGTGTGATTGCAGGTGATATTTCCATTCATTTTTACGTTTTCCTATTTTACACATGTATACACGTGAGCACGTATTCCTTTTAAAATCAGAAACAAGAATAAAAAGGAAAAAGAGAAGGTAGAACCTCTTTGGTTTTCTTACATGTTTCCCCTTTGGAAAGCTGCTGATTTTTCTCTCTGTGGATTCACCTATACTTACCAGCTGTCTCTGCCTCTAGAGATCCAGTTCAGATCTTGCCTCTTCCAGGAAGCCTTCCTGGACTCATTAAACTGCCAGAGATTTCTTCAGGCTTATGGACTCCTTTGTTTCATTGTGACACATCATGACCTTTAAATGTGTGTGGTCTCAACTGGAGAGTAAATTCCTCGATGGCAGAAACTATATATTTTAAACTTCCTCCTCTTCCCCACCGCACCCAGCAAGCACAAGTACTGTGCAATGTGCTGGGTCAGTTAGCATCAGCTGGACACAGGCCTGGCCCTCTCCGGAGGCACTTGAGTCTACACCCCTTTCTCTCCGAACTTTGTTCTGTTTCCTCCAATTCATCTGGAAGGGGTGTCCATGCTATCAGCCCTGGGTGAAATTTTATTGTAAATTGCTTAAATAGAATTAGTTTGTTTTGGTAAGGGTGATCCAGGTCAGGCCTTGCCTTTACAAGGGGATTATAAAGCTAAGAAAATAAATATGAACTATTTTGAGCCGAAAGGCATTTTTCTTGGTGAATGGGGAGAATGCAGTGGATGTTTCTAAAAAGGAAGCCAAGGGCCGGGAGAGGAGGTGACTTCTCTGGGTCTCACGCTGATCAAAGGCATTATACGTCACACCAGCTTTCCTCCAGGCCTGGTGGGCTCAGGATACTGTACTGCAGTCAGAGGAAAGAGACCTGAGGAATTTACAGTTTATCCGGGGGGAAGAAAATATGAGTCACTGGAATGACTTAGGCTGAGCAAGCGGTGGTAAGAAGAATGTGAGATGGTACAATAAAGCAGCTGACAGGGGGGACGGTAATGCCCGGAGCTGGGGTGCTATTAATGGAGGTCATTCAAGGAGGACCTAGCAGGTGTTAGTCTGTGACTCTCCTGCCTCTTCACCATCTCCAGCTTCTGCCCGGTCCTCGTCACCCCAGCCCCCTCTCATCTGCAGCCGTGGGGCTGTCCATAACCGGGGGGCTCCCCCTGTCTGCTCCTCTGCAGACCCCCCCCCCCTCTCTTCTTACAGCTGGCATGGCCTCTGGCGGCTGGGCCAAGCAGTCGCAGGAGTAAAGCCTGGGGGAGAGGCCTGCCTACCGCCCCCCGGAGGGGGCATGCAGACCAGAGCACTCACCCCCCCCCCTTTATGGGCCATCCCCTGTTGAATACAAAGTGGAAGTGATGACATCTAATGTAGTGGCTAGCCCCACTCACTGCTTGGCTGTGAAACTAAACCCAGCAACAATTTGCCTCAAAAGTACACTGAGAATGACGTGAAGCAAGGAGACCGGCCAAGTGGCATTTACAAGGACTGGATATCAGATGCCAAGGAGGCATCCTAGCACAGTGGCTGTGGCAAAAGAAAGCACGGGATGAACCTGAGAAATTGCTGAGGATATATTTTAGGGAAAGTGATGGGAGAATTAGAGAAGCCCTATGGCAGAATGTCATGTGCTGTGTTACCTTGGGCAGGGCACTTAACCTCTCTGATCCTGCTTCTTTATAAAATGAGGATAACAGTACTACATACTTTATTGCATTGTTAGGAGTATTATAGTAAATATTTGTAAAGTGCTTGGTGTGGTGCTAAGCACAGAGAAGGTAGTAAACCCTGGTGTTTGTGTGTGTGTGTGTGTGTGTGTGTGTATATGTGTGTTTTAATATTAAAGATCAGCACATGAGAAGCTGGGGCAGTGATGAAGGACAGGAAGGACTCCAAGGGAATGAACACTGTATCTCAGGGGGCCTGGCAGATGATTCTGTGTTAATGGGACCCTAGATGTTTTAAAGAATGATGTATTTGGTGTTTGAGGTTTTCTGTTTGTTTCAGACTCCCAATTGCCCTGGTTAGTGGGTGGCCCCTATCAAGGGGACAGATGAGTAGAGGAGACCGGATCAGGCAAACAGAGCAAAGGAGAAACAGGGCTGCAGAGCGTAGGAGTTGCAGGGACACAGATGCTGCTGGCAGGGAGGTGAGAGGTCCAGAGCCCCCAGAGGCTGTCAGCAGCACTGAGATCTGCCCACACATGCTGGGCAGCAAGGAGCTGGGCCCGTGCTTCTGCCCCTGGCTGTGTGCCCGAATCACAGAGCGACACCTCTGGCCCCTCCTGAGATTCAAAGGTGATTCTGATGAGCAGTCAGGGCTGCAGCCACAGGTCAAGGTGGGGCGGGGGGAGGGGCAGTGTGTGGCAGGGGCAGGGCACGAGGAACCCTGACTCCAGGCTGCCCGCCCCCTCACTACCCCCCCCCCCCCCCCCCCCCCCCCCGTCTGGAGGGAGATTGGCTCTGCGAGCCTAGCCTCAAGAGGCACAGGCGGTGACAACCCCAGAAGATGGGCTGGAGCCAATGGTTCTCCAACATGCCCATTTCCCTGGGCCCTGCTGGGGAACAGAGGTCTTTTGCTAAATGCCTTGTCCTCCCCTTACTGACTCTGACATTCGTGATTCCTTTTCTGCCCAGTCGCACACTCATTCTTCATTCAGCAAATATGTACGATCATCAGCCCCTGCGACCCCAAAAGATTAGACCCTGTCCAGGCTCTGGGATTCAGCAGGGACAAACAGGCAAGGTTCCTGCTCTCCAGAAACTTACCTGCGGGGGGGGGGGGGGGGGGGGGACATAGTGCAGACACATAGAAAGTGTGTCAATTTGTAACAAGTGTTGTGAAGAGGACTGAAGCAGGGGTAAAAAAATCTGTACAATATGGCTCGTACAGTTAGGGCAGAATCAGCCACAGGGAGATGGCAGGAAGGGAGGGGTAGAGCCACTGGGGCAGGTCTAACTATTCTTAGAGTTTTCAAGTTCGAGGAAGCCACTGAAATCCTGTCATCGGACACTGTTAATCCCTACTGATGTGATTTCTCAGTAACCAGAGCAGCTATATTCTAGTGAAGTTGGCCATATCATTTGTCCTTCTCTTTCTTAAAATAGGTATAAAAATATTAGGCAAGACAGGTCCCAGAGACAGAGGAGGACCCTTAATAAATTTATGTTTAGCTTCGTGTGGTTGGATCTGCTAGACGTGATCCCTGGAGAGTACGAGAGAGCCCTAAGGGAAAGTACTTCTGCCTTAAAAATAAAATGGCTCAGAATGTAAAAGGTTCTTTTACAGGCACATGGCAGTGCGTTAAACCCCACCTACTTCTATGTACTAACATTAAGAATAAGTATTATCAGTAGCGGGACTAAAAATATATATATAAATGTGTCACTGAATCTCTCGTGGCAATGAGCTGTTTTCACATTCTTTTAAACGTCTTCTGTTCTTTGGTTTATTTCCCCAGCTGGGTTGTGGCTACTTTGAATCCATTGTCTTCTGGTTGGAAGCTTTCTAGCGGTGCCTGTGGGTTCCCATCACCCCCTGAGCTGCTTTGGCACCTAGAGGCCAGGGCTCCTGACCAAGCCCCGCCAGCTCTCTCCCTTATGAGAGAGGCGACTTTCATCTCCTGCATTCGGCTCTGATTACTTACCCAGGAAGTGCAGACTGCTGCTCAAGGCTTTCTGCCCTCTCGCTGAGATTCCAAACAATCTCTTTAGTTATATGACTGGTCCCTTTCTAACCCTGAGCAGATAAGACGGTACATAAATAGCATTATGTTTCTTTTCCTCAGTGATTCTTTCTTGCGTTTCCTCCAATCAGGATAGGGTCAGCTATATGGCTTCAGAGTTGTCCACCCCTCCTCTTTTGAAAGTTACCTCTGGTTGCTTAAAAACAAACAAAAAAGCAATTAACTTTTTCTATACCTCCTCTCTGCCCCCAAAGAGCAAGCCTATTAATTTTGCTTCTCTATCTAATTTTCCTTAAAACCGGCTATGTAAAGGGTTAAAAAAAGGCAACAAAAAACTCCAAGTCCAGCATAGTAGATCAGTTTACAGACACTCGTATACTGGTTTCCTCATATAAACACTCTACCCCTGCTCCATGCCTCCAAGATTCTACTGTTAGAGATTATTTTGTTTAGCTTTTAGGGCTTTTTAAAAAGATGCATATGCCCTCTGGAAGACTGTTCATCAGCTGTTAGCATCTTGTGAATTAGATAATCAGATCACTGAAGCAGACAATTTTGATTTTCAGCAGGGTGCTAATAAGGGCATGTTCCTGGGACCGATGTGAGCAGCCTGAAGGTCCCAAATGCCTTAGTTGGAGAGCTTTAGGGAAGGTGAGAGAAATGAGGAAAAGGTGAAATGCTTTACAGCGAAGTAGAGGGAGGGGAAATAGGAAGAAAGCGTCAGAGGGAAAAGACAAGGCAGCCGTCTTCGGGGGGCGGGGGGGGGGGGGGTGGAGCCTGCCTTTTGCTCCTCCTGCCCATTTGCCCTGAGCCATCGGATCCTGTCTGAAAGCACTCGTGGTCATGTCTGGGCCGACGAGCCTCCGAGCTCCAGCCTTGGTGTCTCTCACAAGCCCTTGGCCTCCTCACCAACTGCCTGCTAGACGCTGGCCCACCTGATGTCCCCCCCTTCCCTGGCCAAAGCCACCCGTGTCTTCTCCGGTTCGGTGGAGGGTGTTGCTGGCCTTCCGTCATTGTACCTGAAAGCCTGCGGTCCCACATGGTACCATCCACCTCTCCCCCCTGCAGAGCCCCTCCAGTCCTGCTGATTCTGCCCCTCCCTCTCCCATCCGGATAGCATCCCTCACTGCAGGCATTTACCCTCCAACCTGGGGCGATCCACTCACTCATCTCTGCCTTAAATCTCTGTGTCCGGTCCTGCGTGCCACCTCCAGGTTGATGGTCACTGTCACCCACTGCTCACTGCTCCCAGAGCTCCCTGGTAACGCAGGCAAAACCTAAACTTGTCGGCCTGTTGCTTAAAGCTGTCCTCAGTCTGGCCCAGCCTGCTCCCTTGTGTCTTTCCCTCAAGGGAGTTGAAGAGAGAGGATGTCGAGGGCCGAGGTATCCCTTAACCCCCACCCCAGCCCCCTGGGAAGGAACCATGACCGTCTTCATTTTTCATGTGAGGAAACTTGGCTTTAGGTGAGGTAACTTATTCAAGGTCAAACAGTCGGAAGTGGGGAGAGCTGGGACTTCAGCCTAAGCCTGTCTGACCCGTGAGCCCAAATTCTTAACCACTGTGCCGGGTGCCTCACAGACTCAAAGTGCGGTCCCTGGTCCAGCAGCCCCGGGGAGCGGTGTGGTGGGGATGCAGGCTTTCAAGCCCCGGCCCCGGGGGCTCAACCAGGATCTGCACGTCTGTAAGTTCCCCACTGGCGTGCACTTCACAATTGGAGATTTTAGGGCAGAAAAAAAAAAGCGTTCCTTACCCTCTGAGGCCTGGGTCTGAAAATCAGACTGACAAAGACAGGGGCACTTGGGTGGCTCAGTTGGTTAGGCATCCGACTCTTGATTTCGGCTCAGGTCGTGATCTCACGGTTTCGTGAGTTCAAGCCCCGTGTGGGGCTCTGCTTGGGATTCTTCTCTCTCCTCCCAGTTTCTGTCTGCCTCTCCCCCACTCATGCTGTCTCTCTCTCAACATAAATAAATAAATAAACTTAAATAAATAAATAAAAATAAACTGACAAAGATTAGCAGGACAAAAGCACATACGTTTGAAACTTTACACGGACATGGGGCCTTCACTAGAGAATGCGACCCCAAGATCTGAGAAGAGCAGGACGCTTTCATACCTTTTAGGCCAAAAAAAAAAAAAAAAAAAAAAATCGAACCCAAGAAATTTGTGAAGAATTGACAAGACAAACGGGTTGGGGCTGAAAGTGATGAAAATGGTAAATGGTAAAGAATTAACTAGGGAGATATGGGTTAGCTTAACAAAGTTTGTTTGCAGATTCCTCTGGTGCCTTCTCCGCCTGCAAAAGGAGATTCTCCTGCCTTTCTGCAGAAAAGGGGGAGTTTTTTTCTACATTTATTGCTTCTTGATTACCTTCAGGTCAAAATAGGTTCTATGTCAAAGAGGCATATTTGGGGGTGACGTATTGTGCTTTCCTCCAGGGCGCGATGCCTTGGTGGTTCTTCTCTTTCCGTCTAAGCCTCTGGCTCTCCCAGCTCCGTGGCAGTGCTAACCCGTCCCCTCCCTGGTATGGGAGTTAAGAACATCGTGGCCTCTGGAGAAGTAGATTTTGGGGGTTCAAATCCTGGGCTGCCACTTATCAGCTGTGTCGCTCTAGGCAAGTAACTTAACCCTTTGCTGCCTCAGTTTCCACATCTGTAAAATGGGGATAAAATAGTGCCATCTATGGGTTGTTGTAAAGATTTAAGGAGCTAACACTTGTAAAGTGTTTTAGCGCACTGTGCCTGACATGTGAGGAATAAAGCACCCACTGTGTGTTTCACCCCACACCTTGCTTGTCCCTCTTTTGAGAAGCCCTTCCCCTGACCGTCAAAGCTCTAGGTGATCTCGCCTTTTCTCCGTGGCAAATTCCCTAAGAATTGCATCTTAGGGAAAATCTTTTCCTCTTATTATATTGATGAGGAAACAGTCTCACGGATAAAACGGCAGAACCAGGACTTGAACCCAGTGCTTTTCAGATCTAAAATTAACTCTGTTTCCAATGTACTACGTTAATACACTTTCTATCCCATTGTGGTAGGCTGTGCATGTGCCTTGGAAAAAGATGTTAAAAGTATTCATCAAGGTGATATTTGTAATTGCAAAAAAAAAAAAAAATGAGAGGTTGGCTTGAACATATCTCCACAGATTCCTTTACTTTATGACTTTCCAGCGGCTGTAACAGGCTGATTTGCACTGTGAATCTGGAATAGGGAGATTTGGTATGCACACTTTCACATTTCATATATTTGCTCCGTTTCATATATTTATTTGTCCTTAGACCCTTTTTCTGGGGGGTTCTTGCTAGCGTCTCACAACCAGTGTGTCACAGAACATGGTCTGGGGAAGGCAGCTCTGTTCTCCCTCCACCCCATGTGCTTGTCAGTTCACTGAAGTCTGTCTACCTTCACTTCCACCAGAGTGATGCCGGCAGGTTGGGTGTGAGGACCGAGGGGGAGGTCCCGCAGGACCAGGCAAGAGGGTCCTTGGCTTCACGCTGATGAGCCAGCAGGAGGCGAAAACAGGCATCTTTATTGAAGATGTAGAGAGAGCAGATATAGACGGACCATCCGTGAGAGTCGGAAAGAAAAGGGGCCCGAGTCTCGTCTCTCTTTGGGGTCTGGGGGTTTTTACTGAGGGCAATGGTCTGGTGTATGTGTCCTCTCAGGCATCCAGGAACCAGTTAGAACGAAGACGAGAACCCAGGTGTCATTCCTTAGAGCCGGGGGGGCCTTGGCATCGAGATATCCAGCACCTGTGTTCTGGAACACGCATATGATGGCTTCCTCGGTCACCTGGTCCTTCCTTACATGTTATCTATTCCAGAGAAATCATTAACTCTTTGCAGCACAAGAAGGACATTACCTTTGCATTACAAGGCATGTGTGGAGTAGGGTACGATGCAGGTCCTAGCAAGACTAGAAGCCCAAAAAGAAGCCAAGCAAAACCCCAGCCTTTTCTCTCACTTCCCTTCTGTCTTCCTGTCCCAATGCATGACAGTGGCTGTGCTGGTGACAGACCTTCTGAGGCCCAGTCCTGTGCATTCTCTCCAGTGACCCCCTTGCTTGATCTCGGCTGCACCGGACTCTGCTCTGTCGCGTGAGCCTCTGGCATGTCACATCTGCATTGGGGTTTGCAGAGTTAGTGCTGAGGCAAGAAGGTTCTTGGGGACGCTGGCTTTGGGAGGGTGCTGGCAGTCACTAGAGGTGGAGGTCAAGTTATTGTGACTGGCAAATACATAGAGCTGCCTTGGGCAGGTGGTACACGTTTCAGACCCACAGGTCAGTGCGGTTTGATCTGAAGGAACGTGCCTCGAGTCTCACTTCTCAGGCCTTTGGATGTCTGCGGGCCTTGATCGCTGTCGCTGAGCAAGTGCTCAGCGGGGAAAGCGTGGCGGAAAGCCCCGCTCAGCAAGGGCTCAGCGGTTCTAGGCCCGGGGATGCAGAGGGAAGGACCCTACTGGTGAGCCTGCTGTAAGGGCTTGCAGCCATCAACTCACAACAGCCTTTTGACATTCTCGCCCAGTGTCCTTCCTTGCTCAAGGTCACACATCTGGGAAGCGGCAGGCAGTGCTGGGATTTAACTGGAAAAGCCATGCTGTTGACCACTTTGCCTCATACGCTCTCAAGGAGTCTGAGGAGGTTGGAAAGAAGAAACAGACTAAGAAGAAGCACTAGGGCGCAAGTCAGGAAGCATCCCCGGAGCAATGGCGGCTTTGCTGATAGGGGGTATCTGCTCTCCGCTCTTGTTCTCCGGGCCTCCTTACCTCTCCCTGTCTGTGGGAAAGTGCCCTGGGACCTTGAATATGACTGGCTCCCAGCGGGGCCCTATCCTGCTGGCTCCTCCAGGCCTTTGTGCATTCCAGGGAGAGGCCCATCAGAGAAGGAGGCACTGAAGCATCCTGAGGTGCAGCCCTTCTAAAACACAAAAGAGCAGGAGATCAGCAGGCTGCCTGGTTTCTACTGGGAAGAAACTGAGCCAGCGGGCCTGGCCCCGCTGCTGTAGTCAAGACCCCCAAACCCCCTTGGTGCCCCTGCACAGAGGTCTCTACCCTGAGTACCCAAAATGGGTATTTTCTCGACAAGTCAGAGTTTCTAACAACCGTGAGCTTGGCCTCTGTCCCGTGCAGGCCCTGCCTCATCGGTCTTCCAGAAATGTTTGGGGAAGGGACTGACACTGGGGCTTTTCAGTTCTAAGTTCTCTGTGTTGCTATTTTCTCACTCCCTTAAGACACAAAGGGCCCGTGTTCCTGTGTTCCCAGTTTGGGGGGTTTGGGGACGGTGAGGAAGGAGGCTGCCCAGAGAGCAGAGGGCACATCCTGGGGGCATCTTAGGAAGAAGCCTGCTGACAGCTGCACCTGGCAGAGGGCAGGGTGGCCTAAGGGGGGAAGGAGGATGGGTTTAAATCCCGGGCTTGGAGGCTCAAGATGGAGAACACCACCCCCGGAGCTGCTCCGTCGTGAGAACTGGCCCTGGATGCCAGCCAGCCAGAGCCCTAACGCCTCCTCCCAGGCATGGGCAGAGAGGGGATGAGGAGATGCCAGGCCAGCCCAGCAAGCCTGACCCGGGAGGGCCTGGCTCTGCAGCCGTGGACCAGTTCTGCTGTCCTCCTGTCCCCTAGCAGGTGGGAGGCGGGGGCACACAGCTACCCGTGGAGTGGGCGAGGGGTGTCATGAATCAGTCCTTCTTCGGGGTGCCCCTTGGCGTCTCCAAGATAGCACCCATTCCCTTGTATCCCAGTCACCCCTATGGCCCAAATCTCTGCTCCTTCCTCCTCCTGGCACGGCCGCCCTGCACCCCCTCCCAATCAAAATTCCCAGAGAGCCTCTTTTCTTCACAGCTGTAAAGCTCTTTGTGTGATTAAAGTAATTCCCAGTAAAGTAAGTCATTCTTTTCTGAATGACCCATAGGCTTGATCCCTCCAGGGTGCATTTGCATTTCAACTGGAGAGTTTGTACAAGCAGAATTAAGCATTAATTAGTAGAATGAGGGAGCAATTATTTTTGGGGGGGTGGTGGACTTTCCCAGGCCCTTCCCTTCCCTCCCCTCCGCTCCTCCCCAGAGTGCCCACTCCCCCCACCGGGCAGTGAGGGTTGCGGCTGGGATGCCGAAGGAGAGATCCCTGCAGCCAGAGGAAGGCTGGACAGCATCGGTTCCCAGATGGTCCAATTTCCTTTTCATTGAAAACTTTTTATGACCTTAAAAGAGTCAGTTTTTCATTTTCCCAAGGTTTGTTCTATTATTGCTGATTTCCTAACACCATCATTTGACAGCAGCAAACGACAAAGAGGTCATATCAAACAGTCTTCTAAATGGAATAGATTCAGCTTTCTAAAAATGTACCACATTGTTCTTAGTCTCTCGTTTAGCCACAGACTGGTGGACTCTTCATGGGGTGGGGGGGCCGGCCTACAGGACCACCACCCGGCTGGCCCCTGAGGCCCCACCCCCCAACCCCCGAAACACCATGGTTTTCAAACACCACTGCACACTGCATTAAAGATGCATTTTCAAATGTTAATAATTAATGGTAATGTTAATTTATCATAGTTTCATCTAACATTCTGTAATGGAAATGGCCCCAGGGGACAGGATGGCAGAGGGGATTGAGGAGCAGAGAATAAAAGAAGTAGGGAGTCCATGAGGGGCATTGGGAGGAACGAATTCCACCTTCCCAGGACACCGGCGAGATTCTTGGGCTGTGGGAGGAGGTTTATAGTCCTGCCCGAGAGAGGGAAAGAGAGAGAGAGAGAGAGAAAGAGTCCACGTGTGCACGCCTGCCTGCATGTCAGGGAACCGGGGAAATATATGTAGGGTAACACCTGACCTTTGGGGAAGCTCCCACCCCTCCAAATGCTCCTCCACGGCCTGGCTTCGTGAACAAGAGCTTGTGTGCTAGCATCACGCTCCCATATGCCGCTGTCCTTGACCCCCAAGCAAAAGACACGAAGCGGAAAGGGCAAAGGTTTGGAATGTGTGCCAGTCGTGGGAGACGCCCAGCGCAGGGGCCCTGGCACTCTGGGGGAGGGACCTTTCTGTTTTCCACTTGGGTTTGGCTCCTTATGAGCCGCCTTGGCCTGGTCGCCAGGTCCCTTCAGCCTGCCTGGGAGGCTCCGCTCATGGGTGTTTCTTGCCATTACAGGTGTGTGTGGCTGCTGCGGTGCTCTACGCCCCAGGTACAAAAGGCTGGTTGACAACATCTTCCCTGAGGATCCCGAGGTGGGTCCCACCTCCGCCTGGCTTCACCCCGCGCTGTCTCACTCCATCCAGGGCTGCGAGGGGGAGGCGGGTCTCCCGGGCCTCCTGCCGCTGCGCCTGCTCAGACCCTGGTCAGTGGGGAGAGGCGGCCGGGGGCCTGCAAGGAGAGGAGGTCTGGATCTTTCTGGGGTCAGGATCTGCAGAGGGCTCTGGAAGCTTGTTTTGGCAAGCTTTGGGCCTTTGCTATACAATTGAGACGTCTTTCCCACCCATGTCTATCTGAGTGATGGTTCCTTGAACCGCTAACTCCCTTGATGGTTCTATGTCCCTGCCATTTAGCGTGAGTACTTCCATTCTCGGGTTTTGGCTCAGGAGCCCATGTCTTCTCTGTGGCTCCCTCTGGTACCTGTCAGGTGGTCTGGGTGTATGCACGCCGGGGGCCTGGCTTACTGGCTTCCAAGCTGCCACTCCCCACTCAGGCTGCATTATGGGTCGTGTGGTTTTGGAAATGTCAGGATGTGACATATTCTCGACTTGCTCTCTGGAAATCAATGACAGCTTCTTGATAGACAGTTGAAGGGTCACATTTCCAGCATCCTCTGGAGAATTCCCTAATTGCTGCTAAGCTGCCCCCTCTTCCCAGTCATGCCTTGGTGCTGGATATCCAGCATATTTTAATTCTGAATTGCTTTCAATGAAGCCTTATTATTCATACACACATGCATATTTATACATTCATGTATATATATACACATGCACACGCATACACATACATATGTACACTTATACCACTATTCTCATTTATAGCTGGCATATTGTGGGCTAAGTTGTGCGTTCCTGGAAGGCAGGAACCATGCCTTGGTCATCCCTGTATCCCTGAAACCCACACGGGGGGGTTGTCGCATACATAATGGCACTCTGCTAAATGATGATTAAGTTGGCATATTATTTACTTTTAGACTTGAACCCTTCTAGCCATGGAACGGCCACAGTGACACATGAGGGCCTGTCTTTTGCAGGATGGCTTGGTGAAGACCAACATGGAGAAGCTGACCTTCTACGCCCTTTCAGCTCCAGAAAAACTGGATCGAATTGGCGCCTACCTCTCCGAGAGGCTCATCCGCGATGTGGGTCGTCATCGATACGGGTAAGAAGTGTGAGAAAGTGAGACAGATACTTTCAGAAGTGGTATTACATTTTTAAGGCAAAACACAGGGTCTTTTTATGAACATGACGGTAGACTGGGTTATTGAACAGACTGAGAAAAAGGGGCCTGGGACTGAGGGATGGGCTGCATGGGTTCTTCCAATGGCAGGGTAAAATCTGATGCTGTTGCCAAGATGCGGGAAGAAGGAGATGTAGACTTCCTGGGAGCACCTCTTTTAGCATCCATGTACCCCTTGGGTCTCCATCTAGAAGCCCTCACGTGCAGTCTGGGACCTTGAAAAGTTAGTCTAGTCCAGAAAGTGCCATTATTCTCATTCAACCGATCAACCTACTGTCTTAAAAACCATCTATGGATGAGCCCTGTTGTATGGAAACCAATTTGACAATAAATTTCATATTAAAAAAATAAATAAGCATTTGTAAAAAAAAGAAAGAAGGAAAGAAAGAAAGAAAGAAAGACCATTTACATTCTAGTGAAAAGGCAAGGTTAGGGGTAACTTGTCCATTAAAAATACACTTAAATGAAATATTTATCAATCTTCTGAGAGGGAAGACTTGCTATGTTTAAAAGAGAGAAGAAGGGGTGCCTGGGTGGCGCAGTTGGTTAAGCGTCCGACTTCAGCCAGGTCACGATCTCGCAGTCTGTGAGTTCGAGCCCTGCGTCAGGCTCTGGGCTGATGGCTCGGAGCCTGGAGCCTGTTTCGGATTCTGTGTCTCCCTCTCTCTCTGCCCCTCCCCCATTCATGCTCTGTCTCTCTCTGTCCCAAAAATAAATTTAAAAAAACGTTAAAAAAAAAAAGAGAAGAAATCTTAAATGCAAATGATCAATGGATTTAGCTGTTTAAAAATTTAAATATTTTGATGTCAACAAAGAAACCATCGAAATTTAAAAGACAAACAACAAAAAGATGTGTTTTGAAAGAGATGGGGAAGCTGAGAGGCTCAAAAATGTGAAGCAAGGGCCCCAAAAAACCAACCCACAGAAGAGGAAATAGGAATAATAATATTCAATAAATTTATAATCAAAGATGTGCCTTGAAATACGAAGATACCATTTTCACTTATAAACTGACAAAAAAGTATTTCCAGTATTAACCAAGGAATGGCGACATGAGACGCACTTTCATACTTTTCTAGAATGAGTGTGAATTGATTGAAACTCTTTAGAAGGTAGTTTTGAAATATAGGTCAAATCTTCAAGAACATTTATGCCCTTTGATCCAGTAAATTCGTTTTCTATTCATCTATCCCAAGAAATCAATCTTAAGTTATAAACTAGCTTTACACAGAGAGAGACTCATTATGGTGTTTTTTACAATAAAGAAATAGTGGAAATTAATGTCCAATAAGAGGAAAATAGTTTAGTAAATGATGATGTTTACCATTTGGTGAAATATTATTTATCCAACAAAAATGATGTTTATAAACATGTTTTCCGTATAGTAATGAAAATGCCATAAGTAGAAAAATAGAATACATAATTATGTATACAGTGCTTTATAATCAATTTAAAAAATAAACAACAACAAATCTCAATGCCTAGAAAATATAGTAAAAACAAATATGCCATAAAAGTGAAGAGTGCTCATTTTTTGAGCAGTGTGGCTGGGTGTGTGTGTGTGTGTGTGCGCACGCGTGCTTTGTTTTGTTTTCTATCTACCCTTTTTGTGTGTTTCCTAAATGGTCTCTGTTGAGCATGTGTTACTTTCCAATGAAAAAAGTGAACAGTAGGACCTGCCCTTCCCACACCACAGTTTGGAGCAAAGCTGAATGTAAGAGAACCCAAAGATGTCCCTGGTGATGGGGCGAGGGACGGGGTAGATCCACTGGGCACCTGGGTGGCTCAGTTGGCTAAGCATCCAACTTTGGCTCAGATCATGATCTCAAGGTTCATGAGTTCGAGCCCCACACCAGGTTCTGTGCTGACAACTCAGAGCCTGGAGCCTACTTCGGATTCTGTGTCTGCCTCTCTCTCTGCCCCTCCCCCACTTGCTCTCTCTCTCTCTCTCTCTCTCAGGCATAAATAAACATTAAAAAAAAAAAAAAAGATGGGGTGGATCCAGAGCAGTTGTTCCTAAGGTCCATTGCTTCTATTCTCCACAAAGTCCATCCTGTACTTTCCTCTGCTTCTACCTTTCTTCTGTTGCAGACTCCAGATTACAGACGGCAGCATTAGAAATTGTCTCCCTGCCCCGTCTTTCCTGTTCTGGTCCTTCCAGTCGAGAACTGCTAGCTCTGATCTCCAAAACACAGACCTGAAGCTATCCTTTCCTGGCTCCTTTAGAATAAAATCCAAGCTCCTCAACTTGACCTCTGGAGGCTTCTAAACCTGCCCCTAACTCGCCACTCCGCCAGCCATGCTCACCACACCTGCCCTCCCTGCTCTAGACCCACTCCACGTGGACTGGCTGACACTTCTCCCTGGGTCTCTGGGCCTCACACCTCTGGGTGCAGCGCTGTCTCCCCTCGACCCCCGTCATGGGCCCCCACCGCTGCGCATCAGCCCTACCACCCGCCAAGGCCCCTTCTTCCTGGTGAAGCCGGAGCAAGAATTGGAGTAAAAAGGTTTACATTGTGCTTATAGGGTGTAGACGTCCCACCTCTGCAGGACCCACCAACAAATCTGAAAGCAAGCTATCCCGAGGATAAAAGCAAGACCAAAAACAGTACATCCCTATCATCATTTTATAAAATAAAAGTAGGCTACATGCTCAATAAAAAGGGCACAAATACACTGTACATGCTGATTATATAAATCGCCTTGACATATTATAAAGCATATTCAGGCAAGTAAAAATGACTTTATCCTAGACTGAATCTAAAACTAATATGCTAGCAATAACATTAAGCATTTAATACTAATTTTATCTGCCCTCTCTGCAGTGATGGTTCTCTTGGTAAAAATGTGCTGTAGCCCGCACAGCCACTTAGAATCATTCCACTGCCCTCAGAACTACAATTCAAAATTGGTATCGTTCTGTTAAAAATAGGCATTGCAGCGTCTAAGTAAAGCCTTGAACGCCTCGTTGGAAGCTTTAATCATAAACATTTGGAGAAGAATCTGTTAGATCTGATCTCCTATTCTCTCTCCTTGCCCGCCCCGTCTTTCCCTACCCAGTGCCGCACTCATCATTATTCTCTTCCTTGTCATTAGTATCTTCCTGATGGCAGCTTTGGAAGGACAAAATATTCACATGCAGACAGTCTGAGGGGTTGTGTCTCCCTGTCATCATGCACGTGTCTGTGTTTGCTGTTTGATTTTACGGAAGTGAACCTTGGGTGTTCGACCCAAGTCATAGAACCATCTTCTACCCCACGGACTCCCCGCTTTATCACCCCGCTCCAGTTGTGTGTGAACTCTGCCTTAATATGTGTTTAGCATCAGGGGTGATAACGAAATGTGGGCAGAGAGGGAATAAGGTGTGAATTCTAAGGTGCTGCTCACTGACGTGAACGATGATGGGCAGAGATGTCTGCCTTTCCTCTCAGACCACACCTGGTTCCCAGGCTCTGTGTACCTACTCCTTCTTGGTTGAGCACAAGGTGTTCATGCAGAACGAGCTGCCCCTTCTGGAATTCAATAAGAGATACTTCTTGCCTCATTCCCTGTATATTTTCCTCAGGTGTTGTAACTCACCTCCTGCCATGGGCCTTGCCCCGGAGTTCCTGTTATTATAACCCCCAAGTGTCCTCTCTTGGTGTTGGTTGCTATCCATGAACCCAGTTCTAGCCCAGACTCCTTGGGCTCTGCCTTACTCACCTGCCTTACTCACCTGATGGCTCTGAAGCCCTCCCAGTACATCCAGAACCCTTGCTGCTGTTGTCTGTACCTCGGGCTCCTGCAGCGGGCTAGTCTTCACCAGCACCTTTCTGCCTTGACCCACTCCTAGTACTCAGACCGGTTCAGTTTCCTGGACCTATTACTTCCCTGGATTCCTTCCAGGACCCTGAGTCCAGATCACCCAGGCTGACTGGCCCTGGTCCTGTTGAGCAGACATCACCCTGAGAAGCCCACACTTTATTCTCTTGGAGACTATAGGCCCAGCTACAGAAGATTCCTGGGGAGGTTAAGGTAAGGTAGGACCAATGCAGAGAGCCTTGGACTAGGAGGTTCCAAGGTCCCTTTGCCTTCTAATCTTCTAAGATGCTTTGAAAAGCTCAAGTTCATCGTTATAATCCTTCCATCCTTAGTATGGGGGCCCAAGATGGGGAACAAAGAATAGTATATTCAAAGAACTAGGCCTTAAACTTCTTGACTTTTCAGTTTCTCTTCTACCATAATTTCCAGTTTCCATCAAAATCTCCACTCCTGGTTAGTAGCCAATTTTTTTTTTAATTTATATTTTTTAATCCATTCATTCATTCATTTTGCTAGCAAAGGATGGCTTTTCCTTTTTAGGATTTTCTGGGAATTTTTTTTTACAGGAAAAGGAAAAGCAGCAATCTAAACTCAGGAATTTGGGAAGTCTTCTAGTTTCTTCTCTTGCCAAACCCCACTCCACCCCTTCCTTTCCCTCATTTGAACTCTGTGAGCTAATGGTGAAGCCTTTCCTACATAGGATGCTGGGATGATTCATAGGAGAATAGAGTTCTACACTGCTTGCCCCTGTTTTCCCACCTGCCATGTTTGGTTGCTCAAATGTGGCCAGGTTTGTCTGCAAGGAAAGCCTGTTTCTTTTGGAAGGGCCCCAGCCAGGCTGCTTCGCTGACCAGGACAGCCAACCTGAAACATGCCAGGACTTCTGCAAGGCATGGCAGCTTTCCTGGACTGTGACTACGATGGCCTCTAAAGAGCCAGGAATGGCCAGCACCGCCCCCCACCCCCGCGCCCAGCAGGACATGGTGGTTCTGATTCACCCGAAGGAGCTCAAAGACCCGATGCTGGCTCTGTCTTTGAAAGACATCCTGTAAATAAGAGCATGGCCTGATCCATTTGTAAACATGCCCAGAGATAACTATGTAATAGCATTTAATGATATTAAGTAATAATTTAATAAGAGTGGACTCAATTCACCTAACATTTTAAAAAAGTGGACAGGATAATGTCAGAGAGGCTGTTTTTCTTATGATCGCTCAACATAGAAGTTAGCTCAGAGGTACCTAAGAAATGGTATCTGATGTCTTTTAAAAGATTAGGAGACACCATGACTGCTGTTACTTTATATATTTGGATTTGCAAAGCTGGCTCGCGCACCGTGAGGCAGTTTGGACACACAATGTCTGAAACTGAACGACTGCCAGGAGAAGCATTGTGCGCCTTGTGTCCTGTCCTCCTGGCACCTCCAGAATTCACCTTGTCGTCATCCTTCCTGTGCTTTCTTTTTATTTAACCAAACTTTGTTTTAAAAAGAAGACAAATGGGGAAAGGAAGGAAAAATAAAATAAAAACAGAGAGTGAGGCAAACCATAAGAGATTCTTTTTAAAATATTTTTTTAATGTTTTTTATTTATTTTTGAGAGAGACAGAGACAGAGTATGAGCAGGCAAGGGGCAGAGAGAGAGGCAGACACAGAATCCGAAGCAGGCTCCTGGCTCTGAGCTGTCAGCACAGAGCCCGACGCATGGCTCCAACCCACAAACCTCAAGATCGTGACCTGAGCCAAAGACAGACGCCCAACAAACTGAGCCACCCAGGCACCCCTTAATGGGAACATTTTAATCATGTGGCCTGACCTAGCAGCAGAAGGGGCTGGGAGGTGGTCTTGATGAACAGCCACGAGCTCAGTTAAAGTTCTAAATTACTAGGGAAAAAGAGGGGAAAGAGATTCCGAGGGAAACTCACAGCATTCTGCCTCAGATATCTAACTCCCTAAAGAAAACTACAAAGATTTGAACTGGAATAATTTTGGACAGATTTGCAGCAGCTTCCTCAATAGAATTTAAATGATAACCTATTCCAGTAAATGTCTACTCTATTTTCTTTAGTATGCAAGGGCCTTGCAAGTGGGGCATGCACCCCTTCATGCTGTGTCTTACCTGACCATGGGCTCCTGTCGCCACTGTGGAACAAATGTTGGGTTTGGGCTCAGACGTGCCCTCCTAATTCTCAGCAGGAATTTGATTCGTGGCACTTTTCTGGGGATTCAGGAGAGGGGTTGGAGAAGACAACCACCAGGATAATCAGGGGTTGTCCTGCAAAGGCTAGTTTGGAGAGGATTGGGTATTTTGAGCATAGAGAAGAGCAAGAAACAGGAGATTGCTGCATTCAGGTGGTTGAAGGGCTTAGCCCTCTTTTATAACTGCTCCCAAAAGTAGAATTATAAATACAGGATAAAGGTATTAAGGTTTAGCTTGAAAGATAAAGAAGTTTTAATTTAGTTGTCAAAAAACAGGATGGACTGACTTACTAGTAAGCCCATTCACCGTTGGATGGTGAGTATTTCTGGTTTCAGAAGATGTTCACTCAGGTTTTAGACTTTAGAAGAATTAAATAGTTAGGGCCTTAAAGTTGGCATAGAACATCGTCTTCATTAGGTACAGTATGCATTACCTAAACATGGTAATACCATGAACCATATTGTGTGACAACCCTAGGACTTCTGAGGTCTTTAAACACAATACGTGCAGATTTTATATTCCTTAACCTTTGCAGTTGACTGGTCCTCAGGCCCATCTCAGATTCTTCATAAACATTCTTCCGAAAGTTCTTCTCTTCCTCCCACTAGAGCTATCTCTCTCCTTCTTTGGAACCCTTGTGAGATGTCCTGCATGATTTTCTTGTAGCGTTTCTTTTTAGAGGAGGTATCTGTGTGTTTATCTTGTCCATCCAACTCCAGGCCCCGTGAGTTGAAGGACTTCCTCCTTACACCCCTGCACTAAGACAGAGCTTTTCTCCCGCGGGTGCTCAACAAACGCTTCCTGACCTTGGATCAAATGATTCTCTGATCTCATTGGGGTTGGGTTCAGAATTTGCTCTTCTGAGCATCAATCCTTTCTGGTTGTATCTAGTCACGAACTGGTACACCTCACCTGTCCTCGTGTTCTTCATCTGTGGAGGGAGGGGCTGGGGGGCCGGTGTCTGGGCCCCCTTCTGGCTCTGGTTCCTTCTGACTCTTGTGCTGGGCTGGAGTGGGCACTGGTTGGAATGGCTGTGCAGATGCTGGCCACCTACGGAAGAGCCTCATTCCCCAGATGCTGCCCAGGTGGCCACTACGCTGACATCTAGATTGTCCCAGTCATGTGGTGAGGGTGGAATGGGTGTGAGGCCAAGTGACGGTGTTGCTTTCCCCAGGTACGTGTGCATCGCCATGGAGGCACTGGACCAGCTGCTCATGGCCTGCCACTGCCAGAGCATCAACCTCTTCGTGGAAAGTTTCCTTAAGATGGTGGCCAAGCTGCTGGAGTCGGAGAAGCCCAACCTGCAGATCCTCGGCACCAACTCGGTAAGGAGCTGCCCAGGCGCTCTGGAGTGGGGAGTGGGGAGCATGGCGGTGGGGCACGGAGGACGTCTGGGTCAGCATTGTTATCAACCAGTCCCATTTGGTTTCCGATCCTAAGTACAACTCACCTCTTATCTTAGTGTCTGTCCCTCTGAATAAAGGGACTTGTCTGAATAAAGGAGTATTTGGGGGTTTTCTTTTATTTAAACAAATATATGAGAAATAAAGTAAATTTTAAAAATAAAGTTCACCATAGTAAAGCATATGATTCAATGGTTTTTAATACGTTCACAAGGTTTTGCAACTATCACCATCTACTATATTTATCTTTAGATCTGTGATCTTGAAGCTTTTTTTCTAGCAATAGATTTTTCCCTTAAATAATTTTAAGTGGAGCCCCAGTAGATATAAAAATAGATGGAAAAGGAGTCATTCCTTTGAGGGCAGGGCGTGCCCTATGCTTGGCCCCTGACTCCATAGGGCATACTTTGAAAGCTGTCCAGCTTGTACTTCTTTCAAAGAAGCATAGCACAGAGGCATCGGTAAGTGGAAAGATCATGCAGAAACAGGAAACAGGGCTTCTGGCTTAGTTCTGTCCTTACCTGGCTGGGTAACTTTGACGGGGCTGTCTTTTATGGACCTGTCTTTTCATCCATACCATGAGCTGATTGAACTTGGTCCAAACACAGTGATGCTGGTCTCCGTACAAGAGGCTGCTATCTTGATAGCTATGGCTTGGGGAGAGAAGGGCTATTAGATGTGTCAAGAACTCCCTGCTTCATATTTATCTATATATACTTGAATATCCTGGTGGCTTTCTTCAATGTCTTGCCCTCTGCCTTATTCCTCCCCCTTCAGGGCATACTTTCAGCTCCAGGTCTATAGGCAGCTTGGTGTTAAAAGCCCTGATAGGCACCTATTTTACAGACATCACAAAAGGAAAGCTAAAGGTTCGCTCCTAGCATTCCCAGCCTGACATTTCTGAATTTTTATTGCACGGATCACAACTGCTCTCCTGTTCTACCTAAGTTGATTTACCCAGAAGAAGATAGTCTTTAAATTTTAATTTTAAGGAGCAAAAGTGGCAACTATTCCCTTCTCTTTCCTCTCCCTGTGAGCCAGCTGCCTTTGACAAATTTCATATACGGTAGCTGAGGGTGAAGTCTTTTGTCAAGTTGCCCTGGCAACAGCTTCAGATACTGTTTCGTTTGCCCTGTTAAGATAACTCTAGTCTAGGAGAGAACATCTGAATGGAAAATAAACCAGTCATCAGGCATCCAGAGGGCCTCTCCCCATGGGGGGCCACAGAAACAGGTGGCTGCCAGAGCTACCTTTCCCCATAGCAAGCCCTGGCCCGGGGTAGGCGATTGGTTAGTTCCTGCCTTGTAAATTCCTAGATTCCCATCACAGCCCATCAGTGCATCAGCAACAGATGAGAGTCGGCTAATGATTCCTGTACTGCAGACAATGAAGGTTATATAAGGACAAGCAATTATGAGTAAATTAAGTCGAATAACTAGTAGATACAGAGTCCAACTTTGGAGGCAGCTTTTGCTAGTGCTGTCCCTCATCCACGTGCTCTTGCCAGCTCTCAAACCCTGGGGACGTCCACAAGCCTCCCTAAGAATCATGTTCTAATGCTCCTCATTGTCTTAGAACCGCCAGCATGCTAATACTTGATGTAGTCTTAGAGAGTCTAGAGTAGGAGTTTCAAGTGGTTTTCATGGGGGTTCGAGGCCTCGTGGGGGCAAAGGAGGACCTGGAAGGAGGACTAGAAAGATCCTATGTGGAGGCTTGCAACCTTTCATTTGGATGAAGGGTTTGGCTGCTAGGAAGTTAACAGAAAGACAAGGAAGGAGGGAAAGAGAATATAAGAGGAAAAGAAAAGGAAAAAAAACCCACTGAGCTCATTTAAAACCTTCGTTTTGCTGGATTTCTCTGCTTGGAAAAAGAAGCCCCAGAAGTCGGATAGCTTGTCTGCTCGCACAGCTGAAGCGCTGGCTTTAGACGGTGATTTATTTAGCCCCGTTCCTTGTTCTGTCCCTAGAGTGCACTCCTGTCCCTAGAGCTCTGCTGTGCCACCCGCCTCCCTGTGGCCAGGCCAACTCCGTGACAGGTGGCCCACTGCCTTGTGGCTGAGAAGTTGAGAGAAACCTTCCCCCTGAGCCAGCTCTGCCTCCCTGTACCTTTTCCCTCAGAACTGGCTTTACTGCCTGAATCCACTCAACAAACCTCTGCCTTCTGCAGAGCGTCTCTTCAGAAACCCTAGACACTTCACGGTCCCAAACCTGGCCAATGACAGAGTCTCCTGCAGAGCTTTGGAAACCTACAGATTCCCAGGTTTCAACCAGACTCACTGACCAGCATCTCTGGAGGGAGCACGTGGTCACCTGGGAATCTGCATGTTTTCGCCTCCCATGTGATGCTAGCAGTGGATTTGGGGACCACTGACACACTTTAGTCTTCAACCTGTACAGGGTTTCTCTCTCCCTCCCCACCTCCATTCCTTTCTTCATCCCTAATAGATGTTTATTTAGCTTGTAAGAATGACCTTGGGTTGACACATGTCACAAAATCCAAATTTGCTAATACCGCTCCTGCACATTGCATGCAGTAAAGTGTAATTTTAAAAAATCTACCCTCAATGAGAATAGCTGAGTTTTGGAAGCTGATAAGTGACCGGGAAAGTCTGGAGAAGACAGGGAGCCAGGGCCAGCTAAGCTCGCTTTACTTGTTTGGGGATTTGCATTTATGCCTCTGCCTCATTGCCCGTGGGGTCTAAATGTGTGTCTCAGGAACAGCACAGTGACCATGTGTCCTGACCTTTAAGATAACTCACGAATGATGGGCACCTGGGTGGCTCAGTCGGTTAAGGGTCCGACTCTTGGTTTTGGCTCAGGTCATAATCTCATGGTTCTTGAGTTTAAGCCCCAAACTCTGCCCTGACAATGTGGAGCCTGTTTCAGATCCTCTGTCTTCCCCCACCCCACACACCTCTCTCTGATCCTCCCCTAAAACAAAATAAACATTTTTTTAAAAAAAGATCACTCACTAATGATAAACTGAAAATGTTAAGTCTGAAGATGCCAAGTTCCCCTACATAACCAATCTACTCTATTAGCCTAATGTATACAAATAGTAAACTCTTATGAAGATTCATGGATTACAGTTTGCACTTTTATCCCTGCCTCACAACATATACAAAAATTAACTCAAAATAGACCAAAGACTTAAATGTAAGAGCTGAAACTATAGAACTCTTAAGAGAAACTAGAGGATTATGTGTTCATGATCTTGGATTTGGCAATGGATTCTTAGGTGCAACATGAAAAGTAGAAACAACAAAAGAAAAAATAAACAAATGGACTTCATCAAATTAAAACCTTTTGTACATTCAAGGACACTACCAAGGAAGTGAAAAGACAACCACAGAATTGGAGAAAATATCTACAACTCACGTATCTGATGAGGGTCCAGCAACCAGAATGTATGAAAAATACTTACAACTCAACAACAAAAAGACAACCCAATTAAAAAATGGTTAAAGGACTCGAATAGGCATTTCTCCAAAGATATACAAATGGCCAAGAAGCACATTAAAAGATGGTCAACATCACTAATCATTAGGGAAATACAAGTCAAAACCACAAGGAGATTCCACCCCACACTCACTAGGATGGCTATTAAAAAAAAAACCAAACAACCTATAAATGACAAGTGTTGGCAAGAATGCATAGAAATTGAAACCCTCATATGTTGCTAGTGGAAACGTGAAATGGCGTTGGCCCTGTGGAAAACAGTTTAGTGGTTCTCCAGAAAGTTAAACATATAGGATTACCATATGACTGAGCAATTCTTCCTAGGTATATACCCCAAAGAGCTGAAAACAGATACTCAAACAAATACTTGCGCACAAATGTTCACAGAAGCACGATTCACGATAGCCAAAAGATGGAAACGACCCAAAAGATCACATAGTGTGTAATTTCTATGAGCTGTCCAGTCTAGGTAAGTGCATAGATACAGAAACCAGAATAATGGTTGCCCAGGGCTGGGGAAGAGGGGCAGGAGAATGATTGCTTAGTGGGTACAGGGTTTCCTTTGGGGATGACGAGATGCTTTAGCTGCATAATATGAATGTATTCAATGCCACTGAATTGTGCACTGTAAGAGGGTTCACTTTCTGTTTTGTAAATTTTACCTGAACTTTTTTTCTTTAAAAAAATTTTTTTTTAATGTTTATTTATTTTTGAGACAGAGAGAGAGACAGAGTGCGAACAGGGGAGGGGCAGAGAGAGAGGGAGACACAGAATCTGAAGCAGGCTCCAGGCTCCAGGCTCTGAGCTGTCACAGAGCCCTACACGGGGCTCAGACCCACAAACCATGAGATTATGACCTGAGCTGAAGTTGGTCGCTTACCTGACTGAGCCACCCAGGCGCCCTGAGCATCTGACTCTTGATTTCAGCTCAGGTCACAACCTGACAGTTCATGAGACTGAACTGCATGTCAGGCTCTGTGCTGACAGTATGGAACCTGCTTGGGATTCTCTCTCTCTCTCTCTCTCTCTCTCTCTCTCTCCCTCTCTCTCTTGCCCCATCCCAGCTCATGCGAGTGTGTACCCACACACGCTGTCTCCAAAAAATGAATAAACATAAAACAAAATTCTTAAAGTACATTTTTGTCTTTGCCATGAGAAATCTGGGGAAACCAGGCAAGCAACCCATTCCCCACCCATCTCTCAGCTGATGTTTCATCTCAGGTAGCATTTCTCCCTGTTGACCACTCTTCCTTCAGCCCCCCTTGACATCCTGGTCCCGTCCCCCCAGCTCTTCCCACCTGGCTCATCCTTCTTAGTTTCTGTGGTTGGCTGAGTAACGGTCCCCCAAGGATGTCCATGCTCTAGACCCGTGAACATTACCTGAAATGGCAAAAGGGACTTTGCAGATAGAAATCAGGCTGAAGATCTTGAGATCGGGAGAGTCTCCGGGATTATCCAGGTGGATCTGAGGTAATCACAGGGATGCTTATGGGAAGCAGGAGGGTCAGAGTCAGACAGAAGGTGCAATTTTGATGGAAGCAGAGGGACAGAGGGAAAGATTTGAAATGCTACTCCACTGGCTTTGAAGATGGAGGAAGGCGGCCATGAGCCAAAGGATGTAGGTGGCTTCTGGAAGCTAAAAAAGGCAAGGAAACGCTCTCGTGGAGCCTCCAGAAAGCACACAGCCTGGCAGACCTGTTTTAGGCTTCTGATCCCCAGAGCCATAGATAATAAATTTGTATTGTTTTAGACCACTAAATTGTGGTAATTTATTACAGCAGCAATCGGAAATGAATATACTTTCCGGCAATGATTCTCTTCCTCCACACGCCCCTGAAATGTTTGTGGTCTCCACGGTTGCTGCCCCATCTTCTCAACCCGTGTGCTCCCCCTGGACCATTCATCAACTGTTGCGGTTTTGACTGTCATCTCTAGACTAGAAACGCTCCCGTATCCAACACCAGTACAGAAACCACTGCTGGAGGTGGGCTCCCCGAAGGCGGATTGAGTCTGAACGGCAAGGCCAGTGTGCAGCTTAGGTCACGGGGGTCAGCACCAGCAAATGCTGGGGATCCCTCTAGAGCAGAGGCAGCTGGTGCTTTCCTGGGTCTGTGTTTGCCCAGCCGGCACGTGGGGGCTGCTCAGGGCCGGAGAGATCACCTTCCCGGGCAGCAGGGACCGGGCTTTCCCAAAAGACCAGTTTTGCAAAGAATCTTGAAAAAGAGAGGGCATAATGTGGGTGGACAAGACAGGATGTCCTAGGTCTAGGGAATGATGGAGCCTCCTCTGGCCTCAGCAGGACATGATCGATCACATCACAGTGGGGCCGTTTCTCTCTGGCTTTACCGAAAAGTGCTCTGGGAAGTTGCTGTCAGCATGAGCAGCTGGCCGTCGGGGCAGGGGGTGTTACAGTCAAACCCGTGTGGTTTACAAGGTCTGCTTCCCAGCGAGGATTTGTCTCGGTGAAGCTAAGAAGCAGTTCCCGTCTCTCCTGGTGGAACAGCCTGCGGGCCTAGACCCCTGAGAGAGGCGGGCTCCTCTCTGTGTTCCAGACTGCGGTTCTGTAGTTGATGGCAGGAAGCCTCGAGGCTCACAAGCCTCTTCTGCCCAAGAGGGAAAGGCTCACTTCTGCTTGGAGACACTCTGTTAGCACAGACGTGAGGCCAACCAGCTCAGCTTCCATTTTCCACATGGGGTGGGGGTGGGGGGGAAGAGCTGTTTTTACAATGTCAATATTTGGAGATTACTTTCCCTTTATTAACTCAGGCCCTTAGTAACTCTCAGTATTTGCATAATTGTGGCCCCCCCCCCCCCCCCCCGCCCCGTGCGGAGGGTCGTGATCTGCTGGGGCAAGCGCCCTTTGTTGTGTATAAAGAGCTGAAACTTTGATCTTGAAAGGGTGGCCCTAGCCGTGCCTGGAGCCTTTGAAGTGTCACGTGCTCAGAATCTTCCGTTTGTTGCTATGGAGACCTTCCTCATCATTACTATATCTTAGAAAAATAAAACCAAAAGCAAACCCAGCTTTATTATTTCACAATCTTATTCATTAGGCAAGCAGCATTCTAACAAAAGCCATTTGTAAGGTATGAATTAGCAATACTGGGAATGAAACAGACAGGAAGTCCCTGCTGTCTCATGCTTTATAAAAAAGAGCCACGGCCTCACAGGTAAGGTAAATGGGCCCAGTGGGAATCCAGGGAGTGTTCAGAGCGAGCCAAAAGTGCACTGAGGGGAAAATGAGGCTGCACTGTCAACTGGGGTGGGTTGGTCATACCAAGTTGAAGAGGCAACTGCTCTCCTTAGCCCCATTTTACAGATGGGGCAACTGAGGCACAGGAAGCTTAATTAACTTGCCCCAGATAAGCTTCATAAGTAGAGGAGGTGACATTCAGAAATGCAGCCTGGGGGTGCTTGGGTGGCTCAGTCGGTTAAATGTCCAACTCTTGATTTTGGCTCAGATCATGATCTCACAGTTCATGAGTTTGAGTCCCGCAGCAGGCTCTGCGCTGACAACATGGAGCCTACTTGGGATTTTTCTCTCTCTTTCCCTCTCAAAATAAAGAAATAAAAGTTTAAAAATTAAAAAAAAAAGAAAAGAAAAGAAATGCAGACTGTCTCCAGACCCCTTCTTATCACCATAATGGTGTGCTGTCTCTCATTAGAGGGACGAAGGCCTTACTCACTCTAAAGCCCTAATATTCCAAACGCACGTCTGCTGGGCCTTGGCATTGCCCAGGCGGACTTCCACAGTGGGTGTGGTGCCTCGACCAGGGACCCCACGAAATACCCTGATTTGACCTTCTGAACCACGGTTACAGAAGGTTCCTGTCAGCCCCTGGAAGACTCAGGAGCAGCTTAGGGTGGGCACTCCCCAAGGGACAGCATAGGCCAACCCTCCCTGACTGGGCAGCCATACTTTCAGACTTGAGAAAGGAAAGCTCCTATCAAGCCATCACACCAAGGGTTCCTAGGGATGTTCAGAAATCTTGGTACCAAAAAGTTACCTATTTTACATTTATAATGCAATAAGCAGGGCACACACCCTCTGCGTGGGAGGTTCAGGATGGGCATTAAGTGCATTCTCATCATCAGACCTCTTAGCGGGGCGAGAGTCCTGGCACACATGGGAATGGAATGGTTGGCAGCCTAAGTCTCAAAGCTGTAGCCCCCAGGCCATTCTGGGCCCCAGAGACGGAGCCAAGGGGAGCCAAGGCTGGGTCACCTATCCAACCCTTGGCTTCACCCCAACGACTCCAGTTCGAAGGAGATGGTCTTCGAAGGAGACGGCCGTCTATCCAGCCTTGCCTGACCTCCATTACCAAGGACATGCTTCTCTACATTTCCCAGCATCCTGCATAAGCGGGCTCCCTCCCAGCCTGACTGGGAACATTTCCAGAACTACGGATCCAGCTTGCCAGTACAGGGACAAAGGACACAGGGTTCATAAATCCCCTGCCCCAGAATTTCCAGGGGGGGAAGTCGGCTGAGGGATGGCTCTTCAGAATGCAGATACCCGGGTCCTCCTCCCCAGGTAGTCTTGTTTACCAGGCTTGGGGTGGCTCAGAAGTCTGCATTTTCTACGAGCTCCCCAGGTCATGCCAATGCACATCAAAATTGAAAAACCACAGGTGGGGATGCCTGGGTGGCTCAGTGTCCGACATCGGCTCAGGTCATGATCACATGGTTCTGAGTTCAAGCCCCACCTTCGGCTCACTGCTGTCAGCACAGAGCCCGCATCAGATCTTCTGTCCTCCTCTCTCTGTCCCTCCCCCACTTGCATGCTCTCAAAAATAAATAAGCATTAAAAAATAAAATAAATAAAATAAAAGCCACTGGTAGAGGGTGAAGAGCATCAAAGTATCAGAATTCCCAAGTATGGAGCTAGGTGGCCCAGCTCCACCTGTCACAAGCTGGTTGACCTGAAATAATTCCCTTGCTCTCTTACAGCCTCAGTTTCCCCATCTTCACAATGGGAGCAATATAATCCTGCAAAACTCACTGGTTTGCCAAAAGTTACATTAGATGATGCATGTTTTGATAGACTGAAAAATGCCCACTGAAGGATGTCCACGTGCCCGTCCCTGGGACCTGTGAACATCACAGGTTTATGAGGAAACAGGGTCTCTGCAGATGTGATTAAGCTAAGGATAGTGAAATGGGGAGATTATCCTAGATTAGCCCAATGGGCTCTAAATGCAGGCACGAGGGTCTTATAAGAGAGAGGCAGAGGGAGATTTGACCCAGAGGAGAAAATAATATGAAGACGAAGGCAGAGATCAGAGTGACGCAGCCCCAGAAAACTAATACGATGCGTAAGCGGCAGGTGCCATGGCAATATTTAATGTGGTTAACTAACTAAAATTGAAATTAAAAAAAGAAAAAGAAAAAAAAAGATAGAGAATAAACTGAGAGTTGACGGAGGGGGTGGAGTGGGGGGTGGGCTAGATGGGTGATGGGCATTGAGGAGGGCACTTGTGATGAGCCCTGGGGGTTTTATGCAAGTGATGCGTCATTGAATTCTACTCTTGAGACCAATATTGCACTGTATCTTAACTAACTAGAATTTAAATACAAGTGTGTGTGGGGGTGGGGGGAAGGAAGCATTTAATGTCGTCATGACTTAGATCAGAGGTGTTAGCTGCTTCTTTTGCATACCGTTGCCATCCACACCCCACGGGAAAGATGGCACGCTGGGCCCGGTGTGACTCCACCTGATACGAATGCCTACCTACCAATAGCTTTTACTAGGGCCCGTGCCTTTTGAATATTTGGAGGACCTCCGACAGAACAAGGTATGAGTTAAACCAGAGTTCCTGTTAGGCCAGGCACTCAGGGAGCTTTTCTTAATTATCTCTACTTTATTCACATCCGTAAGAGATGACGTGTGCATTTGCAAGAGAAGAAAAACGACGTTTGGCCGATTTGTTCCTGGTCTTGCAGTGATGGCTGCTGGATGTCCCATGCCAGCCCCACCCTCCTGCCCCTGGGAGCTGTGCTCTGTCCCACCTTATTGCACTAAATGACCTCAGTCCCTGAATGGTGCTTCAGGGGGCCTGGCCTGGGGGTGGCTACGACTAGGTTTCTTCTCTTCACATCCCCAGACATCACATTCGAGGAGTGTTGCCTGCACGGTCCATGCTGCCCATCTGAGCTCCTCTTCTGTGATCGCCTGGCTGGGCCTGTGTTGGTGACACAAAAAGGACAAGGGTCCCACTGCCTAGTCCTGGGGCTGATGGACCAGACCGTACTCAGCCGCTGTCACCATGGTCACTGCAGCACTCCTCCGTGCCAGGCACTGTGCTGGTCACTCGGCATACGTCCCCTCATTTAATCCCGGTGTCTGCCCCGTGACATAGGTCCCAGTGTCTCTACAGATGAGGAACCCGTGGCTCAGAACTTACACAACTTGTCCACAGTCATGCAAATGACAAGAGGCAGAGCAAGGAGATGGCCGTCCAACAGCGGCCCCAGCAGCGCAGGGGGGGCCGTTGTCTATACTCAAATGGGAGAACTGTTATGTCAAAAGCAAAATTTGAGAAGACGACTAAGTTTTGGGGAAGAAGAGTGCAGAAGAGTAAACATCCAGGAATGCAGACAACCCCAGAAGGGAAGAGTGAGGGACGTTAAAAGAAACCATTCAGAAGAAACTGTTAGCCCAGTCTAGAAGGCCACCCATGGTTGTAGAAAAGGAATCTCCATGCGTGTTTTCTATCCTGTGTTGTCTCAGCAGCTATCATGGAATTTTCTATTTTTTTTTTAAGTTTATTTATTTATTTTGAGAGAGAGAGAGAGAGAGAGAGCGTGAGTGTGCGTGGGGAGGTGCAAGGAGAGAGAGAATCCCAAGCAGGCTCCACGCTGCCAACACAGAGCCCGAGGTGGGGCTTGAACCCACGCACCTTAAGATTATGACCTGAGCTGAAATCAAGAATTGAACACTTAACCGACCAAGCCACCCGGGTGCTCCCCAATTTAAAAAAATTGATTGCAATCTCAATTCTCACCTTACAGCCAGTGAGTACTAGTCAAAATATTTAGCAGCCTGTACAGGATGGATAACAGCCCGTTCTCAACAGACTCTGGGTGTGAACAAGTGCTCAGGCCGTGCCCTTGACCCGCAGGCCGTCAGTCCTGCTCCTGGCTTCATGGCGCTTTGAAGAAGAGGAAGGTCAAAGTTGCAAGTGAAGGGGAACTGGCTGTCACGTCCCACAGAGGTCAGGAACGGCTCCAGAGCAGAGTCAGTGTCAGGAAACGGGGCTGGTGTGCTTAGAAGACACCCAGGTGGTCTGTCAGTGACCCTGCCGTATTTCTCAAATGGGGACTGTCCCGTCAGGTTTCTTGGGTGGGACCCTGCTCAAAGGTAAACCCCTGGGGCTCCTCCCAGAGTGACTCAGCACGTCTGGAGCTGGTGGCAGAAATCCGTGGGGTTACCGAGCCCTGTGACTTTGTCGCACAGGAATCTCTCTAACTTCGAGTCATTCTGAAAAGTGAAAGAGGTGATGTGTGTAAGATGCTTCGGGGGGTACGGACATGCCTGAGCTGCTACACGCTCATCACCACTGGCCCCCAAACTCCCAAACGAGTGGACATGAAGTCTGCGTATCCATCCTCCTGACATACATTTGAGTCCCCGCAGTCAGTAAATGTCGGAGACAAAATCTTTGACTATTTCTCCCTCTACAGTATGGTCTCTTTTTTTTCAGTTTTGCTTTATTTTAAACGCGTTTTCTCTTGCATACACTCAGGTTATGTTGTTTGCAGCTGCCTTGTCATATGTGAAGTAGATACAGTATGCACTGAAAAATAAAGAATCTTAGTGAATGAAGACCGTGGGAAAACCAGAACATGAGGGAAGTGAAATGTCCCACTTGAAAGCCACACCGCCAGTGAGAGGTCGATCTGCAGTTAGAACTCCCCATGGTTGCGTGTCCCCTTTGAGTAGATGAACATTTAAGAACTGTCTTGAGAAGTTCATATAACAGGGGTGCCTTGAGTGGCTCAGTCGGTTGAGCGTCTGACTTCAGCTCAGGTCATGATCTCACAGTTTGTGAGTCCGAGCCCCACATCGGGCTTGCTACTGTCTGTGCAGAGCCCTCTTTGGATCCTCTGTCCCCCTCTCTCTGCCCCTTCCCTGCTCATGCTCTTTCCCAAAAATAAATAAACATTAAAAAAAAAAAATTCATGTAGTCAAAGGCTGACTTGATTGTTGTTTCTAGACTTCCTGAACTCATGTCTAATCGGTGACCACGACACCTCTTGTGCAGAACCACATCGATAATGCAAGCAGTGCCATTTGGATTTATTGCTAATATCAGAATATTCACTTTCAAATAGATGTAAACGTTTTAGATGTTAACTTGGCAAGAAAGATCTCCTTATCTGCCTTGTATGTTGAGATTCTCTCAGTCGGCAGAAAATAAATGCATATTTATTAGTGAAAGAATAACTAATGATTTTGTGGAAGTTACTAATTGTCATCCAGGAAAAGGTAACAAATTTTTCATAGTTAAATAGAGAAATAGACTGGCAATTGATAATGAATATTATGAGTGCACTAACTGGGTAATTTTAGAAATAATAGCATATCCTTTGAGAACCAACAAATGATGGCAAAAATTAAATAACAACACAAGACAGAATAATGGAGAATAGATTTTATTATAAGCGTAACCTTTTGAGTCGTTCGCAGCACTAAATTTATAACATTAAACGAAATAACCTATAAGAATTATGCTTAATTTTTAGCAATTTAACTCCACTTAGTCCATGATCCTTGCTTCTCCGTGGGATTCCCTTGAAATTAAGTCCCTATTTAGAATTGGAAATGTGCAGCCCGGGTGACGGCAGGAATCTAGCGGCTGATAACCCTGAGCAAGACTTAACAGAACTGAACGGGCAAACTTTAAAAATGTGCTCAAATTTTAAGCAATAAAACGGAATGACATTTTTAACATTTGTTTATTTTTTAGAGACAGAGAGAAACAAAGCATGAGCAGGGGAGGGGCAGAGAGAGAGGGAGACACAGAATCTGAAGCAGGCTCCAGGCTCTGAGGCATCAGCACAGAGCCTAACGCGGGGCTCAAACTCACGAACCGCGAGATCATGACCTGAGCCAAAGTCGGACACTTAACCGACTGAGCCACCCAGGCGCCCCAATGGAATGACATTTTTAAATCACATTTCAGATTTGTTCTTGATTCCCCAGAATTCGCTCTAAAGGGTTGAGGTATGGTTTGACCGTTGGCTTTGGCTGTTTCGGTGACTCCCTAACTGCTTTCCGGCCTCTGTGTGTTTGGTGCAGCTCTGGATGCGGATGGAGGCAGGAGCTTAAGAGAGACGCCTTCACGTCCTCACCTCTTCCATCCTCTGCTCACCTCAGCAGGGAAGGGCCAAGAAGGGTCATGGGGTCCAGTCTTAGAGTGTAAGCAGGAAGAGCGAGCAGGATTTGGAACCCATAGAGGTGTGCAGGCCGCGTGTGCTCTGGGAAGTGGACCAGAGCCAATTCCTGGAATGCATGTGTCCCATGGCTTTACTAGGGCAGGGGGCCAGGGGACGGCAAGTCCCAGAGCCTAGAGTCCGAAGTGCAGAGCGCACTGGGTCACCTCTCACCTGTACTTCTCTCTCTCCTCCCGGATAGTTTGTGAAGTTTGCCAACATCGAGGAGGACACCCCATCCTATCACCGGAGCTATGACTTCTTTGTATCCCGCTTCAGTGAAATGTGCCACTCCAGCCACGATGACATGGAAATCAAGACTAAGTGAGTAGGGGAAGTGAGGGGACCCCTCAGCTAATGACAAAGGCATCGGTGGGTCTTACAGAGTTCCCAGCCCGGAGTGCGCGGTCTGATTTCATCAGTATTTACCTCTGCTCTGACGTTTCTGGGGAGGAAGGGAGCACCTGGCAGGGCTTAGTGGGCAAGTGGGCAGAGATGGGCTCCCAAAACAGCCTTTCAAAGGAAAACCTTCTGGGGCACAAAAGAGGAGCAGATGGAAAGTAATGGTCCCGGGAGCCAAATTGGAGAGCCAGCAACAGCACACACATATACACGTGCACATACCTGTGTTCTTTCGTTCAGAAGTACATGCATTTATACACCCAGAAACACACCCACTCACCACTCTCGATCACAGTATATACTCTGTGCCCAGAGTCTGGCAGCTCTGTGCCTCTCCTTCCAAACCCCCTCCTCCCCCGTCAGTTGCTCATATCCCTGCATTCTGCTTCATCAGTTCTTGACATACTTTGAGCCTTTATATCCCGGGCTCAAGCTGGAACAAACCCAGAGGGCTGCTAACGAGGAGGAGATGAAGCCCACGTGGTACCCGGCAAGGGCAGTCTGGCAATCTCCAGGATAGGCCAGGGGTCGTGGCTTCCTGGGCTCGCGCCCACCAGCACAGGAAGCCAGCCAGCCAGGGGCTGGGTCACACGAAGGGTAGAAGGTGAGCTCCGTCCTGCCTTTGGGTGGACGAATGCATCCCACCCCCCATGCCCTCGCCTCTCCTTACCGCAGACACTGGGCTTCTCGGGGCCCGGGAACTACCTGGCTGCATTTTGCCCCTTTCCTTACAGAATCAGAATGTCAGGCATCAAAGGTCTGCAAGGGGTGGTGAGGAAGACGGTGAACGATGAATTGCAGGCCAATATCTGGGACCCGCAGCACATGGACAAAATTGTCCCATCACTGCTTTTCAATCTGCAGCACGTAGAGGAGGCAGAGAGGTAAGCAGGGGAGGCTGGAGCTTGGGCAGTGACACACGCAGCCCTCCCAGGCTGCCTTTCCCATCTGCTTGGGAATCACACGGCTCGGGCTGGTCGTTAAAAGCCTAGCTAAAAGGCCAGTGATCTTGGCTTCCGTGGCTTGTTCTGCAGTGAGTCCAAGGCTGGCTCCCTAGGAGCCTCGGGTCTGGCCTTCTGCCAGCTTGCTGCACCCCCTAAAATCTGCATTCATGAAGGAAGGCTAGTACCTGTGCTGGGCTCTCTGGGGGTAAGTGTTTCCTGGTAGGAACACAAAGGACCAAGAGTCGGGTTACCTCTGTGCCTCTGAAAGCAGCAGGCCAAGGAGGTTTTTAAATGCTTTTCATGGCTCTAATTACTGAGGACTTTCCCTTCCTGACCTTCCTTCCTCCCTCACTTCCTAATGCTATTTCGGGCCCTTAAAACATGCTTCACCAGCCAGCAGCCACTGGACACAAGTGGCAGATACTGGGTTTTAATCTGGGAGCCCTCAGACATGGGGTTCATTCTGTCCCCGCCCCTCGCTCTTCCCATCTGTAAAACGGGATGCAGGGAAAGACTCCTGTTGCTGTGCATCCGGGCGGTGCATGAGGTTGTTTGAGGTCCTCTGTCCTTTGAGCCTGTGGCAGGAGACAGAGGGGAGGGAAATAATGTGCCCCCTGGTGGCTGTTCCTGGAATCGCACCTCACCGACACGCTCCCTCTGTGGTCTCTGGTGGTCTCAGGGCCCAGAGGCCTGGGGCTCCTTCTTCTGTCCAGATCTGAGCCCAGCCCCTGTGACTTCGGTACCACTGAGTCACATCTGAGGTAACCACCATGCCTCTCTCTTTTTCCTCCCTCCTCTCGCCCACTTTCTTTTGCTTTCTCTTACTCTGTGTGCCTCATCATTTTCCTTCCCCAGTTTGGGGGCACGGAGACACTCGTGGTCTGTGCCTCACCAGGCCCATGGTGCGCAGGGTATCTGTCCTTCCCACAGGGGCACATCAAGCCTGTCCTCATGGATTTCCAGAAAGAGAATCTGACCCCTTCTCTCATGATCTTCCTCCACCCTGGGCTTCTTTACCCTATTTAATCTCCGACGGCCATGAAGTCTCCCTCATGGAGCTACCTCACGTAGCCCACGTCAAATCCCTGCCTGTCCTCCTGCCACCGCTTGCCAGGATGCAGTGCAGATACTCAGGCTGCGCCAAACCCGACTCCAGCTTTGCCTTCTGTCCCGTATTACCCACACACCGCGTGTTTCCGCAGCCGCTCCCCCTCGCCCCTCCAAGCGCCAGAGAAGGAGAAGGAGAACCCAGCAGAGCTGGCCGAGAGGTGCCTTCGGGAACTGCTGGGCCGGGCCGCCTTTGGCAACATCAAAAATGCCATCAAGCCTGTCCTCATGTGAGTGACCCCTGCCCCCAGCCCCAGCCCTCAGAGAACCGGTCGGGGTCCTGGCATCTTGCTGACTCGGAGACAGGGGAAAGAGGTGTTACGGTTGTGGTGCCGTGGCTAAGTCGGTCCCTTGTCTGTGCCTGCGTTCCCTGCGCCGTGACAGCAGAAGCCATCACACGGTGGCCGTGCGCAGTGTCGGGGACAAGAGTTGGTAGGAGGCCCCCAAAACTGAAGCTGGGTGCCTGGCTTCATTCCTCAGTCCACAGCGGTGGAATTCTGTTCCTCGGCTTGCCTCCAGCTCTTGCTGTGGGACTGCCCGGGGGTCCCTCATTCCTTCCGCTCACTGCCACCTACAAGCCCTTCCTCACTTACCGGGGAGCCCTGCGTGGGGCTGGGTCTCTCGGGAGGCCGCTCCGCCGGCAAGTTTGTCTCTCCTCCCCAACGTTGCTTTGCATTTCATAGTCGTCCCCCCATGTTTTCTCCTGCACAGCCATCTGGACAACCATTCTCTTTGGGAACCCAAGGTGTTCGCCATCCGTTGCTTTAAAATCATCATGTACTCGATTCAGGTACGGTGGCTCCCTGTCCAGCCTGTCCTCCTGGCCGAGGGCGCCTCTGGGAGCAGGACAGTGCACCAAAGGAGAAAGCCAGCTGTCCTCTGTGACTTCTCCTGAGCCCCTAGGTGTCTACACGTGCTGCTCGATCTAGCTGAGAGGAAGGGCAGTTTTCGTTTTCTTTCTGATACAGCACAGATCAATACTGTCTAAAATACAATTAGTGAGAATTCTTAGAAAAAGTAAATGAAAAACTCATGCAAAATACGAGCCCACAGACCACACTTGGCTGCCATGCATGGCCTTCTCACATCGCTTACTAAACACTTACTCTCAATTTCTGTACTATCCCCCTGTAATTGGGCTACGCTTCGTGCAGCACCGGACTAAATAAACCCTGTGGCCTATGGTGGCCCTTATCAATATAACCTGGGACCCGGGAACGAGGAAAAGGAAGACAATATTTTAAAACTGACTTTTGACCCACTTGAGGCGGAAGGGCCCAGGACAACCGTGGCAATCCAGGTGGCCACCGGGACTGGGCTCTGCTCCTGTTGGACCAAGGGAGAGGGACTGAGGAGAAGGAACCAGGGTATCTGGGCACCACCTCCAGTGCCCGCCCGCCTCAGGACCTCACTTTTGTCCACCCCGGCCTTTGGGTCCCAGTCGAGGGCTGCCCTGGCGCAGAGGCCGCGTGGGGGTTGCTGTTTGGGGCCAGCACGTCTTCCTCCCCCCAGCCGCAGCACTCCCACCTGGTTATCCAGCAGCTCCTGAGCCACCTGGATGCCAACAGCCGCAGCGCGGCCACGGTGCGGGCGGGCATCGTGGAGGTCCTGTCGGAAGCTGCCGTCATCGCCGCCACCGGCTCTGTCGGTAAGGGGGCCCTGGGTGACAGCGTGTGGGGGCTGGGAAGGCTCCAAGGACAAAGAGCTGCCCCTGGCAGGAGGCTGCCTCCCCTTCCAGAAAAGGGCAAGGGAGCGCAGGGAGGCGTCAGAGCCGGTTTTCTTAGAAAGCAGTCAGCCGGGGCGGGGTGCAGAGGAAGAGGAAGCCCCTGGCTGGAACGCAGGGCAGGGGAGAACGGGCCGAAGGTTCTAGCCCTGGATCTCGGGTCTCCCACCCACTGTGCTCAGGGCCCACGGTGCTGGAGATGTTCAACACTCTACTGAGGCAGCTGCGGCTCAGCATCGACTACGCCCTGACCGGGAGCTACGACGGGGCCATCAGCCTGGGCACCAAGATCATCAAGGAGCACGAAGAGCGCATGTTCCAGGAGGCTGTTATCAAGACCATAGGTGGGCCCGGGGACGGGGCCTGAGTGGGCGGGGCCCGGCGAGGGGCGGGGCCTGGTGGGCGGGACCGGGCGCCGCTGCGGGGTCCGACCCTAGTTGGGTGGGGCGGGCGGCGGCCTCCACCAGCGGCGCGCTGGGGCGCTGGGAAGAGGGTCACCCGCTCCTCCGGGCAAATCGCGTTATTCGCGGACGTTGGAGAAAATGGAGTCGGTCAGCGGCGCGCACGGCTCACGGCCTGGCTCGGTTCTGGCCTGAGGGAGAGCACAGAGCGATGTCCGTGGGTTGCTGGGCTGGACTTCAGATCAGAGGCTGAGAGCGGCGAACTCTTCTGCACCCCAGTCCCCGGCCGGCCTCTCTGATGCTTCCCCGTTGGAGCGATGGGAGGGGAGGCGAGAAGGAAGAGAAAAGGCAGGAAGGAGGAAAGGGGAAAGGCCACGGATGTGCACGTGGTTGCCAAGGGGAGAACCGTAGAGTCACCCCTCCGGCTCGTAGGGCCCATGACTTCGGAGCCTTGCTGGCTTAGCACCGTTGGCTCCCCTCTCCTTCCCAGGGACTCTAGCCAACCGCAGCCTGGGCGACAAGTGAAGGAGCTGGAGTTAGGAAGAGCCCCCTGGAGTCATCTAGGTTTCTCCCTCTGCTTGCCTTACTTCTCTTCCTTAGAGACACAGCCGCTGCACTCTGGGCGGTAGTTTCCTCATCTGAGACCCGGGCAGCTGTGGGCCTCACCTGGGCCAACCCCCTCCACCATCCCTTTCCTGCAGGCTCCTTTGCCAGCACGTTGCCCACTTATCAGCGCTCCGAGGTGATACTCTTCATCATGAGCAAGGTCCCACTGCCTTCCCTGCATCATCCCATGGAGACGGGGAAGACCGGGTAAGCCTACCAGCCGTCCTCCCCTTTTCCTCTCTTGCCCATTCCACCCCAGCTGCCCTTCCAGTGTTTTCTGGCTGACCCCTTTCTCCACTTTGACTTTCCTGGTTATGCCCTCACTTCTCTCCTACTCTCAACTCCCTCAGCAGCCCTTAGTGGGATCCTTGGACCCCACAACAGTTCCTCAGGCTGCCCCACCACTAACTGCCTCCCACCTTTGGGGCAAGCCATTAATTCTCTGGTCTGCTTCCTGGCTCTGCAAGTCAACTGTCCCGAGTAACTCAACAAGATAAGCCTCATGGAGAATCTAATCCCAAGGGGAACGGGGCAGGCAAGTGTGGGGTCTCTGCCCACATCACCATCCTGGTGAGTATTTGTGTCTGGTCTACAGAGAGAACAGGAACCGGCTGACCCAGATTATGCTGCTGAAATCCCTCCTTCAGGTGAGCCTCTCCTGTCCCCGTTCCTACTAAGCCTCTACAGGAGGCAGCTCCTTCCCAAGGGACCAAGAGAAGGCTACCACATACAGCTGTGCAGGTTGCACACTGCACAAATATGCCCAATCAAAAGGGTGAATAGGGGGCTGAAATCCAGCCTGTGTTAAACTCACTAGCAGTCTGGGCATCCACAGACCTGGGTCATCCAAGGCAGGCAGGGCACGTGTTCCAAATTTTCACAAAGGTTCCTTATCAGCTACGGATCGCCTTGTCACTCAAACATCGTCTCTGTACTGGGTTAGAATCTATTGGTTCCTGCCTTTTTTTCCCCTTCCAAATACCTGCCTGGGTCCCTTCCACCTATTTCCCCTTCAGCACTTGTGCCCATTCCAGTCTCCCAGCCACTATCTTTCCTTTCATCAGTGTTTTACATTCCTCTTCTCTACATCCTTGCAGCCATCACCGGAGTCCAGATTCATTGTTCTCAAATGCCATCTCCGTGACCAACTTGTTAAAATATATAGAGCTTCCCTAGAAACGTTGAGCCCTCAGTCTGAGTGGGGTCCTGGAATCTGTATTTGTAACAGGCCCCCCAGGTGTTCTCATGCACAGTCCTGCCTAAGCTCTGGACATCTCACAACTAGATTATTCTCATCATTGCCCTTATCTCCATCTGTCCTCACCAATCATAAATACACAACCACAACAAGAATTTTCTAGAAATACTGTTCCCCACATGCTGCTCCTTTTCAAATAGTAGGTCTTGGCTTACAACTGATGTGCCTCTAGGTTTCAAACTTCTCAGACTAAAGGCAGAAAATCCCCAGTCGCCGGGGCGCCTGGGTGGCTCAGTCGGTTAAGCATCTGACCTCCGCCCAGGTCATGATCTCACAGCTCGTGAATTCAAGCCATGCGTCAGGCTCTGTGCTGAGCCTGCTTTGGATTCTGTGTCTTCCTCTCTCTCTGCCCCTCTCCTGCTCCTGCTCTGTCTCTCTGTCTCTCAAAAATAAACAAACACTAAAAAAAAAAAAATTAAAAAAAAAAAATCCCAGTCACCTTTCCCTCTCTTGACTCGTCATCTCATCCCTAGCCCCAGTTTCTGTTCCAGCCACGCCAATCTGCACAGCCCAGTTACTCTCATTCATGCCTTGCCTTCCCTCTCCCTAGCCCATGCTGTTCATTTCACTAGGTTTTTATAAAGGCTTTTCATGCCGACGCCGCCCACATCTGGTTACCTCCTCGGTCTGTGTGCTCCTGCCATTCCTGCTGAGTTTACTCTCATTATCCTTATTGTACCCAGCACCTTATCAAGGTGACGGTTTGCACTCTCACACACACACCCCTTCCGTGGATGTTTACTGTTGACGCCACCAGGCTCTGCTAAATCCTCAAGGGCCTGCTGAGTCATCAAAGGCATCATTTTCCAATATGGACTTAACAGTGAATACGTTTTGCGGCTTTTGAATGCTTTGACAACATCACGTGTGATGTGTCTACTGATGCCCCCTGGCTTGCATCAGAAGATCCCCAGTATGGCCACATAGAAAAGATGGAATGGAATGGTTGTTGCCCTTGTGTGGGTTCTGGTTCCTCAGCCCAGCTGTAAGTTCTTCCACTGTCTCGCCATGTCTTTGCGACTGTCCTTGCTCTTAATGCAACGCTGTGTTCCTGGCGGGTGTTCATCAGCTGAGCCCTGACGGCTGGAACATTAGGTTCAGAGGCTCCCTGTTCCCGCCCCCCCCCCACCCCCCGCAAGTGCTTAGCCCTTGCTTGCTTTTAACAACTTAAAACTTGTCTAGGTGGTTGTTGGCATGTTCAGAAAAGTTGCCACAGGCATTCAGGGCCTAGGGTGGAGGCCAAGGGGAGCTGGGCTGCGTGATGGCTAGAGAGGTTGGGTGCCTTAAACCCCACTTCTGCTGGCTGCTCCCCATCTCCTCACTGCATGGAAAGGGCCAGCGTTCCTGAGCGCAGCCATGCTGGGCTCCCTTGCAGGTATCCACAGGTTTCCAGTGCAACAACATGATGTCAGCCTTGCCCAGCAACTTCCTCGACCGCCTTCTGTCCACCGCCCTCATGGAGGACGCAGAGATCCGTCTCTTTGTTCTGGAGATTCTCATCAGTTTCATTGATCGTCATGGCAACCGCCACAAGTTCTCTACCATCAGGTGAACTTGGGGGTCTCCCCTCCAGTTGGTGTGTGATGGGGCAGAAGGCTCCCGATAGGTGTCACACCCAGGTGAGAGGACAATTCCCATAGTAACCGCTTGTGTCCCCTCCCAGTACCCTTAGCGACATCTCTGTCCTGAAGCTGAAAGTGGACAAGTGCTCCCGACAGGACACCGTCTTCATGAAGAAGGTTAGCAAGTGTGACCGTAAGGCCCAAGGAACCCCAGGTGGGCCAGGCTCTGTGGACTCCCACCTCCCAAACCCCAAGTCAGTGCTGACCCCTGTCCCCAGGCCGGCTCTCTCCCTCTTTGAGTTTGCTTAGTGGGGATGACCAGTTGACCCCTCGGAGGGTCAAGCCCCCAGGGTCACCCTCAACACTGAGGCCGGAGTGAGGAGCACTGCTGGTGAGCCAGTCCCGGGCTGGGCTATGGACCTCTGCACACAGCTGGATTTGGGCAGCAGCTTCTATTGCTGGTTTCACTGCACTCACCCTTCCTTAGACGTGTCCTCCTGCACAGTGGCTTCCACTGGGGTCTGCTCTAAGGCCGTGCTCTCCCTGGGGTGCCTGCCTGGCTCAGTTGGAAGAATGACTCTTGATCTTGGGGTCATGAGCTCGAGCTCCACGTTGGGTGGAGAGATTACTTAGATAAATAAAACTTAAAAGAGGGAGAGAGAGAGAGAGAAGGCATCCTTTCCCGGAGGGTGGAGGTGGGAGGGGCACCCAGCTGTGGCACCGCCTGCAGATTAGTCCTCCTCCCCGATCTCCTTGCCCCTCCTTTCTCCACCCACCCACTGTGCCCTTGCCCCCACCCTTCCCCCCACCCAGCACTCCCAGCAGCTCTACAGACACATCTACCTGAGCTGTAAGGAGGAGACGAACATACAGAAGCACTACGAGGCTCTCTATGGCTTGCTGGCCCTCATCAGCATTGAGCTGGCCAATGAGGAGGTGGTGGTGGACCTCATCCGCCTGGTGCTGGCTGTTCAGGTGGGACCTGGTGTGGGCAGCGCATAGGGGTTGGGATCAGGGCAGGGGACCGGTTTGGGCCAAGCACTCATGACAGCACCAAGTAGAAGTGGCTCAACAGCGATCCCCAAGCCTGGGAATACGGCACCCTTGGTTGGCCCTTCCTCCAGAGACCACAAGCCGTGGTTCTGTTCGGGAAACCACCAAAGAGTGCTTCAGTCATGGCTCAGGCTAAAGGAGACCCAGGGAATGGGGTCTTTCAAAAACACCCTTTAGCCCCTAGTGTCTTGAGTCTCGCAAGGTCCAAATGAGACCCCAAGGACTATCAAGAGGGCGCTCATATAAGCTCCGCGTGATCCCAAAACAAACTTTGTCTAAAGATCGTCTGATCCCCAAGCCTGGCTGTGCCTCAGAATTACCATAGCGTTTATTAAAAATACATGTTCCTAATTCTACCCCCAAGCCCTGGGACCTGGAGACTCAACAAGGCTCCATCACGACTCTTAAGAGAGCCATGCTTCACCACAGAGGGCTCCAGACTTGCAGAGTCTTTCTGGGTGGAAGTATACTGTCAACGATGCTGGGATCTGGGGTGGGTCCTTCAGACCTCAAAAGACCAGGGTCTCCGAGGTCCTGCAGCTAGGTGGGCATCGTATCCCACCCTAGGAGCACGAATTATGGCAAATCTGGGAGTTGAGTGGTGGCCACCAGTGCTGCCTTGAATCCTGCAAGGCCAACCCAGCTGCTATGATGGTGTTCAGCCTAGAATCTGAGATTCCTTTGTGTCCCAATCCCTAGTAACTGTTGCTTCTTTTTCAACTTAACATATGGACCCAGTTTAGCAATCCAGTCCGGTCCCCCAAGAATCATTCAAGGTCTATATTGAAGGACACAGCATCCTAGAGGTAGGATTCATGATGAAGGTTTGGACCGTCAAGGTCACCAAAGCTGGAACTGCAAAGTGGAAAATGCAGTCAATACCCCTCTACTCAAGTACTTATGAGCCTCCAGCTCATGGATCGTTCTAGGGATGATTCACTTCAGCTGTAATGAGGACGACTTCTGTCTCTCAGCAAGTTATGGGGCAAATGCTGGAAAAGGCTTAGTCTAGAGAAATGGGCCATCTGTAAAGAAGGTTGGGGGAGGTTGGGGGAAGGGGGGCACCGGTATAATTTGTCAGTTAAGAAACTCCAGGGCCCCTCTGTGTTGCCACAGGATGTGGCCCAGGTCAATGAAGAGAACCTGCCTGTATACAACCGCTGTGCCCTCTACGCGCTGGGTGCAGCCTACCTGAACCTCATCAGCCAGCTCACAACAGTACCTGCCTTCTGCCAGCACATCCATGAGGTTGGTGTCCTTGTGACCCTGACAGCCCAGGAGCCCCTCAACCCTGGGTTTCCCCAGAATAACTTTTCCTTAATTGTATAAGCCCTGTGCTCAGTCCAGGCATTGAGGAAGGGTTGACGGAAGAACTAGGGACAGTGAGGAGTTTCTAGAAGTAGCATTTCCTCCTGGGTAACATGACATAGCATGGTGGGGTCCGCCACAGGCAAGAACCTATACCCCTTCCTCACCTGCTGCTACCGGCCCACCTTGACTTCCTGTCCCTCTGTGCTGCCCTCACTCCCAGAGACATAGGTACACATGCCTCTCATGTGATTTGGGACTAAAACTACTTAAAAAAAATTTTTTTTAACATTTCTTTATTTTTGAGAGATGGAGAGAGACAAGGCATGAGCGGGGAAGGGCAGAGAGCCAGGGAAACACAAAACCTCAAGCAGGGTCCAGGCTCTGAGCTGTCAGCACAGAGCCCGACACAGGGCTCGAACTCAAAGACTGTGAGATCACGACCTGAGCTGAAGTTGGTCACTTAACCGACTGAGCTACCCAGGTGCCCCTGAAACTACTTTTTAGAAAAGTTTTATTCTGAAAGTTTTCAAATATCACAAAAGCAGTGTGAGTAGAACCATGCAGATTAAAGAGTTATGAAGGTTTTCCCATGTTTGCTTCATCTATCTTGTTTTCTTTTTCTTATTTTAAAGCAAATCTCAGCTATCATGTCCTTTCACCCCTACATATATCAGCATTGTGCCTCATGAAAATATGGACACCTTCCAACATCATTGCCATGCTATTAACAATACCTGATTAAGTTATCGGTAATGCCTTGGTGCTAATACCCAATCTATAATCACATGTCCTCATTTGTCCCCCAAAGACATTTTAAAACACACTGAAGTATTGGGGCACCTGGGTGGCTCAGTCAGTTGAGCATCCGACTCTTGATCACAGCCCAGGTCTTGATCTCAGGATCGTGAGTTTAAACCCTGCATTGGAGCCTACTTAACAACAACAACAACAACAACAAGAGGTGCCTGTGTGGCTCAGTTCAGCGCCCGACTTGATTTCAGCTAAGGTCATGATCCCAGGGTTGTGAGTTTGAGCCCCACATCGGGCTCCACACTGAGTGTGGCACCTGCTTGGGATTTTCTCCCCCCCCCACCCCTTTCTCTCCCTCCCCTACTCATGGGCTCTCTCTCTAAAAAATAAAATAAAATAAAAATTTAAAAACAAACCAACAGGGATGCCTGGGTGGCTCAGCTGTTTAAGCGTTGAACTCTTGATTTCAGCTCAGGTCATGATCTCACAGTTTGTGAGATCGAGCCCCACATCGGGCTCTGTGCTGACGGTGCAGAGCCTGCTTGGGATTCTCTCTCTCCCCTCTCTCTCTGCCCCTACCTTGCTTTCTCTCTCAAAATAAACTTAAAAAAAAAAAAAACAACAACAAAATAAGGAAAGCAAACCACAATAATAAAAACCACTGTAGTATTTACAGGTGGAATGGGATAGTGTCTACGATTAACTTTAAAATACACTAGCAAAATGAAAGAAAATGGGAAACCTCCAGTCTCAGCTGGCTTGGGGGTGCTGGGGGGATGGGGGAGGGTGCTGTGTCACTGTGCCGCCCAGCATGGGCCAATGAGGGGGTGCAGGAAAGGCAATGCCCTGACATCCTCTTCATTACAATAGCAGCATCGTGGCTTCCTCGCCTCCTGCACAGACTTGTGCACCTGCTATCCTCCCCCTGCTTGCGTCTTGGTAACTTCCACCTTTCCCGTCAAAAATTTGCAAAGGGTACTGAGGGAAACTCCTCCTGTGACTGTCCCTCAGGATGTTTTTGCAGTGCACCTGGGTTGGGGGGGATGGTATGACTTAGCCTCCCTTTTCCTGTTCACATAGAAAGCGGAAGTAGGGCACAGGAGCCAGAAACCGCAGTCCCTTGGGGGGCTAAGCACCTGCATTTGCAGGACACTTAATGCATATATGTCATGTGTCACTGGGGATAGCCTGAGCAGTCTGCCTCCCCTGAGGACCCCTGTGGATCTGAGTTTATCCCTCAGGAGCCTATCGGTAAAGGGCTCCGCCAGGGAGTTTGCTGGAGGAAGCAACTGCTTGGAGGGAGAGCGCCGTCATTTGCCTATGCAGAGCTCCCCCTCCCTGGCAAACCCAGCTCTCATGTGATTTCCTCCCAACTCCAGGTGATAGAGACCAGGAAGAAAGAGGCTCCGTACATGCTCCCTGAGGACGTGTTTGTGGAGAGGCCTAGGTGAGGAGCATACTTGGGACATGATCAAGGACACCCAAGGTAGCTGAGTAGAGGGTAAGGGGTCTGAAGCCGGGAGCTGAGGCCTCTATGGGCTCAAGGGATGAAAGTGGACCCTGCCTGTGGCCCAGAAGTCCTGGGTCAAGTGTGGCCTTCCTCACGTGGCCGTAATCCACGCCTCGAGCCATGTCGGTGCGTTGTGCGATAGAGTATGTGACATGCCCTCTGGGAGCCTTGCCCAAGCCCATGGGACGTGCATCTTGGAGGAGCCGTTCCTACAAGACACTGGATCGATCCAGGTGGCATTCTGGGACTGAAGTCTGTGGGCCAGTGTCACTTGAGCCTCAGAGGAACTCAAGGAAAATACTGGGAAAAAACAAAATGTCCAACAATAGGGGTTTATGATATTATTAATATAGCTTTATGGACCGTGGCCTTTCCACTGCAATGTTTTGGAAGAAAAGTTAATGGGAAGCAGGTGCTGTGTAATCGGTGGATAAAATCGATCACAGAACAGGAACTTATGGGGTGGGGTGGTGTCTGTGTGTGTGTGTGTGTGTGTGTGCATACAAGTACGTGGCTGAGGGATTCTGCACAACATGTAATGATGTTGTCTCTGAAGGGTGGGACTATGGGTGGTTTTCTTTTCCTTCTGCTTCCCTGTCATTTTGTATGATGGATGTTCCTTGTGCAACAAGGAGAGTCATTAGGAAATCACTCTGGTTGCCTCTTTCCTTCTTTGGCTCCCAGGTTGTCTCAAAATCTTGATGGAGTAGTGATTGAGCTCCTCTTCCGCCAGAGCAAGATCAGTGAAGTCCTGGGGGGCAGCGGCTACAATTCAGACAGGCTTTGCCTGCCCTACATCCCTCAGCTGACAGGTAGGAGCCCCGTGCGAGGACTTCCAAGCCTGCCTCTGCCTCTTCCCCACCAGGAAGGGTCCTGAGAGTGAGGGACTTGTGTGCCCGTAGGTCGCCTCCCCGGCACCTTGCGTGTCACCCAAGAGCTGAAAGACACAGTGAGATCCCCTGGATTCCCCAGCCTCTTCTCCTCAGGGCAGGATCCCTGGGGAACGTGGCCCACGAGATAGGCTGGCCTGTGGCTGGGAGAGGCCCCATTGAGCCGGAAAGTGCCCACGTGGGCTGTGGTGTAGAATCAGAGACCCAGTTCTCTGCAGCTCACTTCCTGAAAAATCTTAGACAAGTCTCCTGGCATCTCTGGGTTTCGGGTTCCTTGACTATAAAATTGGGATTAACCACACCTGCCTTAGAGGGTTGGTGTGAGACGGGCGTGAAACAATAAAGGCAAATGCACTTTAGCAAGTGCTTCACCAGTGACAGCTAGCTACTTGCGCTGTGAGTGGATGACACTTACTCCAGGTGACATGTGCTCTCTGGTCATGAGCAGCTTCTTTGTGCCCATTGATGATTTCAAAATCTTAGCCACGAAGAACTAAACCCACCACCCTAAGATGAGCAGAGGAGGCCGGCAGCCTTTGATAAACCAGCTGTCACCTTGGTGTATACTGAGCCCTCAGAGGACTGTGGGCCAGGCAAAGGTGGGGGCGGGGGAGATGGTGCTAGAGGTGTGATCCTGGCTCACTCTGAGCCCTGGGAACTCTAGCGTCTGGGCTTCCCTTTCCCAGATGAGGATCGCTTATCCAAGAGGAAGAGCATTGGAGAAACCATTTCCCTGCAGGTGGAGGTGGAATCTAGGAACAGCCCAGAGAAGGAGGAGGTGAGTGTCCTCTTCTTGATATATTGTCCTGCATCCCAAGGGGAGGGGACCTGCTCTTGCTTCCTATGCAATCAGATGCTCCATGTTCCAGGCTTCCTTAACTGCATAACCCATTTAAAGTTGCAGGGAGGGGCGCCTGGGTGGCTCAGTCGGTTAAGCGACCGACTTCGGCTCAGGTCACGATCTCACAGTCCGTGAGTTCGAGCCCCGCATCGGGCTCTGGGCTGATGGCTCAGAGCCTGGAGCCTGCTTCCAGTTCTGTGTCTCTCTCTCTCTCTGCCCCTCCCCCGTTCATGCTCTGTCTCTCTCTGTCTCAAAAATAAATAAACGTTAAAAAAAAATAAAATAAAATAAAGTTGCAGGGAAAGCAAATTTCTCAAATATCCCATTTTCTTACTGACTCATCATATATGTCATAGACCTTTCCATCTGGAAAAATTACATGTGCGCCCCCCACCCCCGGTCGCACACTCCCATGACAATGTCACACAAATCACTCTTGAAAGGCTTTCTGGTAGTTATTCCCCATTTCCAATGGAGGCAGACATGCACCATGTTGGATATTGGAAGGCCTAATAGGAGAGATGGGGGTGAGAATAGTTTTCATGGTGTTTCTTCCAGATCGATCAATAGAGGTGCTTTTTTAAAGACCAAGTTGCAGCTTCAAGATGTCTCCTCCACCATCTCTTGGGGGCTGTGAATATCTAACTTCTGTTCGAAATAACTTGTGGCATCTCCCCTGCCCTTACTTCCTCTACCTGAGAAAATAAAGCAGATGTGCCCATGAGTCAGCGAGAGGAAGGAATCACAATGAAAACACCCAACTTCTGCAGAAGAGATGAAAATAGGAGAGGGGCAGAGGGGGAGAGAAAGGGTTCATGAGGGAGGTGAAGCTGTAAGACAAAATGCACTTGTGTTTAATGGTGTCTCCTGCCGTTAAGGGAATTGACAGAGTCATGGGGAAGCTTCAGTGAGAAGTGAGGAGGATGTTCATTGGGGGTGGGGTAGGCCAGGACAGTTTGGGTTGGGGGGGTGGTATGCCTTCTGCCCCTTGGGCCTGGTGTAGCCATGGAGGACAATGTCAACCCTGAGCCTTTCCTCAGATGCACTGGAGCAAGGAGAAGTCACTGGGGCCTGGACCGAGCCTCCCTCTATGCCCTCAGCTGCTTTCTCAACTCTTCTCTCATTGGGGTACTCGTCTGGAACTTTCCTATGGAAGGAAGGAGGCTCTGACTCACACTAATTGGAAGAGGGGAATGAGGCTGAACCTAGTGTCCTCCAAGGCCTTCTGGCTCTGCAGGACAGGGAACCTCAAATGTGTCAGGACCACAGCATGAGCTGGCTGCTGTTCCCTCCAGAGTTGTGGTTCTCCCTTCCCGAAGTTAACAGAGCCTCGGGAATCGAGGAGTAAAGCAAGGTGGAAGGAGAAATGCTGGCATGTGTACAGAGCTTCCTACTCTCTAATGTCGCCTGGGCCACCAGAATGGGTCCCTTTCCCTCCTGGAGAGTCCACCTAGCTCGGGGGGTGACTTGGTAGCTGAAGCAGGGGTGTGGGGGCCTCCACCCCATGACCTTCTGCCAGGCTACCCTGCTTTCCACCTTCAGCGCACCATGCCCCACCTGAATCCTGTGCTGGCTCCCTGTAGCCTTCTATGCCAAGTTCATAGCAGTTGATCAATAAATGCAGGTTTAGTCAAGCCCCAAACCCAGTACCTGGCATTCAGAGCCATTTATAGTCTGGACTGGTCCTACTGGATCATGTTACTTCCCTCTCCTCTGTGGCAGAAGCCACTGTGCCCCTGGGGCTGGTCTGCTCGGTCTCCCCCACGTGGTCCCCTTCAGCTGCCGGTCTTTGCTGTAATCCCCTGTGTGAGTCCCTTCCTCCGCACCTTTGTTCTCATGAGCCACCCACTCCTCCGTGCCCAGCTTGTGTCCTGTTTTCTCCATAAGCCTCTCTCTACCTGCCCTTAACCAGTGACCTTCCTTTTCTCTGTTGCCACCACCCAGTTCCCTAGCACCTCACACGTTGGTCAGTGCTGAGTGGCTGCGTGGATGGATGTGCAGAGAGGATGACTCCTGAGAGTGACCGATGGCACAGCTGTCTCAGGCTCATAATTCCCGAGCTAACAGATTGTGCCATTTCTACTGAGGGACCAGCCAAGAGTCCTGCACAGACTCAGTGTTCACTGAATATTTCCTAAATGACTGTATCCCAATACGTACATCTCTGGCTTTTCCAGCCTCCATTGAACACTAAACAAATCAGAAAAATACAGTAGCTCAGTGAATTTTCACACAAGGAATGTATCCGTGCAATCACACCCAGATCAGGGAATAGAACACTGTCATTGCCCAAGAGACCCCCCTTCGCAAAGGGAGGCACTAGCCTGTCTCAGGTCACTTCCTGACCTCTGTGTCAGTGAGGTCATTCTCTTCTGTGTCTCTTTCTTCCACTTAATGTTATGTTTAAGTGATGGGAGATGAGTGAATCGTGGGGCCTGCCTCGAGCAGCTCAGAGTCTACCGGGGACTACCTGGGACTTAGTACAAACGTCTCATGACTTTCAGCCTCTGGCCTGAGGCGACGATCCATGGGGTAATCCTTCTTTGGGTTCATTATTTGCCACCTCCTTTAACAGGCTCTTTGAGGACTGAGATCCTGGGACCCAGGTCCTTGGACCAGCCCCAGCATGTCTTACCTTTAGTAAATACTCAAATCACCTCGGAAGATAATTTTATATCCTAAGCCTTCAAAAGTGTTATCCAGATCTTGAAATTTACATTTGAGATATTTGCCAACTGCTTCCTCTCGCTGCCAATATTTTCCGTTACGTTCTCAGATTTTTTTGAGTTTGGCAGTGTTTTCTTCCCATGGGGCTTAATGCGACCAGCTAGGGGTGAGGGCGGCGAGTTCTTTTAGGTGATTCTCAGCACTCTGAGGAGGAAGGGACCTTCCCCCTCCATCTCACCGCAGCTCTGTCCTTCAGTGGGGAGCTCTGCGCCTGCCTGCGTGGGGAGCTTCGGGGACCCTGGTGAGCAGGTGGTGTCCTGGGGGCGTTTCCCCCCATCGGGACGGTCTTTTGAGAAGCAAAGGGGATGCCAGATAACTGAGGAAGCCAAGGCTGCCTCCCATACCTCCAACCCCCTTTTCTGAACACTTCTGTTCCTTCTCCCTCAGCGAGTGCCTGCCGAGGAGATCACCTATGAGACGCTAAAGAAGGCCATCGGTAAGTTGGAGGGGATGCCGGGGCTGGGTCCTGGGGGGAGGCGTGGGTGTGGGCAGCCTGATGCAGGATTCAGCCCAGAGGTACAGGGAGGCCGGCGGCTTCCCCTGAACTCCCAACAACTACAAAGCTGCAATTATCAATTCTGCTTTCCGGATGGGGATCGGTAGTGCTGCCCAGCATATCCACGTCAAGCCACCCTTTCTCTACTGACAGCTCGCTGCCTGTAAAAGTAATCAGTGGAGGGGTGCCTGGGTGGCCCAGTCAGTTAAGCGTCCCACTCTTGGTTTCGGCTCAGGCCACGATCTTGTGGTTTGTAAGACTCAGTCCTGCCACAGGGCTTTGCGCTAACAGCTCAGAGCCCGCTTGGGATTCTCTCTCCCTCTCTCTCTGCCTCTCCCTTGCTTGCTCGCTCACTCTCTCTCAAAATAAACTTAAAAAAAAAAAAGTAATCAATTGAGGGTTGCAGCCAGTTAGGGAAAAAACAATTTTGTATAAACACTTTGGCTATTTTTTGGTGGGTTGTGTTACAGAAGAACGGGCGGACCAATGAAAGATATTAAAAGCAAATCAATTGATATTTATTGGCAATAGATCTTAAAATGTAGTACCTCATTTATCTGGATTATTGGGCAATGCAGTATTCCAAATAAGAGAATTTTTCCCAGAGCTGATAATAAATTGCTCTCAAATGCCAAACGGTTTTAATTTTTGTTGTCTTTGAGGGTATTCTTTCTGAATGTGCATAGAGTGTGAACGTACTTGACCATCTTCATTTTTGCCGACTCATTTTGGATACTAAAAGGAATATGTAGAAGCCTCGAACTAGACAGCCTCGGACTGCTGGGCCATAGGGACCTAACTTTGTATTGCCTCTTGTGACCTGTGTGGCTTTTCCATTGTTGATGTCCCTTTCAAATTAGCACCAGAGTACTTCTTGTTCCAGGAACTCCCTTTGAGAATCCAAGTGGTAATGCCACTCAGGGCTTTAAAAGCCCAGCTTAAGGGTCCACTTACCTAGTTCTCAAACTCTTTCATAAGGAAAGTGGCTGAGCTCTCAGGCTGAATCAGGAAAAGATCTAGACCTCGTGGGCCAAATAATGGCACCCTCTCTCCATGCCCCGCTATCACCCTGCCCACCAGCAGAAGGCAGAGCCTGAACCACAATCACAGACAGTGCTCCCCTGGAGGGGTCCTCCCATCTTCCCATCTCCAGCCCTTGCCCCCACATCAGCGGAGCAGGACCTAGGGGCTGACTCGGCTCTCTGTACCACAGTGGACAGTGTGGCGGTCGAGGAGCAGGAACGTGAACGGCGGCGACAAGTGGTGGAGAAGTTCCAGAAGGCACCCTTTGAGGAGATTGCAGCACACTGCGGGGCCCGGGTGAGTGAGGCACAACAGGGGTAAGTCTTTGGGGAAAGAACAGATACTGGCTTTAGGTCCAGGATGGAACTGAGTTTCTAGGAGACCTTGGCACTTTTGTTACCCAGAAATTAGAGATTCGGTCCCCCCAACAATGCCCTGGCACTACATTGTTTCCCCCCAAACCAAAAGGCTTGGCTATTAGCCATACGCTCCTTTAAACCTCACAATCTCCACGTAGGGAAGAAGTCCTGACCTCAGGAGCTCCTGTGTCAAGCAGACTGTAAAACTTATAATAGCAAGTAGGCAACTAGCACTTAGGCACACACCCGAGCATCTTCCATTTATTAGCTTATGTCATTCTCATGACAACTCTGTGAGGTCGGTGCCTTTATGCTCACCTCGTCATGGAGTGGTGGGGAAAGGAGCCATGGCTTAAGAAAGATGGCCAACATTTGCAACACAGGGTTCCGCTTCCAACCAGGGGACCCCAGCAGGGGAAGTGGAACAGCCTGGCCCTGGAAAAGAGATTGGAAAGAGAAGGTGCCAGATAAGTAAAAAGAAGGACTCATGTCTACGTCTGTACTTAAGGGAAGAGCACAGACTTTTCTTGAAATTGACTATAGGCCAGGATTTGTTACTCACAGTGGCCATCTTAGTGACAGTGAAACATAATTGTAAGCATCCAGAATCCACAAATAACTTCTATTTTATTGTAATTTTTCCTCTCAGTAAAAATACATGTTATTTTCTTTTCCGTTACATATAATGTGTCATATATTTCTAGTATATCATAATACAGAATAATAACATAATCGTTTATGTAGATACATATAGATTTTTCTGGGCCTATGTTATTCTAACCTCATGGCCCATCTCCAGAGGCAGGTGCTGCTGGTTTCATGAGCTCAGAGTTGAGGTCCATCCCTGAACACGTACACAGCCTCACTGTCTGTGCACGTGGGCTTAGTTGGAGCCAGAAGGGACCGGAGACAGCATCCTCCCTAATCCAACTGTGCACAGCTGCTCCTTGGAGTTAAGGGAAAGTCTGAAACCAGCTCTGAGCCTCCTGACAATATCCCCGCCAAGCCTTACTGCCCCGCTCGGAGGAACTCGGCCCCTTAAGGGACTGCCTGCTGAGGTCCTTCTGGTGGTCCTGGCCTCTCTGGTTTTGTTGGGTGGCCCTCCCTGATCTGAACCCGCGGCCAGGATCCGCAGATAAGTGCTGTCGATGAGCTCACACCAGTTCCCTTCCTAAGACGGGACTCTGGACGGGTGGGCTCCCAAGAGCCAGCACGGGTGCGAGGGAGCCCCCAGCTCACTTCCTTCTGTTTGTGTCTAGGCATCACTGCTGCAGAGCAAACTCAATCAGATCTTTGAAATCACCATCCGGTAAGTGGCAGCCCTGAGCAGGGCCCCCTGCTCCCAAGTCCTCCCTCTCACCCCTGTCTCCAGGCCTCCCTGTCTGCAGCCTCTGTCTCCAGGGCTGCAGTCAGCCGCCAGCTCTCCTGGACAAGGAAATCGAGACAGCTCAGTGAACCCCACAAAGAGCCAGGGGCCCCAGGGTCCAGGGCTGGTACTTCCTAAAACAATGATGTCGTTGTAAAAAAGCCTTCAGTAAAACTAGACTTCAAGCTAGATCCTAGAACTTGAAACCTAGGAACCCATGGAGTGACAGTCTCTGGTCCCTGTGCGAAGAAAAACCCAAATCAGCTACTCTTTTTGACTGCATGGGTTGGGACCCAGAACCCGCTTCTCATGCCTTTGTCCTCCGTGTGTCCCTGCCTCAGCCCCCCGCCGAGCCCGTCAGGCACCATCACCGCAGCCTATGGCCAGCCTCAGAACCACTCCATCCCTGTCTACGAGATGAAGTTTCCGGATCTGTGCGTATACTGAATGCCAAAAGACAGAGCTCCTCGTAGGGGTGGGGTCTGAGGGAGGGGCTCGCCCTCACAACCCACCCCTGGGACATGGGAATTGAACTGGGATCGCAGAGAAAATGCACCTTGGTTGGCAAGCGCCTCCCCAGCTAAGCAAAATGGAGTGGCAGAGGGGGGTGGGGGGCCCTCTCGGCCCTCCCGGCCCTCCCACTTCCTCCTTGTCTTCCCTGAGGGAGATCAGCCTCCTGCCCCTCGGGGGCCAATAAGCATCCCACCTGCCCTTTGTTTCCTCCTTTGTGTCAGCCTGGAGCCGGGCGCCATGGGGGTCTTTTCAGAGGGAGGCTGGAGTCTCCAGAAGCTCCTCCTTGGTGTAGCATGGCAAGGGCTCTCATGCGGACGGGTCCGGGGAGCAGAGCCACCAGTCCCCCGGGAGGGAACTAGACAGAGCCAGGGTCAGGCAGAGGAAGGCACAGACTGCAGTCCAGAGGAAGCGGGGCCAAGGCTCCCAGCTCCTCCTGGAAAGTGGTGGCATACGAGGCTGGAAGATGGCTGCGCTCTTCCAGAGTATTCCCTCCCCTCAGCCCGGAGGCCTCTGGCCTCCGGGTGTCCCTTCCACTCTCCTGCTCACGCCGCCAGTTGTGTCCTTGTGAATCTTTCTAGTATTAGTTCATATCGAGCCCTTCCAACAGGAGGCCTTCCAACAGGAGCCCTTCCACACGGGGCAGGAAAGGATGAAAAAGAAGGGCAGCAGGCTGGCCACAGAGAGGGCTGCCCCTCCCCAGGCTCGGCCTGCCTCCTGTAGAGGAGCGGGCGGGCGGAAGTGGGCGCAGTCACGCCCTCTGTGGCATCTTCTCACTTCCTTCGTTCAGAGGGAGCTTGTTGGGTCCACCTGTGGCCCTCTCCCTTCCAGATGTTTCTCTGAGTGGAGCTTTCTCTCTCTGATGCCTTTCTTCCTGAGGATCCTAGCATGTTTCTACAGCCGCTGGGTTGCGGGAGGGCAGAACGAGAGAATCTGGTTCAAGAAGATCTGGTTCTGCATGGCATGAGAGGAGCCGCAAGGGCCTGCAGGCCTGCCCACATCACTTTCTTTGGGAGAAGCTCCCAGCCTGGTCTGGGGAAGGGGCGGGGGAGGGGGTTATGGGGAGTAGTACTCTGCATCTCAAGGATGTCAGGAGTCAACCTAGTGGATATTTCGTTCAAGGAAAGAAGGATCCAGCACCTAATACTGGAATGATCTCTTCACTCTTTGGATGAAGTCAGGACATCATCACTGCCAGCTGGCAGAGCTTGAGGCTTGGGGAGAGGCAGCAGAGACCCCTTGGGGTTCTGGGTTTCCATTTTCCCTGAGTGCCATCCGTGTGCAGAGGAGGGGCTGCTGCAGAGCTGGTAGGCCGCTGTGCTTCCCCCCCCCCACCTCCCCCACCCATCCTCCCTCCAGGGGCCTTTGTGCCTCCAGAGTCTCCTGGGCCCCCTCCAGCGGCAGAACCCCGTGGTCCAAAATAGTCCTTTTCTTCTCTTCCAGGCAAACGTCCCCTAACTTTTCTGAGCCGATGTAACTCACAGTAAGGTGTGAATGGTCAGATGATCCCTCCCTGGAGAATTTGTTTTTTAAAAAGAGGGAGGGTGAGTAGATTTCTTGACCCAAAGGAAACCCTTTTGAGGGTACAATTTTAGGCAGTGCGGGGAAGGGTCAGAAGCAGGATGTTTCTGCTAAGGGGAGGGCAAGCTTCTCAGGCCACTCTCCGGTCACACCCGTGCACACAGCCCTGTGCAGACACACGATGAAAGCCTGATTAGTAGGACAAATCTGTATTTTCCCAAACTGGGAAAACCTTAACATACGCACTTTCCCAGTACATGTGCAATAAACGGTTTGGGTGGAGGGGGCTATCTGACTCTCGTTCCCGTAGTTTCTACCCTTGGTCGGTGCCCCTGTGCTGTGGGCCTGTGGCTTCCAGACAGCCTGCATGATTACAAGGCCCAAGGAGCCTGGCTCCCGCGCCCCACCCGCACCCCACCCCCACAGCTTTCGGCTGGGTTCTATGGCTCTTGGCTAATGCTCAACCCAAATTTCTAAGCATGAACTTAGATTTCTCTTTACCTTACTATCTCTTTATTAGGAAACAAAGTTTAAAATAAAATGTGAAGGCAAATAACCTTTGGAAAAAACTTGAGAGAAAAATCTCAATCTTGTGAGCCACAAACATGTCTTCCCTTACTGGATCTTTCCATCTTTATCCCCTACTTGACTTTGATGAGAAACCTGGTTTCTTTCTCGTGTCTACTTGACTTTAGGGTCTACCCCATGACAGCTGCACCCTGAGCACTGCCCTTTTGGGTCCTGGTCCTGGGGCTTGGGCGTCGCGACCCCAGAGCCTCTTTCTAGAGCCAGCCCCAGAACCAGAGATCGGTAGTCCCACTCAGATGCCTCCCCCTCTCCCCCACCCTGGGACTAGAGTGAAGAAAAAGGTACAGGGCTCTCATTCTTCCTACACTCAACCCCGTATCTGTCTGAAGCAGGCCTTTCTTTACATCACGGCTGCTTAGCAGAGATGTGCTTCTTTTGGAGAACTAGCCATTTCTCGAGTGCTCTCTTCTCAGTTTCAGTTTAAAAACTTACAGTCACGGGAATATTGGATTGCCTGCTGACATGAAGCAGAACCTAGATTCTAGCCAAATATGCCTCAGAGTCAGAAAGTGTAAGGTGACTGTTAACTCAGACAATTACTTGGTCAACACAGCAGCGTCCTACACACACACACACACACACACACACCCTTCCCGCAGGCTCAAGGAGAGAGGCAAAGCAGAGTGTGGGGGGCGCTCAGACCCTTGGCTTAGAACCACTGCTTACTGCCTTCCAAGCCCTCTGGCGTCTGGCAGTCCTTTGTCACATGACCGACCCTTTTGGCCACCTGTCTCTGTTCGGATTGTAAGCCAGCAAGCCCATCCAAACCAGCTGCTCCCCAGAGCCGCTGAGGACTCTTGCTTCATGCCCAAGGGATAGGTTTGGTTAGCACTCAAGGCATGAATGTATTTGAGATTTGACGTTCTATTAATTTGGTTGAGTCATGTAAGCGGATAAGAAGCCGGTCAGCAGAAAGTACCGACATGATGCTGGAGGCTCCTTGTTTCCCTTGCAGTGGGGTCCCCAGTGCCCTGTGCCTGTTCCCATTTTCCTCTCTCTGAAAAGCAGAGATAAGTGGTTTCTTGACTCCTAGATGCCTCCTCACCAAAGAAAGAGCCCAAACAGGTGAGAAGCATTAGAATAGCCCTCACTCAGAGGCTGTCTTCTGTCCAGCCTCCTATACAAGTATAAACGGATGAGCAGTGAAAAGGTGGGACTGGGACCACCTACAGTACTTGAGAAGTATGAGGGACATATACATGCTGCCCTTTGCCCTGGGTGTCCTGGGTCCCATACGACGTGTTTCAGTCTGCCTAAGAGTCACAGCAGTCTTGGGGTACCTTTAAACAGTTCAAAGACCAGACTTGTGGGCTTCCCTGGGGGGCCCCTGGGTCATGATAGCTTCCAGTTGCTATTACGTGGTCCCCAGGCCTTCTGTCCTGGGCACAGAGAGTGTCACCGAGAAGCGAGACCATTTCTCCCAATCCTTCTCTGTGACCATAAAATGGCAGCTGGCCTATGGGGGTCTGTGGGAAAGGACTAGACCTGTGTGTAAGGTTGAGCGTTAAGCTTAAAGGTAGACAGGGAGGACAACTCATCAGAGAGGTCATGCCTGCTTCCCTTGACCCACAGACCCTGGAAGGCACATCCTCCTGAAACAAGGTGTTTTCCTGGTGTCTGAGGAGGTTTAGGGCCCTGTGCTGCCTCTTCATCCCCTAGAAATCTTCTGGTTAGAGTGACCCTAGGTCTGAAGATTGGGCCTGGCCAGCTGGGGAAGTGGGGAGGAATCGGGGACTGTGAGCAGGGCTCTGTGGCCTGTTGGAGTCAGAAGGCAGTTTTCTGTGCTCTCCTTTAGCATTGGCCAGGTTGGCCGGGTTTTTTCTCCTTCAGAGGACCTTGGGGCCTCGGGCGGTCATCTTCCCCTTCTGAGCTCTTCCTCCATGAATGTCGATCCTGGCCCGTGGAGTGCAGAGCGGCAAATCCCCGAATGCCGCAGCATTGCACAGATTGTAACGTGTCTGTGTCCACTCGGACCTTCGTGACCTGGCTGAGAGTGTTATGTGCCCACCTGCACACGTGTGTGTAGTGTAGTTCATAGTTGGCAATATATGTACATAACAGCTGAATTATTTACATGGGAGTGCAGAATTAGTGCCTGTGGCAGTGTTCTGTATTTTAAACTCATTGAATCAAATTAGTTTTATTTTAAGGAAGGGGAAAGAGGCTAGGGGTTGGGGGGCAGATTGTAGGAAGAAGAACTCTTAGCAAGATCGTTCTTTAGGATTATTAGTCATGGTTTCCCAATGAGTCTTCATGATGCCCTTTGCAAATAAATGTTAATGTTGTCACCACACAGTTGTCTATTTGATTTCTTTAAAGTAAATGGTTTTGGGGGGATGCAAACAGAATCTGAAAATACCAACATTAACAACTGACATTTAGCCACCTCCGCCTACCATACTTTACTCACCTAACAAGGAAGGAGAAGAGGAAAGGATGCTAGCAAGATGTAAACATAAAGCTCAGGATTGCCAGCATGGGAGCAGCATCTGCAGATGGGAAAGCCTGGGCCATTTCTTCATCACCGTGACTAGACCCTAGCCCCATAATATAACCCACAGCGGGGGAGACTTTATCTTAAGAATCTGGCTTTCTGATTCCCTTTACACAGGATTTCCTGGGAAGCATTCAGTTTTCTTTAATCATGAACTCTTAGAGCATCAAAATATGGGGTTATATGTGCAAGTGCCCTCCACAAATGTTTCCCAGCTGGATTTGATCTATGCTGCCCACTGGTATTAGAGCAATTGACACGTATGTGTATCTCTGTGTGCATATAAGCATTTGGGGGTTTCTTGTGAATTGTAAATGTGTGTGGCTGTAAATCCATGGCCTCGGCATTGTACAAACACCATGGGGACATATAAAAGAAGCATAACCCTTGGCCTCTGCCCTTTGGAGCTTAGAGTTTCCCTAAGGAGAACACAAGACATACGCGCAGCTAGAAACTTGCCACTCGAGCTGGTCTGCGTGCCCTCGTGTGCTGAGAATGAGGAGGCTCGGCTGGAAGAGAGCACAACTTTCCCAGCAGAATTGGACTCAAGTCCAGGCTCGTGTTGTACAAAGAGTTTCAAAATGGTGGGGGAAGGTGGCGAGTTCGGGCAAAGAGTGAAGGAGGAAAGGAAAAGAGAAGATCAGTAGGTGGAAACATGGCAAATGGGGTTTGGTAAGGAGAGTGAAGCTAATGGACAAGGGTCCTGCATGCCATGTCCCAGAATTGGACATCGATGGAATTGACTCTTGAACCAGGGAATGTGAGGAAAGCGAGATTTTATATACATTAATATGAAGAACTTGTGTGTGATGGGTTGGGGAGGAGAGGGACTGAAGACAAGGGCACCAGTTGGTTAGGAAACTGCTGGATGATCAAGGCTGAGCACTGAGAATAACGAGAAAGGCTGCAGCTAGGCAATATGGGGGGGGGGGTGCAGTTTGGGAGTAGCTAGAGGAAAAGGAAAGAGACATGAAGGCTTGAGCCTGAGGGACCAAAAGAAGCATCTGTGTATATTGTGTTGTATTTTTGCAGGCGTGTCTCTATGGCTGTGTGTGTATGTAGGTGAGAACAAGTGTTTGAGAATATCTGTGAGTAGCCTGGAAGTGCAGTGAAATCTGAATTACCAACCCTCAGCTGTCACACGTAGCTTCTCGGTGATAAAAACACCACATCCATATTCTCAGTCCTACAATAGCCCCCACACTAGGAAGGGAGGGATGGCTGGATGAGAGAACTAGATCTTGGGAGAAGTTTAGTGACTCGCCTAAGGTCACACAGATAGCTAGATCCAGGGAAGCGTTACCATAGCTTCCCACCCACAGCCCACAGGGGCCCCCCCAGTTGCAGCGAGCTTCAACCAATGTTGGGCTTGCTCTCCGAGGTGTTAAAAAGAAAACCACAGGCCCAAAATGGCACCACTTAGGCCATGTCACCAGGGCTTAATACCTTACCTACCTGCAGTTTCAACCTCCCTAAGAAATGTAAGTCTAATTCCTTAATCAGGCATTTCCTGATAAGCACCGATCAGGTCATCTATCACACAGGCCCTTTCCATTTGCGCACAGGTCAAATGCAGGCCTGTGCAGGCACATGTGTGGACACCCTCCCACCCCCAAAGGTCAGGTGATCAGCATAAGACTGCCTGCTTTTCCAAGGGCAAGACCTTGCCTGGAACAAGCCTTTCTTCTCTTTTGCTGGTAACTTTCTTGCCCAACCCTCCTTCCTATAAAAATCTTCCATCTTGGGGCACTTGGGTGGCTCAATCAGTCAAGCGTCCAACTCTTGATTTCTGCTCAGATCATAATCTCCCTGTTTGTGAGATCTCCCTGTTGTGAGCCTAGTCGGGCTCTGTGCAGATAGTGGGAACCTGGTTGGGATTCTCTCTCTCCCTCTCTCTCTCTGCCCTTCCTTGGCTCGCACTCTCTCAAAATTAATAATAAAACTAAAAAACCAAAAATTTAAAAAACCTTCCGTCTTACATAACTCCCCTAAGTCTCCCTCTACTTACTAGATGGGATGCTACTGGACTCATGAAGTCACTTAATAAGACCAATTAGATCTTCAGATTTACTCGGTTGAGTTTTTGTTCTTTAACAGAGGGGCGGTGGGGAGACCCTGCACCCTTCCCTTTAAGACCCACGGAGGGATGGGCATTTTCATTCCCACCATGACCTATAAAACGTACTACCACGTGGCCACACGGCAACCACTCTCTCTCCAATATATGCTGCTTTTTTTTTTTTTTTTTGGTATATGGATTATGTATTTTTATTTCATTCACCCAACGGACAAAGTCGGAGTCAGATGCGAAACTTGAAAGGTTTTATTTCCTAACTACAGGCAGCTTTAAGAGGCTGACTATCTGGGGCTATACCCGGCCTGAGCGAGTAGCACACCCAGGCTGGGAGGCGGCAGGAGGGCAGGGGAGGAGAAGGGGCCTTAGGGTCGACTTCCTGGGAAGAGAAGCCTCTGGCCCCGCTGCACGTCACTGGCCCTTCTTGTGGGCGTTCTTGATGATGGCGTTTTTGAACAGCGTCACCAGAGGCGTCTGGCTCTTCTCCGAGGTCATGAAGCCGCCGTAGCGCTTGTCCTTGGGCGGGCTGCCCCAGCGGAAATGCTCCATCTTATAGGGCCCTTCGTCCTTCTTCTCGGCCACCTCGGCCTCTGCCACCAGGCCGTACTCCAGGTCAGGCAGGGCCGCGGCGCCGTCGGCCGGGCCCTCGGGGCCGAGCGCCGGCTCCGGCCGCTCCCCGGCCAGCTCCCTCTTGAACTCGAGGGGGAAGGTCTCGACCGACTCGTCCTCGGCGCCGTTGGGGTACACCTTCACGGGGCGTCGCTTCTTGCCCACGGGCTTGCCCCAGCGGAAGTGCTCCATGGAGTAGGAGCGCTTGCCCTCGCGCAGGCCCAGCTCCCCGCCATCGCCGCGGGGCCCGGGGCCGCCGTCGCCCGCCGCGACCTCTTCCTCCTCGCGCTTCTGGCCCGCGCTGCCATTCCGGCGGCCGAACCGGTCCCAGCGGAAGTGGCCCATGACGTACTTCCGGGGGTTCTCGGTCAGCGGCTGCTCGTCGCCGTTGCCGGGGAGCACGGGCGTCTCGGCCGAGAGGTCCGGCTTGCACGCCCGGATGCACGCCTGCGGGGAGGGCGGCGAGCGCGAGGTTAGGGCGGTCCCGCCCTGCAGCCCCGCCCCCGCGCGGCGCCTGCGCGCTCCGCCCCTGCGCGCCCCAGACCCTGGGCACGTGTGGGCGGGTAATAGGCTAGGGCTTTGGCGGCCGTGGCCTCCTTGCCGAGGACCTGTCCTCATGGCGCCCGCGGACGTCCGACTCGGCTGCGGCAATCGCCGCTTTTGTCCCCTGGGCCCCTTGGTTCTTCTGCCTCGCAGCCACTAGAGATACCCCATCCCATTCGGTGGTTTACTTATCCCAGGGCTTTTGTGAATAGGGTCAGTTCCTTACCGTTATATGCGTGATATATAGGAATTGATCAATAAATGGTAAATCGGAGATAGTTGTTGGCATTTAATGGATATTGAATAAATAAATATGGTTCAGTTCACGTCTGGGAAGGGCATTGGGCTGAAATTGGGGGCAGAATCTATTCAGGTGGGAGGAATCTGGCCTCCAGAGCCTATATTTTCAGTTATGCCTCAACCTGACCCCAGTGATCTGCAAACCTAACTCATGCCCTACCCCAGCCATCTCCCTGTGCATGCGTCAAATGTTTTCCCATGCTATCTTGCACTTTTTTGCGTGGTTTTTTTTTTTTTTTCCCAAGTCTTTTGAGCTGATCCTGCACTTTCCCCAATCAGTGAGCTTTCGGAGGGAGTGGTTCACTTCCCTGTCACCACATTCTGACTGGAGGGAGGGGTAAACAGCCAGGATTGTTTCCATTGCTTGGGTCATGGAGCCTATGTCTCTGCTCTCTGTAAGCAGACAACTAGAGTACAGTGTACATTTGCTTGGGAAAATGACCTATAGGCTGCAGCCTGGAGTTCTCAGTTATGTGGGACTGCAAAGGAGGAAACAGAATGATCCCCACCCCTTCTGTTGAGTTGGGAATTTCATACTCCAGAGATTTAGAATTATGAAACTGCAGAATATTAACAGTGGAAAGTAAAAACTATCTCATGCTCCTCCCCCCTGGACACATAACAAAGCAGGAGGCTCAGGGACATGAAAGGAGCTTGGCCAGTTCCCACGACTCTTCGGTGGCAGAGCTTAGAACCCATGGGTTCTGACCATGCTCGGAGCTCCTTCCCTGGTGGGTTCTCAGCAGGAGAGGCTGTGCGGTGGGTATCTCCCACCGAGAGTCTCTTGGGTCTCTCCCTGAACCAGAACTCACAGAATTCCCTGGGCCCATTCTTTCTATTTTATTGTTTACTATTTTTCTATTTTAATTTTTACTTTCTATTATCTTTCTATTTTGCATGAAACACATGCAGATTGCCCTGTGTTTTTTAGTTCTCTCTCTCTCCACCTTAACTAGCTTCTCCACTGACAAAACACACTGAATGTAGTGACGTACAGTCCACCCTCACCAGGCGGGTGCTGGCAGCAGGATGGAGCTCAGTCACTGACACTGGCAGTGTGTCGTTTAGCCCTTGACTTGGTATAGCTTCTCATTTGTGCCTCCCAGTACACACACACACACACACACACACACACAATTCCAGCCTGGCACAAAGGGCCTTTACATGCTTCTGGAAAGGCCGTGGAAGGTCAGTCCTCCAGAAGAATCATGAGACATTTGGCACCAGTTAGAGGAAAATGGCACCCGGGTTCTTCCTTCTCCCTCTAGAGATGATTTGTAGTACTACCTAGCTGCCTTTGTAATTGATAGTAGATAGAAAGGGAGTAAAAATGGAATGAAAATGGCAAGGGACACGAGGTTATTTAAACAGGAATAAAAAGGCTGAAAGGTTGAAAATACAGAATCAATAGAGCGATAATTATTATTACTGTTACTATCACTCTTATTATTTTAATGGTGATATCTCGAAATAGCTTAAACGGAGTGGGGTCTTCATACAAGAAGACAGGGCAGGAAGATAATCAAGTGGAAATTGTGGGCCAGACCCATCTCCCTAGAGCTGCTTCCTCCCCTCCTTGGCTCAATTCTGGCTTCACCCTAGAGATCTGTTTCTGCCCTGAGCTGAGTTACCCATATCTCTGGGAATGAATTTTCCCTTCCCCACTCCCCTTTCTTTTGTGCCTTCCCAGTTCCAGCCCCAGTCCCATCTGATGCCCAACCAAGATGGCGGCCATAGCCCACATACCAGCAGGTTACTTTCCGTGGTGAGGTCCTGACACTGGCTGCTCTCCAGGCACCAGCCACTCACTTCCATGGAGGCCTGAAGCAGCAAGGCCAGCAGCAGGGCCCCTGGGCGGCTGCAGCACGATCTCGTCATCTTCCAGGCAGGCTGAGGCTCTGCAGAGGCAAATAAGATTGGTGGGACCCCTACAAGGAGCAGAACAATGTTGGCCACTGACCAGGAAGGACTGTGAGCCAATATTAACAACACATTCACTTGTGGAGCTCAAGGCTTTTTGAGGACAGGAGCAGTTCAAGGAGAAGTTTGGTGTGAGTTGTGGTGGAGAGGAGGGGAGCGGGACCTGGGAAATCTATGTGCAGTTTCCCCTTTGTCTCCTATTAAAATCAGATCCCAAAGGAGGTTAGGGCTGGAAGCTATTTTAGAGATCATTTGGTCCAGCCCCTTATTTGAGAGATGAGGAAATTATTATCTCCTCCCAGAGAGAGATAATAATTTGGGTGTTCATGACAAGGCAAGGCTAATTGTCCTGTTTCCCTGAACTTTCCTATTTCACCATTTTCATGAAGCTCCAGTCCTAACATGCCAGATTCAAGGAATAACTTGGGAAAGACAAAGGATTCTGAAATTCCTGCTCAAGATGGTCTATTTCCCTCCTGCTCCACCAGGATCCTATCATTCTTCAGAAATTGTTTCCTACAAATAGTAGGTTTGTATAAAGGCAAATAAAACCCCTGGTCAGTGTGGCCAAAACCTAAGCTAACCTAATTTGATGTCTTGTGCACAAATCACTCAGATGATCACTATTTCTCAGATTCCTGCAGCTTTGAGATTTATTTTTAAAGCAGAACCCCATTGTTTTAAAACTGGCCCATCTTCTTGAACATATACCAGACCTCCTCTTGTTCTCAGAGCCTCTCAGATGCAGTCTGAAATAGCTGGACTTGAAGACACTATAAATGTAGAAGCAGAAGGGCACTACCCACCCCCCATTGTGAGCACCCACCAAAGACACTTTCCGAGAAGCCAGAAAGTACCTGGGCAGATGCTGAAGTCAAGAGGTCAGGATCCAGTAAAGAGGAGAGCAGTGATGCTGCCTTTTGCCCCCTGTGCCCAACACTTTCCTCTAGCTCTCCCACTGCATTGTCCCCCCTCACCCAAGTCAGCTTCCAGAGTTGACCCCAAGTTTATTCATTAGCTCACCACCAACCCGCAATCATTTTGGATTTCAGAAGATCTCTTCAACCAGCTGTAGAAAGAAACCTCATGAAATGAGAAAAGCAATTCACATTAAGGGGTGGATGACTAATTTTCTTATCTCTCTTAATGGACATTTGCATTTTAAAATGTTTGCCTAAAAGAAACCTCTCATTTGTGGAAGGGTGGCCAAGGCTTTTTTATAGAAAAGGCTTTGGAAATGAAAGTTCTCTCTGGCTCTTGTTGTCTACTTTAGAAAACCATTTCCTTTTCTTTGCCCCAGCCCCACTCCCCCTCCCCCCACCCCCAAAGCTGAGCTAGCTCATGGCTCCCTTCTTGAATGATTGCCAGGCACAATCGGAGTGTTTTCAGAGCAGCCATTAGATGGCGCTGGCAGCCAGTGAGCTGGCCCATCAGCACCTCAGGCTGAAGGGGCAACTGGGAGAGCATCGATCCACCTTGGTGTCCAGTCTTGACCAGGGGCAGGCTGCTCCTGTTGTAGAATTTTGATGCTCTAGTTCGAGAATGGAGCCCTAAGTTGGTGGGCAAAGCAATTTAGATTAAAGCTCTGAGACCACACAACACATTTGGGCCATAACGATGCCAAGATTTACAAGAGAAGCAGAAAAATGGTAACTACAGGGGCACCTGGGTGGCTCAGTCAGTTGAGCATCTGACTTCAACTCAGGTTACGATCTCACAGTTCGTGGGTTCAAGCCCCACGTTGGGCTCTGTGCTGACAGCTCCGAGCCTGGATCCTGCTTCAGATTCTGTCTCCCTCTGTCTCTGTCCCTCCCCCTGCTTGCGCGCGCTCTCTCTCTCTCTCTCTCTGTCAAAAATAAATAAACATTAAAAAAATTTTAAAGAAAAATCATAATTACATATCACTATGGGCAAGTGTAAAATAACATATTCATAAAGAAAGAAGTAAAATCATACAGATCTGGCAGTCCCCTCAACTATACTTCAGTTCTCAAGGTTGGTCATTCTGGGATGATGATTTCCATTTTCTAAAAACACACCTCATGATTTCAGGCCTACCTGAAAAGCCCCCAGAGAGCATTTCCTCTCTCTCTACCCCACTGACTGTCTGTGTTGTACAACATGGTAACATTCTCACTGCCCACCCTGTCAGAGTTCCATTCTATTGCTAAAAAGTTAGTTTTCTGAAAGCAATTTGTTTTCTTTTTTACTTATGTGTATTTTCCATTTTCTACAATGAGCAAATATTACCTTGTGTTATTTCTTTTTTACAAACAATAAAGCAATGGGGAGATGTCGAATATTGTGCTTTTTGTAGGTAGGGAGAGTGTTATATGTAATACAATAATTGAAAACCTTGGAAAAATAAATAGAAATTTGTAATTTACTAATCTTGATATTAACTTTATAACAGAACTATACTTATTAGAATTTCATATGCGTAGATGAACGCTCTTTGAGCTAAACAAAGCATTGTGTTTGTCAGTCTAAAGCTGTACACTGGCCATGCCCTTCTGTAAAGATCAGAGAAGCAGAGATGCAGAGTTTTCTCCTTTCACCATGATACACAGGCATCCAGTCCTAAAACAAAGTGCCAATGGCATATTAAACCATCAAATAAGGTGTAATCTGGACATATCTTCACAATGGACAAAATAAGTGCACACTTGTACTTTCCTTGGCTTCTTCCAGCAATTCTGTGAGAACCACCACCTCCCCATTTATACACGAAGAATTTGGGGGATCCAAATGCCTTGCAGACTCTCCCTCTTTCCCAGGAAACCTCCTTTGCCTGAGACTCCATCAGCTCAAAGGGCTGCTTCCGCCCTGCAATCTAGGGTCTTGGGGCTGGAAGATCCACTGTGCGGTCCCGTGAAGGACACATACGAGGTGGTTCAGAACCTTGGACAGTTCCCACACAGGCCACCTCTTTTTAACCCCAGCTGGGTAGAAGAGACCCGTGTCTTGATGGGAGCTTAGCCACATCGGGTGCGCTAAGGTGGGCAGGGAAACGGAGACTCAGGGCTCTGAATCCAAAGACCTGAATGCAGGGAGTTTATTGTAACTTTTAGCCTTTATTCTCCTGCTACCATACCCAACGTTCATCTGCGCTAGAGTATATGGTATCTTTTAAGAAGTGACATGTACCCAAGAAAATCGGGAGGAAGAGGAGCCAAAAGACCGGGCTTTCCCTAGATCTCCCCAGAAGTTTGTTGGAGACTCAGCGGTCCTAGCAGCCCAACTCTCCGGAGAAGGCGAGGCAGCAGGCTCCTGGAAGGCACTCACTGCTTTCAGCGTCGCAGCCCAGCAGCCGAAGCCTGGCCCTCTCTGCTCCGCTTTGGGCTGCTTCCCACGCCGCATTCAGGAAACAAAGTTTTCAAGAAACTCGGGACCGCCACGAACCTAAGGCTCCTCAAGTCAGCGATCGGAACCGGGCGAGAGCATCCCGAGGCCCCGGGGCCGGGCGTTCCGGGGTAAGAGCGAGGTTCTGCGCCGCTGCGCGCTTACCTGTGGTGGAGAGACTGCGCTCTGGGCGAGTCCCGCTGCGCCGGGCGGGGATGCTCTTCGGCCTCGCTAGGTCACTCTTCTTCCTTCCTTACTCCCCGTTCGCCGCCGCCTGGTCCGGGTCGCTCTCCTCGGTCCTTATATACCTGCGGGGCTCGCCCGGGTGGGCAACCGACGTGAACTTCCCGGCAGCGTAACCAGCAACTCCCGCGACCATGAGAAGGGGGGGCTATGGGGAGTTCCAGGTAGGGGCTAGCGCGAGAGCAGATGTGCCCGGAAAGGGGGCTGGATCTCTGCCTCCGGAGGCTGGAATTAACACTGTTTCGCTGAAGGGCGCACCTGGCAGCCATCAGGAAAGAACTTAATTAAGGATGGTGTTGGGTCTCCAGGTAGGACGAGCAAGCGGCTTAGCACCCCGGTGTGGGGCAGGCCTAGGGCGCCTGCTGAGGTCGTTGAGGAGAGGGTGAAGTTACTTGTGTGCGTGCTTGGACGGGCATCTGCCTCCTTCGCATTTGGAGGTAAATATCACCGCAAAGGGGAGTTACGTCTGTAATGCCTCAGATTTCCCCATCGTTTGGAAACTGCGGTGAAGATGTCATGGGGAATCACAATCCCTCTGTTCCAGGTTAGGGGTGTGGTTGGGAGTTTGGGGGGTAGGGGGAAGGGGGGGGGTCCAGAGAAGGTCAGAAGTCACTCACCTGAGGCCCAGGGAAGGCCACCTTCTTGGGGGTGCAAAGTCAAGTTGCACTGCCCCTCCTGGGTCCCAGTCCAGAGGAGGCTCCCTCCCGCGCCCCAAATCCCCGGGGGGGGGGGGGGGGAAGGTGCTGTTCCCTTTGAGTATTAATGAGGAGTGGGAAGGAGTTGCTCTGTGAAGAGCAGGTGAAATACTTTCCCTGTGGCCTCTACCTTAACCTGGAGTAAAGAAGCAGAAAAAACTGTGAGGAGTCATGGGAGTGGAAGGGAGTGTTGGAACCAAACAGAACTTCCAGTCAAGGCGCTTGTTTTATTTTTTTAATTCTTTTATTTTTCAAGGAGCTTGCTTTACCCTGCCAATCGCAGGAGCTTTCTTTCTTCCCGGTCAGATGTTCTTTCGGATTCCCAAGACTCCCTTGAGAAATTCTGGTTGGTGACCTTGGCTTTATATGATTCCACAAACCTTTCCTTTTGGGACCCAGGAAAAAAATCTAAGTTCCTAAACAGTAAACACTGTACTTTATCAGCTGGTCTCGCCCTCTTTCCAGGGTCATCTCCCACCTGTCCATCTTGCTTCCTGGCATCTCAATCATCCACAACGTCCCCATTCTCATGAACACTACTTTCTCAAGCCGTCATCTCTCTGTCCGCGCCGCTCCCACAACTGGGACCTCCTTCCTGTCTCCACCCGCCCAGGAAAATTGGACTCTCCTGCATTAAGATTTACCTTGTCAATTATCACCTGTTGTCTGAAGCCTGACTTGGTTAATTGTGCTTCCTGGGGCATGAAACACGGCTTTCTCTGCTCACCAGAGACTCCCATTCCCACCCCACCTGTACGCATGGCCTTTATTGCTAGAACAAATTCCATGCTGTCTTCCGTCTCCCCTCCCACCTACTCCTGTCCCGCTACCACCAGGCTCGTGAGTACTCTAAATCAGATTGTGATTTTCTCTTATTGTTCTTTGTATTATTTCATAATACAATGAGAGGCAGCTGGTGGTAGCAGAAAAGCCAGACCAAGAAAAGTTCAGACTGACCCAGCTTCTGTCCTCCTTTGTTAGCTGAGTTCTTAATTCCCTGTAGCAGAACTGAAAGACCGCTGAATTGCATAAAGAATCGCTGGGCGGGTTGGGGAACCAGGATCCAAAGGTGGGGCGGGGGGGGGGGGGCAAAAGTTGGCTGGAATCAAGACCCAAAGCAGGCTGCTGATCAGATCCAATTAGAAAGAAAACCAGATCACTCCTGAAGTAGGCGGTTGCTGTTCCCACTCAAGCAGATGCCACCAGGAAGGACTGACCTGTTTCTTTAGCACTAGCTTCGCTTTGAAAGCCTAGAACAGGTCACTTTGATTGAGGTGACAATGTGATTCTCCCCCTTTATTGTGACAATGTGGCGAATGACATCGCTGATTTTTAGTGTTACACCAACCATCTACTCCTGGATTGAGCCTAATTTAATTATGCTGTGTTATCTTTATACAGCACTGGGTTCAATTTGCTAATATTTTATTTAAGATGTTTTATCCCTGCTTATGAGCTTGGCGCGTAATTTTCCTTTCTTGCAGAATGCTTGTCAGATTTTGGTATCAAATTTAAGCTGTCCTCATAAAACAACCTGGAAATCTCTACCCGCCACTCTTTTTTTATAGTTTGGTACAATTAGTAGTCAATGGTGTTTATCTCTTCCCGAAATGGTTGAGATAACTCATCAGTAATATCATGTTTGTTTGTTGAATGACTTTGAATTACAGATTCAATTACTTGAATAACACTTGAATATTAATATTAATTAATATTAATATTAATTAATAACACTTGAATAAAACTTGAATATATTATTAGAATATAATCGATTTCTTCTTGTGTCAGTTTTAGCAGGATGCATGCTTCTAGAAATGTATCCATTTCATCTAAATTTTCTAATTTATTGTCTTAAATTTGTTTTTTATATCTTCTTATTATCTTCTCAGCATCTGTGGACTCTCTAATTATGGTCCCCTTTTATCTCTAATGTTGGTAATTTATGGCATCTCTCTTTTTGTCTTGACTAGTTTCTTAGGAGTTTATCAATTTATTAGTGTTTTTAAAGAATCAATTTTAGTTTCATTTATTTTCTCTATTGCATGTACACTTTTATCTATTTCTGAAATTTCTACTGTTACTACTTTTTGCTTTCTAATTCCTAATTAGTTGTTCTTTTTACCCTCTTGAGTTGGACATTAAATGAATGCTTTTACTTACATAGTTGATATTCAACCTTTATTCTTTTTGATATATATGTTTATGCTATAAATTTGTTTTAAAGTATGGCTTTAGTTTAATCTCACAAGTTTTGCTATGTTGTATTTCTATTGCCATTTAGTTTAAAATATCTTATTTTCATTGAGATGTCTGAATTAACCTATGGGTTACTGAAAAGTGTTCTGCTTAACCTCCAAACATTGGGGATTTTCTAGTTATGTTCTGAAACTAATGTTTAGCCTAATTACCCTGTGGTCAAAGACCATGCTCTATTTTATTTCAGTCCTTTGAAATTAGGGGGGTGGGGAGAGCTGCTTAATAGATGGACATATCCCATTTTTATTAATGTTTTGTATGCACTTCAAAATAATATGTATTTTATGGTTGCTTAAATATTCTATATCCTTTCTTTTTTATTTTTTAATTTTAAGGAATCTCTACACCCAACGTGGGGCTTGAACTCGTTACCCCAAGATCAAGAGTCAAATGCTCTACTGACTGAGCCAGCCAGGCACCCCTCCATATCGTTTCTAATTATTTGTCATCTTACTTTATTAGTTACTGATAGAAGTGTGATTTTTAAATCGTCCCATTATTTTCATGGATTTATCTTCTTCTCCCTTTAGTCCTGGCATAAAAACGACTTTCTAAAAATCAAATGGTGACTATGGGGCAGTGGTAGAGGGTAATATAGGATCAAGGATAAAGAGAGCAGAAAGGTACTGAAGCGTGGTTACATGCTGATGGGAATAGTCCAGTGGTGAGGGGGAGATCACGAGGGGGGAAACCAAATAATCCAAGCCTTCTACAAATCCAAGTATTAGTAAGATGAGATCCAGAGGAAGAATCTGACCTTGGAACAGTAGAGGGTCTTCCTCTTCCACAATAGTGGTGGAGGAGAAGAAGGAGGTATAGACACAAGTAGACCTTGTAGGATAAGCCATAGGAAGATGAGTGGACTTCTCTCTGAACCAAAGCCTTTAGCTTTTAACCCGGTATTTCCTGGGAATTATCCTGAGGAAATTACCTAACAGTTACACTAAATGCCGTTCAAGACTATTCATGCAACATGGTTTATAGTAGCAATAAAATAAAATAAACATCTATAATGGGATATAGTTATAAAAATCATGGCAAAGCCATGTAATGAAATACTTTGAAGCTATTCAAAACCACGTAGATATTTATTTCCAGACACAAAAAAAATGGCCACTATGTGTTGTTAAGTGGAGAAAGTATAGTAAGATATGGATATAAATAGAGATAAAGATAGGAGTTGAGCTAAAGATGAAAAGATTTCAAAGTGTTGGGGCATCTGGGTGGTTCTGTCGGTTAAGCACTGACTTCGGCTCAGGTCATGATCTCTCGGTCAGTGAGTTCGACCCCCGCGTCAGGCTCTGTGCTGACAGCTCAGAGCCCGGAGCCTGCTTCGGATTCTGTGTCTCCCTCTCTCTGCCCCTCCCCTGCTCGTGCCCTGTTTCTCTCTGTCTCTCAAAAATAAATAAACATTAAACAAAAATTTTAAAAAAGATACAAAGTGTCAGTAGTGGTTATTCTGGTTATCTAATTACAAACCACTCTCAAAACTTAGTGATTTGAAACAACACTCATTTTGCTCAGAAATCTGCAGTATGATCAGGGGCCAGCATGTCCCTGCCCCACTTGGCATCAGCTTGGGTAGCTTAAAGGCTGGTGTCTATAATTATTGAAGCCGCTCCTTCACATGACTGGTTCCTGGGCTGGAAAGACTCAAACATCTGGGGGCAAGACGAGGTGGGGCTCCTCAGACACTCCTTTCTGTCTCTGTGTCTCCTTGCCACGTGGTCTCTTGCACGTGGCTGCTTTGCGGGGGCTGGACTTACACAAGGCTCATGCCTCCCAAGCACGCACCTGGAGGTGGTTTGCTCTGCCGGGTAGAGGCAGTGGGGGTGGTCAGCAAGAGCTCCCCAGAGAAGCAAATGCTGAGTCGGGCCGAGCCTTAATACGGTAGGTCACCAAGACGAAGAAAGGAAAGGCAATCCAGACAGAGGGAACAGCATGTGCAAAGGGCTTAAGGCAAGAGAAATCCGGTTATGTTCCTGGCACTCTGGGTGCAGGTAGCAAAGGGAGAGAGAGAATACTGGAAACAGAAGCAGGAGGGGAGGAAGTGAGGACCATTTATGGACTGAGTCAGAAGAACACTTGGACCAAATGTCTATGGCAGTGAGGATAATCAGAGGGGAGGGAGCCCGGAGACGGTAAGGGATGATCAGAGAAGTCCAGTGCTCTGCTCCAGGGCCTGGAGACCAGTGCAGCCAGGAGTGGCAGCGGGGAGGGGGGAGATGAGACAAAGGCGAGGGCATGAAGCACAAAGAGGTACATCAACGTGGGGGAAGGAGTCATGGACTCTTCCCTATCTAAGGTTGTTCTGGCTGCGTGGCTGGCACAAGGCCACGCCGTGGCTTTACAGCTCCACCACCAGACTCCCTGATCCTAACCCCCCTCAACGACTGCTGAACTGTGTGACTCGCGGCAAATTCCCACCCTCTCTGTGCTTAGTTGTCCCATCTGTGAAAGAGGGAAATGGTTGCGCGAACCCATGAGGTCGTCAGGTGGATGCAATAAGGTAACACACGTGAAGGTCTTAGAGCAGAGCCCGACCAGCCCTTCGGAGCGCTAGCCCTTGTCCTTATTATTATAGAAGCGCTGGCTCAGGAGGACCCAGCCTGGGAGGGGGAGAGGGGAAAAGGCAAGAAAGAAGGGAAAGGAGGAAGGAGCATACAGGGGGTCTCTGGACAGGGTAGATGAGGGCTCCTTTGGAGACGTGGAGTGTGACGACCCTGGGGCTGAGATGACGCACCCACACCTGGCGGTGGGCACAGGGCCAGAACTGCTCTCGTCATCCCAGCTTTTCACCTTTGAGGGTTTAATTGAAAAAGCAGTGTCACCGGGGTGTGAGTGCGTTACAAAGACAGGTGCAGGGGTGGCCTCCAGGGGCGAGGGAAGAGCTGGGAGGACAGCAACAAGGATGGGTGGCTGGGAGCCCAACACAGGAGCGTGGCCTTGCTCTCAGCCTCTAGGCACTGGAGCCAGGCAATGGGGGACATTTCCCTGGGAGAAGAGGAGCCTCTTGGGGCGGGGGGGGAGCCAGGGAGCAGGACCCCGCCAGGCCCCCGGTGGACCGGCCCTGTGCTGCAGACAGGAGGGTCTGTGAGAAGGTTACAGCAAGGTGGATGGGGTGACCAGGGTGGGGCGCTTTGGGCGCATTCTGCTTCCCTCCCCCACCCAGGAGCGGAGGAGGGAAGGGAGGGCAAGGAGTAGGGGGAGAGGCTGGGAGGGTCACTGAAGAGTCAGGGTCTGTCCTGGACTCTTAGGTTAGGACAGTTAGGCTCTGACTGGATGCAGGGTTTGCAGAGAGGGAATTCGGGCAGAATTTAGGGTGGGGCTGGGGGCGGGCAGGCTGGGAGGACTAGCAAGGGTGGGGGTTGGGGGTGGGGAAAGGCTGAGACATGCCGACTCGGAAGCAGCTACTGTCCAGTCTGCTCTCTGCCCCAAACCAGGCCCCCCAGGCCCCCGTGGTGCCCACGCAGTGCTCCCTCGGAGGTCACCAGGTGCGGTGGGCAAGTGCTGGCCCGGAATGCCCAGATCTGCTTCCATCACTCATTCACTCGACAAATGGCTATCGACCCTCACACGTGCCTGGACAGACGGCTTCTGTGGGGGATTCAGCTCTAGGGAAACTGAAAATAAAGTAGTCAGTATTAACCTGAAAAACAGACACTGCCAGGGCGCCTGGATGGCTCCGTCGGTTGAGCATCTGGCTTCAGTTCAGGTCATGATCTCACGGTTCGTGGGTTCGAGCCCCCACGTCGGGCTCCGGGCTGACAGCGCGGAACCTCTTGGGACTCTCTTTCTCCCTCTGTCTCTCTCTGCCCCTCCCCGACTCGCTCATGCTCTCACTCTCAAAAATAAATAAACTCTAAAAAAAAAAAAAAAAGATAGGCAATGGCTGTTATTTTGCCAGCAAAAATGGGTTTATTCAGGGGAGGATGGCAACCCAGGGCACACAAGCTGCAGCAAAACCACAGGCCAGTCTGAGGAATAAAGGAGAGGCGTGGTTTTTAAGGACAGAACCGGTGAGTTGGGAAAGCTGTTATAAACTAAAAGGACACTGGAGTAAACTGGGACTTTGACGGATGACTTTTCCCTGGTAGAGCTGTTGTCCTGGGTGATGAGAAAACCTTCTCTTCCTCCAGCTGGAGTAGTAGAGTAGTATCCATGTGCAAGGTCAGGTCTAGGTAAGGTCAAGTCGATCTCTTCCTGTCCTGTCGCCAATTGACCACAGGTGGGAGAGCATGAGAGCTGCCGACTGCATTGCAGTGAGGTTTCCCATTACTAATTTTCACATCCATAAACAATTACAAGTTGTGATAAGCACAAGGCAGGCAACTGAGTGGGAGAGGGGAGGGCAAAGCTCCTTAGCAGAAGCAACGGCTGGTGCCAAGACCCAGGGTCAGAGGAGATAAGAGACTTCCAGGAGCTGCTGGAAAGGGAGGAAGGGGAGGAGGGCAACCCTCGGAATGGAGGGACGTGAGGGCACAGGTCTTGAGGACTGTGATGTTGACTTAGATGATGACTTAGATTTTATGCCAAGGACAGAGGGAAACCAGTGCTGGCTGTTGATCAACGGAGGAACTGGACCCTCTCGAGTTCCTCTAAGACATGGTCCCGGCTGTTGTCCACAGAACCAAGCAGAGGGCGTACAACCAACGGCTTCGGTTTAGAGTCAGAATCAACAGGACTTGGAGATGTGGGAGTGAAGCAAAGGAAGAGCTTAAAGAAGTTTCCGGATTCTGGTCGTGAGTCGGTGGGAGCTGGGAGCCTTCAGACACGTGGGGGAAGACTCCGGGGGCGTGGAGGAGGTTTGAAGGAGGAAACCGAGCTCTGCGGCCTCAGGCAAGTTACTCCTCCGAGTTTCCCTGGGGACTTTCAAAGCCCCATCTCCTAGTGCTCAAGAGGGTTCTTGCACACCGAGCAGGTGTGAGCAATGCTAACTACAGATTCTCCAAGGGGAGCCTGATGGGGGTGGAGGGGGCAAAGAGCTAGCCTCCACAAAGGGGCCCTGAAACCTGGAGCAGAGCAGAGGGGAAAGTCCCTGGTGCCCCCTGGCCCAGGGAGTGGGGAGTGTCCCCCTGCCCCCCTCTATCCCCTGCCACCCACACTTCCCGGCCCCCAGCCCCTTTCACGGAGCTGCCCATTCAGCACTGCAGCTGGGCCACTTCTCGGGCCTTCAGTTTGACCCCAAGGGCAGAGAGGAATCAATTTGTGCAGAGAATTGGAATGAAAGCGATTTCAATTGACCTTTGAGTGGGGTTTTAATTTGCTTTATTACAGCCAAAGGGGCCTCCTGAAGAGACCCTTGAGACTGCTTTTATCCACTAATGCGTGCATTAGCGCAGCAGCCTGGGCCTCGTCTGGATGCGGGGCTGGCAGAGGGGGAAAAGGCCAGAGAGGGCCCAGGAGCCAGCGTCCCCGCCCCTCCCAGGGACCGGTTCGCAGGCCCCTCAGGGTCCAAGGCAGAATCACAAGTGGAGGAAGAGGCAGTGGAAGGTTCCAGCCCCAGGTCTGCTGCTGGGGCGCCTCGAGACCTGGGCCGGCACCTCCGGGTTGGTCTCTGAACAGTGGCAGGGAGGGGACTTGTGGAGTGAATGGACCCTCAGTCCCGGCCAGGCCCGATGTTCTGTGGTTGTAAGCGCATATCTGCAAACTCTGGGGTAAAAGTAATTGGTTTTATAGAATGTGGCCTCGAATGGGGACAGCAGAGCCTGCTGGGCTAAGGAGCAAAGCTCTGTCCTTCCTCCTCATAGGTCGCTGTCATGTTCTTCCCGGTTTTCTTGACATTTTCTGCTCTAGTCCCCTCTATGGGCCAGTCAGATCTCTGTTCTCTTCGCCCCCAATTCCAAAGGAAGCCAAGGGGGTGGCTTGATGAATTCCCTTCTCCTCTACTGGGCAGAGCCCTGCAGGCAGCTTCCTGGGGGGGTCCAGGTGGCCTACAGAAAGCCAGCCCCAGAGCAGAGAGCCCCCTGAAATTGCTTCTCTACACAGGGCCAATGTCAGTGCCACCGGGTAGGACAGACGCCTGTGAATTCATATTTACGGTCCCACGTTAGAAATGTCACCCACTCTGTACGTGGGGATGTGGCCACATGGAACCATGGGCATGTTCTTTCAGAACCACTCCCTTATCCTAATCCCTTTCTTCAAACTGAGGGCTTGTTCCTTTGCAGTCAAAGTGGACTTCCCGGGGGGCGCCTGGGTGGCTCAGTCGGTCAAGCGTCTGGCTTAGACTCAGGTCATGGTCTCCCGGTTGGTGGATTTGAGCCCCACATCAGGCTCTCTGCTGTCAGCACAGAGCCGGCTTTGGATCCTCTGTCTCCCCCTCTCTCTGCCCCTCCCCCGCACGCACGTGCACGCACACGCTTGCACGTGCGCGCGCATTCTCTCTCTCTCTCAAAAATGAATGAACATTAAAAAAAAAAGTGGACTTCCTGGAGGTGGGGGTCTCAGTGAAGATGTCACCGACATTAAGGGGACACCAAGCTCTCCTACGTGATGTCCCCCTGCAGCCACCAGTTCCAGACAGAGCCCAGGTGCCAAGAGCCACCATTCTGATGCAGTGATGGTCAGAATGGTCGTTTTGTAGGGAAATGCCTTTGTTGGACAGCTGCTTTTCCAGAAGAATGCGGAGTTCTCTAACCAGGAGTTGAAGTCAGTAAAGTGACTCGGTGGCCAGGAAGGACGCTGATAATGCACATCCATTAGCGCATCACAAGAGAGGCATTCAGAAGCCCGGAATTGTCCTCCTCCTCCAGATCCAACAATGGCTTCTGTGGAGGGGCTTGAAGTGGCCTTTCTACAGGCACTCAGCTCAGCCCCTATCTCTGAGCCCCACCCGCTGGTGCTCCGCTTCCATTTCAGGCCCTGCTCAAAGGAATGGCGGTCCAGAGAGCCCACGCCCTGCCCTCAAGTCCCGTTGCCCTGGGAGAGTGACGCCAGGCTTGGGCAGTGCCGGTGCACCATGACCTGATCTGCCACAGCGCCAAGAGACCGCTATTCCGCACATGCGCCTGAACCTGGGTGTGCACGTGGGGGGGGGGGGGGGGGGACGTGAGCAGTGCAAGGACATTAGGAGGGTCGTTTGATCTGGTTTTTAAGAAACCGCCTAAATCTTTCTGTCCAGATGAAAGTGATGCCCTTGGGGCACCTGAGTGGCTCAGTTGGTTAAGCATCTGGCTTCGGCTCAGGTCATGATCTCGGGGTTTGCGAATTCGAGCCCCGCGACCGGCTCTGTGCTGACAGCTCAGAGCCTGGGGCCTGCTTCGGATTCTGTGTCTCCCTCTCTCTCTGCCCTTCCCCTGCTCACACTCTGTCTCTCTCTCTGTCAAAAATAAACATTAAAAATATTTAAAAGAAAGGAAGGAAGAAAGAAAGAAAAGAAAGTGATGCTCTTCAAAGCATTCCCCCTCTCGTTCTTGATACCTGTGGTGGGGCTGGGGCTGGGACTTCCTGCAGACCCCTCTGGAAGAACTGCCCCCCAACACTAGTTTCTAAGTCACCTAAGAAGGCCAGTCTTCTGACTCCAAAGTCACATTTTAAAAAAATGTTTATTTATTTTGAGAGAGAGAGACAGAGAGACAGAGAGAGACAGAGCTCAAGATGGGAAGGGCCAGAGAGAGAGGGAGACACAGAATCCCAAGCAGGCTCCAGGCTCCGAACTGTCAGCTCAGAGCCTGACGCGGGGCTCGAACTCCCAAACCGTGTTCATGACCTGAGCTGAAGTCAGACGCTTCGCCGACTGAGCCACCCAGGCTCCCCTAAAGTCAGATTTTTAAAAATGCATCCATTATATTCCTCTTATTTCTCCTTTATATTATAGTTAGGTCTGTATACTGAATTTTTTTCTATTTGTGGTAGATGTGGGAAGGTTATATTATCTGTGAGTTTCAAGGTAGTAAATAAGATCTTACAGAATATTTCCTTTTAGAAGGGAGTTTTGCTGCCGGTGGGAATGTAAAATAATGGAAAATAGTTTGAGGTGCCTCAAAAAGTTAAACATAGAGTTACCATATGACTCAGCAATTCTACTCCCAGGTCTATATCCCAAAACTTAGACACGAATGTCCGTAGCAGCATTATCCATGATAGCTAAAAAGCAGAAACAGCCCAAATGTCCATCAACTGAAAAATGGATAAACAAAATGTGGTGTATCCTATACTGTGGAATATTATTTGGCAATCAAAAGAAATAAAGTACTGACAGATGCTACAACACGGAGGGATATTTAAAACGTTTTGCTAGGGGCGCCTGGGTGGTGAAGTCGTCCGACTTCAGCTAGGTCAGGATCTCACGGTCCGTGAGTTCGAGCCCCGCGTCAGGCTCTGGGCTGATGGCTCGGAGCCTGGAGCCTGTTTCCGATTCTGTGTCTCCCTCTCTCTCTGCCCCTCCCCCGTTCATGCTCTGTCTTTGTCCCAAAAATAAATAAACATTGAAAAAAAAAATTAAAAAAAAAATGTTTTGCTAGGGGGCGGCGCCTGGGTGGCTCAGTCAGTGAAGCATCCGACTTCAGCTCAGGTCATGATCTCGCAGTTCGTGAGTTCGAGCCCCGCATCGGGCTCTGTGATGACAGCTCAGAGCCTGGAGCCTGTTTCAGATTCTGTGTCTCCGTCTCTCTCTCTCTGCCCCTCCCCTGCTCATGCTCTGTGTCTCTCTCTCAAAAATGAAATAAACATTAAAAAAAAAAAAGAACAGGCGAATGCATTTAGACAGAAAGTAGACTAGTGGTTGCCTCGAAGGTGTTGGGGAAAATGGGGAGTGACTGCTTGTGGATATGGGAGTTCTTTTTGGAGTGACGAAAATCTTCTAAAATTGTGGTGATGATTGCACAGCTCCGTGAATATAATAAAAGCCATTTTATTGTACACTTTAAACGAATAAATTATGAATTATATCTCAATAATACTGTTATTTAAAAGGGGGTAGTCTTTTGAGAGACAAAGAGAGAGAAAGGCATGTATCAAATCTTTCTTTTTTTTTTTAATTTTTTTAACGTTTATTTATTTTTGAGACAGAGAGAGACAGAGCATGAATGGGGGAGGGTCACAGAAAGAGGGAGACACAGAATCTGAAACAGGCTCCAGGCTCCGAGCTGTCAGCACAGAGCCCGACGCGGGGCTTGAACCCATGGACCGTGAGATCATGACCTGAGCCGAAGTCGGACGCTTAACCGACCAAGCCACCCAGGCGCCCCATGTATCAAATCTTTCAATGTAACAAAAGAGGAGGGTATGCTGCGGGTGTTAGGCTGTGTAAGCCACCCTGACCTACTATCCCTTTGTATAAGAAGAAACACCCAGTCTTTCCTCCTGTGTCTTTGCTGTGTATCTCCTCACTCAGAACACTTCACTTCTGACATTTCTGATCACTTTTTTTTCCCCACGTCAAGGAATTTTCCATAACACCAAGCGGGTGTCCTATAATTTCACTCAATTCTAACACTATCTACCTGGTCAGATCCCACAGGCTAAGGGTCCTTCCCAGAAGCCTTCCCCCCACCCCACTCCAGATGCCAATCGCACATTGCAGATACCCTGGTTACCCACGACTTCTGTCTGATTTGGCTACAAGTCGGAGGTTCTCATGACCCTTTGCTCAGGTTGGATTAATTTGCTAGTGCAGCTCACAGAACTCAGGGGAACACGCATATGGTTTTTTCGAGGATATGACGGAGGATACAGCTGAACAGAGGGCAATAAGTATAAAATAGAATAAGGTCTCTGACTGCCTCTGGGTGTTAGGGAAAAAGAACACAATACCACTCGAAACTGAAAAATCAAGTAATGGATGTTTATTTCCGTTTACAGAAATAAAATCCTAAGCAGCAAATTAGTGGGCAAGAGAGGGAGAGAAGTAGTTCACGGTTAATGCCAATATGACTCCTATTGGGAAACCAAGAGACAATATCTGAATCTCTAAATAAAGAAGTAATGAAAGGTTTTACATAATAAGAGTATTCATCAGTGCTAATCACTGAACAATAATATACACCTTGTTCAACACCGCAGAATGAGAAAGAAAACATGGTCCATCTAGTGGAAAACTCTATTTGGTAAGTATAACATACCGTGTGAATTGAGGTATCGTGTGAAATATAAAGCAATATGACAGGGGCGCCTGGGTGGCTCAGTCAGTTGAGTGTCCAACTTGGGATCAGGTCATGATCTCGCGGTCTGTGAGTTCAAGCCCGGCGTCGGGCTCTGTGCTGACAGCTCAGAGCCTGGAGCCTGCTTCCGATTCTGTGTGTGTGTGTGTGTGTGTGTGTGTGTGTGTCTCTCTCTGCCCCTCCCCCGCTCATGCTCTGTCTCTCTCTCTCTGTCAAAAATAAATAAACATTTAAAAAAATTTTTTTAAAAAAGCAATATGACAAACTGGGACCCAATAAAGCATATTTATATATGTAAATGGACTTGAATCATCTATAAGGAAAAAATATTTTTAGATAGGTTTAAAAAATCCAGTTGATTGCTATATAAAGGAACATACATGGGGCGCCTGGGTGGCTCAGTCGGTTAAGCGTCCGACTTCAGCTCAGGTCACGATCTCGAGGTCCGTGAGTTCGAGCCCCGCGTCAGGCCCTGGGCTGATGGCTCAGAGCCTGGAGCCTGTTTCCGATTCTGTGTCTCCCTCTCTCTCTGCCCCTCCCCCGTTCATGCTCTGTCTCTCTCTGTCCCAAAAATAAATAAACGTTGAAAAAAAAAATTAAAAATAAATAAATAAATAAACGTTAAAAAAAAATTTTAAAGGAACATACATGTGGGGTGCCTGGATGGCTCAGTCAGTTAGGCATCTGACTCCTGATTTCAGCTGAAGTCATGATCACAGAGTTCATGAGACCGAGTCCGGGATCGGGCTCTGCGCTGACAACATAGAACCTGCTTCGGATTCTCTCTCTTCTCTCTCTGCCTCTCCCCAACTCGGGTGCACACACTCTCTTTGTCTCTCAAAATAAATAAATGAACATTAAACAGAAAGAGAAAGAAAGAAAGAAAGAAAGAAAGAAAGAAAGAAAGAAAGAAAGAAAGAAAAAGATGAAACAACAAAAAGTGGAGAGGGCATCATTTTGGAAGAAAATTTATAAAAAATTATGGTGTATTCCTAGAAGAAAATACCACTTGAAAAAAGAACAAACCACTGATACAACGACATGGATGAATCTCAGAAACATTACACTGGGTGAAAGAAGTTGGAAGCATTTGTGATGTATGATTCTGTTTGTATCAAGTTCTCCAACAGGCAAAATTCATCTAGGGTGACAGAGGTCCCATGAGTATTGACCCTGGCGATGGCGAGGAGGGCTGGCCAGGAAGACACTCGAGGGAACTTTCTGGAGTCAGGAAAATGTTCTAAGTCCTAACGGGCTGTGGGTTACACACGTGTCTGTGCTCGTCAGAAGCGAGCAAAAGGTATACTCACCGCGTGTACAAGTCTTGGTAGGTAAATTATACCCCAATTGGAAAGAGAAGGGACTGGTGGCCGTGTTTACCCTTAAAGGGTCTCTGGGTTCTTTAGCAGCCCCGACGGAGCAGGGCAGCGTTGCCCACACACCCAGCCACCCGAGCAGCACAGGCTGTCTGCGGTGCTCTGGTCCCCAGGGCTGCTGGTGGCCTGGCCTTGAGAACACCGGCCGGCTGGCCGGAGACAGTCATTGAGAGGAAACAATTGTTGCCTTTTGAGCGGAAGCCCGGGGTGGGGGCAAAAAGAAGGTCTGCCAGGCTCTGCCTTTCCCTAACAAAGCCGTGACCTCTTCTTGAGCCGTTGCTGCCTGCATTCTGCAGCCTAAATAGGGAGAGGAGGAGAGGGAGGTTGGAATAAAAGGGGGTAGTCACATCTCCGTCTCTTCCCTCTGCTTTTAAAAAGCTTGAGCTACTGTGAGCAGAAGTGATTTGCTGGGTACCAGGCTGAAGAGGCAGATTTCCCAGATGGAGCTGCCGGGGAGACGAACCCGGGGAGGGGAGAGGCTTTCAGGAGGGCATTGGCCCGGCTGCATCCGCGCAGGCAGGGGAGTCACGGGCCTTTGTGCCCGCGGCCTTCAGCCCATGGCACTCACGGTAAAGTGGCTGGAAGACAAAGGCCCCGGAGCCCCGTGACTTTCTGCCGGAGTTTGTTTCAGATACTAATGACGGCCAGACCCCGGTAATGGGATGTGAAGGGCGTGGAGGGGGGAGGCCGGGGCAGGGTGCCTCTCACAAGTTCTCGGGGGGCCTGGGCTCTCTCCTCCACAACCGGCCCCTTCTGCTGCCCACGCAGGGGCCTACCTGGCCATCTGGAATGACAGACCCGAACCCCAAGGCCCACATGCCGTCGTCAGGGGTGTGCCCTTCATAGTCGAGGAAGGGACAGGGATGCACGCTGTCCGGTAATCCTGAGATTGCCCGGAGCGTGTGACCCAGAGGGGTCGGCGGGGGCCAGACGCGAGAGGGGCTCCTTCCCACACGAGCACGCAGAAGCCTCTCCCTCAGATTGACGGCATTGAGTGCCTCTAGGTTGTAGTAAGGTGCGTCGTGATGTGAAAAGATTCTCATGCTATTATTGCGTGATAAATGGCAGGCCGTAAGTCAGTGTCTGTGGTCTGAGCCCATATTTGCTGTTTTCGAAGAGTGTAGACAAGAAAACTTAAAACTCTGAGGGGAGGGTGCCGCATGTTAGCAATGCTTATCTGGGGAATACGGGGAAGTTTTTCTTTTCTTTTTGCTTGTCTCTACTTGCCAGACTTTCTGAAATAAGCATATAGTCATTCTGTAAGACAAAATTTTTATTAATCATAAATTTTAGGGGCTTCTGGCTGGCTCAGTCGGTAGAGCATCCAAGTCTTTTTTTTTTTTAATGTTTTAATGTTTATTTATTTATTTTTTATTTTTTATTTAAAAAAAATTTTTTTAACGTTTATTTATTTTTGAGACAGAGAGAGACAGAGCATGAACGGGGGAGGGTCAGAGAGAGAGGGAGACACAGAATGTGAAACAGGCTCCAGGCTCTGAGCCGTCAGCACAGAGCCTGACGCGGGGTTTGAACTCACGAACTGCGAGATCATGATCTGAGCCAAAGTCGGACGCTTAACTGACTGAGCCACCCAGGTGCCCCGTGTTTATTTATTTTTGAGAGAGAGAGAGAGAGAGAGAGGGAGAGAGAGAGAGACTCTTAAGCAGGCTCCACATTCAGCTTGGAGTCAGACACAGGGCTCGATCCCACGACTGTGAGATCCTAATCTGAACCAAAAATCAAGAGTCAGAGCCAGCCGGGCGCCCCTGAGTTGGCTCTCTTTTAAGATGAGGAGACGGTTTGGAAAGACGGTCTGTTCCCTAACGGTCTGTTCCAGATGGCAGATGTGCCCAGAGACGAAAGTGCTGGCAGGCACTAACAAGATGGGTATCAGAAACAAAAACTGACTCTCACTCATAGTTCAGGGAATGTAAACTGAAACAAGTTTGCTGGGTGGTAAATCCGGATTTATGTACCCGTCCTGTCAGCATACCTACCTGTCCTTTACCACGGCGATCCCATCTCTGGGATTTGTCCTAAGAAAGTGCACGAGGGCGCCTGGGTGGCACAGTCGGTTAAGCGTCCGACTTCAGCCAGGTCACGATCTCGCGGTCCGTGAGTTCAAGCCCCGCGTCGGGCTCTGGGCTGATGGCTCAGAGCCTGGAGCCTGTTTCCGATTCTGTGTCTCCCTCTCTCTCTGCCCCTCGCCTGTTCATGCTCTGTCTCTCTCTGTCCCAAAAATAAATAAACGTTGAAAAAAAAATTAAAAAAAAAAAAAAAGAAAGTGCACGAATCGGTGCATGGAGATCTATGCAGAGGGGTGTCTGTATTTGTAAGAGGAAAAGACAGAAACAACGTGCATATCCATCAGCTGGGGATTGCTTTAATAGGTCGTGGTGCTTTCGTATGCTGAAGGGTCGGCGAGCCTCACGAAGCCGGCGCGGTACCTGCCTCTTCAACATCACCTCAGACCATGTGTGGCACATCCCTTCCTTTGTTCGAGGGAGGAACAAATGAGTGAGCAGACAGTAGCTATTTTAGAAGCACGACACTGAGGTCTGCTATTGCAGATGGGCAAAGGCAGCCAGTGTATTGCTGAGTGGCAAACACGGGTCTCAAGCCAAGAAGGCGGGTTTGCACTTGCGTTTGTTTAAGTCTGGAAGAATTTCCCTGAAAGCAAAACACAAAGGGCTTGGGAAGGACGCGCCGCAGGTATGAACAGTGCTTATTGACAGATGAATTGGATTATAGAGTCTGTTTATTCTTTTTATTTATCTTTTCCGACTCTTCTGTAATGGCCATGTTTCAGTCTTATACGAAAAAGCACAATGGTAAGTTTTATTTTTTTTTAAGTTTATTTATTTATTTATGTAATCTCTGCACCCAACGCGGGGCTCAAACTCACATCCTCCAGAGATCAAGAGACGCGTGCTCCTCTGACTGAGCCAGCCGGGCACCCCACAATGTTAAGTTTTAAAAACAATAATGTGGAAGTGAATTCCCGACCCACAGAATCCTTGACTGTAATAAAGTGGTTACTTTGAAGCTGCTAAGTTTGGGGGATTGAGCTGTTACAAGAATCAAAACAGGGGCGCCTGGCTGGCTCAGTCGGAAGAACACGCAACTCTTGATCTCGGGGTCATGAGTTCGAGCCCCAGGATGGGCGTAGAGATTATTAAAAAATAAACAAAGTTAAAAAAAAAAGAATCAAAACAATGATGATCCGGAAGAGTATTCAGCCTTTATCACTTATGGTTTCTAAATAAATACTATTCCATGACAGAGACAATTCTACAATGTGTGCAACCAGCCAGCCACTGACAGCCACATATATTGTGAGTTTTTACTGTTCATTTATTCACTAAATATGTATTGAGGATCTGTTATGTGCCAGGCCTGCAGTGAGGTGCTAGATATTGGGAATGCTCTGGTAAACAAAGAGGGTTTGTTCTAGAAGCTTACGCTCCAGTGAGAGACAGACACTTAAGAAAGTAAATGTTCAAATAAATGGATAGTTCCAAATTGTGAAACATACTACGGAGGGAAAAAGATAACGCCTAAGAATCTCTAATATGGTGCAACATTTGAAACTTATAAGGATCAAGATAATAGTGATAAACGGTGCCGGGGGTGGCACAAGCAATTAGCACTGGGAAGAGCCGAAAGCTGTTTAAGGAAAGAAAGATCATCAGAGTGCAAATTCGTCTCTGCAGAGAACAATATTTACATCGTCCTGATGATTTCACTCAATGTAAAATATGAGTTTGGGGGTGATGGAATGGAGGTAGCAGGGTCTGGGGAAGTCAGCAGATGCTTTAAATGCATAACTCAGAACGAGCAGCGGTAGCATGTTATTTAGGGAAATGGAGTTACTACCAAAACACACGGTGAAAAGTGGTTATTTCTGAGGAAGTGGAGTGGAGTGTGTTGGGAAAGAGGTGAGCGGTAGACTAGTTGCTTTTCATTCATTCACTTACTCAACACATACTTGCTGAGCTAGTTTGGTGCAAGGCCTTGTTCTAGGCACTAGGGATACAGAAATAAACAAAACAGCTAAAACAAAAATAAACAGCTAAAAGATGGAGTTTATATCCAGAAGGGAAGACAATAAATAAAATCCTTACTGTGTTACAGAATAGTAAGTACTATGGGGGGGGGGGAGGAAGAGGAGAGAAGGATGGGAGGGGGAAGGAGTTACAATTTCAGATAAGTGGGCCAGAGATGGCATCGCTGAGTGACATGTAAGTAGAGGAGTGAAGAGGGCAAAGGAGACAGCCACGTGGACGTCTGGGAGAAGAGCATACCAGCAGCGGGAACAGCAGGTGCAAAGGCCCTGGGGTAGGAGTGGTCCTGGTGGGTTTGAAGAACAGTAAGGAGACCTGCGAGGCTGGATTGGAGTGAGCAAAGGAAGAGAGAGGTAGGAAACAAAGTCGGGGAGTTAATTGGCCGCCAGATCAGGGATGGCCTTGTGGGCCACTTAAGAGTTGAATTTTCTCAGTGGCTCAGTCGGTTAAGCATCTGACTCTTGATTTCAGCTCAGGTCATGACCTCATGGTTTGTGAGTTCAAGCCCCGCGTTGGACTCCACGCTGACAGCGAGGAGTCTGCTTGGGATTCTCTCTCTCTCCCCCCCGCCATGTCTCTCTGGCCCTCCCCCACTTGCGCATGCAAACAGTCTCTCTCTAAATAAATAAATAAGTAAATGAATAAATAAAACTTTAAAAACAGAGTTGAATTTTCTCACCAGACACACATATGGCTTTGATTTAATTTTTAAATGTATTTTAAGGAAATAACTCTGCTAGAGAGTAGATTGGAGAGAGCAAGACTGGAGGTGGGGATCCCAACAGGAGACCGCAAAGGCCGTTCAAGTGAATGGATGGGGTGTTGGCAGTGGAGACGGTCGGATCGAACCGTTTGGGATCCAGTTGGGAGGTAGCACTGAGAGGTCTTGTCGATGAACTGGGGTCAAGAACGTAGGCAGTTTTGTCCCCAAGTGTGTGGCTTGAACGGTTAGCTGTGTGCCTTGTACCAAGACAAAGGAGAGAGAGAGTGTTCACATGATATATTGACTCACTGAGTCTCACAGCCCTCCGGGGCCTCTTGGGGGAACCTCTAAAGCCCCGTGGCTGAAACTCACACATTACCCACGGGAATGGAAAATGGTGCCTCTGCTTTGGGAAGCGATTTAGCAGTTCCTCAAAAAGTGAAACGTAATTCCATTCCTGGGTGTCTCTCCGGGAGAACTGAAAATGTATTCACCCAAAAACATGTACACAAATATCCATAGCAACACTCTTCATAATCGCCCCCAAATGGAAATAACCCAAATGTCCGTCCATGAATGAATGGATCACCAAAATATGGCGGTATATAGTGACATTTTATGTGAACACAAAAAGGAATGAAGCGCTGACTCACGCTACAACACAGATGAGCCTCGGAAACAGGCTCAGTGGAAGACGTCAGACGCAGAAGGCCGTGTATTGTGTGATTCCATTTATAGGAAACGTCAGCACCGGCAAATTCACAGAGACAGAAAGTCAACTCATGGTGGCCTAGAGGCTGGGGAGAGAGGGGAATGGGTAGGGACTGTTTGTGGGTTGGGGTTTCTTTTGGGGGTGATAAAAATGTTCCAGAATTATCCAGTGGTTATAGTTGCACACCCTTGTAAATATACTAAAACCCACTGAAATACGCACTTCAAAATGGCGAATTTTATGGTATGTGAATTATATATAAAAAAAAAAAGACAGTTGGCTGAACGGGACTGGGGCCATTGGGAGGTTGGGACTGAAGACCTAACAGAGGGAGAATCAGCACAGAGAGGACATTTGCAGCCACGGGAACTGAGAGGTGCACCAACAGAGCACATAGTGGGGAGAAACGGTGGGAGCCTAGTGCCCCGAGAAAGAGCCCCATTTAGAGCGTGCGTGGCAGAGAAGGGGCCCATTAGAGACCCAGAAGGGGAGGCCAGAGAGGGGGCAGATCAGGAGCCCGTGGAGCCACAGGCTGCAGGAGTCATTTTAGACGGTGCTATTTCAAAATACGGTCCACCAAGCGGGGATGCCCAGGTAAGAGTCTCCACCTGTTTCTCTAGGATAAATCCTAGAGGCAGAATTTCTGGGTCAAATGACGTGGGCCCTTGTAATTCTGAGAGTTCTTGTAATTCTTCCTCTCATCAATGTTGAGTGAAACATTAGTAATGGACAAAACCTATTTCTGTTCTGGATCGGGGAGTGAGAGAACCAGGGTGCCTGCCAAATAGAGAGAGGACCAGAGCCGGCTCAGGGGCCTGGGAGAACAAGGCGAGGTTTGGGTTGCTGGCCATGACCTGGCCCAGAGGGCAAGTACCAGAGTAACTCGCAGACCTTGGGAGCCTTGGGGGCGAGGTGATTTGTACTGTGGGAACAGAGCCCATCTGAGAGCCCAGGAGAAGGAACAAAGCAGAAGGGGGCATACAGTACAGGGCAAGAATCCTCATCCCGAAATCCCGGGTGGTCACTAAGCCGCTGTGTGACCGTGGATCAGTCACTTGACCACCCTGGGCTTCAGATAACTGTCAAATCTGAGTTCTGGCCAGGCATTTCTGGCCACAATCCTATGCCCTTCAGAAATCTGTATTTCCTTTTTGAGAAGAAGGACAAATCTTCCTTTTCACCCCAATCACCAAAATCAAGGCCGTTTTTCCTTCAGAGATTTTACTCTTCCAGTGGTTTTTCCGTTCTCTGTAGGCGGTCAGGAGGTCACTGATTTTGAGCAAGCTCTATTCGGAGCAGCTCCGTCCAATTCAGCAAATTCAGTTTACTGCGTGTCCCAGATGCAAAGCCACCACCATCATTCGCCGGGATGGCCAGTCTCCCTGCTGCCACCTGGTGCCTGTACAGACTATTCTCAATGCAGCAACTCACGCGGAGCAGAAGGCAGAGTCTACAAGAGCCAGCCCACGGGATCTGGGGGATCTTGCACCCCTACAGGACCCACACCTCACACACACACAGTCCCGGCTGAGCAAACACATTCCCACCTGAACACGCTGCCTCAGGGCCTTTGCTCTGCCTTCTCCCAGAGGGCCACTAGTCTAGCTCCCTCATTTTATTAAGGTCTCTGCTCAAAATCAACCTCCTGGGGTATTTCCCCGATCTCTTTGTACAAAACAGTACCCCAGCCTATCGCTGTCAATCCCCTTCTCTTGCTTGTTTTCCTTCAGAGCACTTAGCACCACCTTCACATGGAGTGCTTGTCTGTGCCCCCAGCCACCACCAGACTTGTGAGTTTCCCGAGCACCTGGTCTGTTGCTTCCCCAGTACCCGGAGCAGTGCCTGTGGAGACGAGGCAGTTGGTGCATGTTGGGGGAGAATGAATGAACCTGCCCACAAGCCCCAGCCACACACAAGTCAGTACCGCCTGCTTTTTTGAATGGACACCCAAATAAAAACACAGGTTTCTAAATAAGCTCTTGACTCTTTTTGCAAGGCTTAGAATCTCTCCAGGCCTGGGTTTTGCTGTGTAAATCTGAAGGTTAGCAAGCCGGGGACAAGCTCCAGGAAGGTAGAGCTTGAGTCCTGTTAGCAGAGAAGACACTCGGAGGGGCTCAGCACTCAATAAATGACTGGTTCAGAGGAGGTGCTGGGCCAGTGGAACAGGTTGTGTTCTTCGCACAAAAGCAAAAACAAAAAGAGAGAGAGAGAGAGATACTTTCGCCCCCAATCTGGGGAACCGAGACCTAGGTGTGGGGGGAAATGGGATTGATTCCTCTCATCAGAAAGGTCCCCAGGCACGTAACTAAGCCTGCACGTTAAAGTGTTTAGAAGAAACTTGGTCTGATGGGTATTGAGGAGGGCACCTGTTGGGATGAGCACGGGGTGTTGTATGGAAACCAATTTGACGACAAATTTCATATTAAAAAAAAGAAGAAGAAGAAACTTGGTCTGGCGGTTACAATCCCCAACAGTAGGGCAGCCCTGCCCTCTGGTGGCCACTTAGTGCAGTGCCACCCCGGAAAAGCTTAGACAACCATTGGGGGAATTTTTTTCATCGCAGGAGTTGCCGGACTCCCTCATAGACAACCGAGAAGCCCGAAAGTAAGGGAATAAAAAGTAATCACGTACCCTTAACACCTCTGGTGCCACTGGAGTTTCCAGTCCTGCCTGTTTCATACCTAGTTCATTCCTTCAATCAAGTATTTCACGGCACTTAACCTCCCGGCTGTAATCACTCTATTTTTTATCTTGATATGCTCACTTCTATTGTAACCTGTGTTGCCGCAGGGCCTTGGTAAAGATCACTGCAGATGGCTAGATGGAAGCCCACTGAGTTAATGTCCTCAGCCATCGGTCCAGTATGTGGGTGGCTTCTTCTTCAAAGCAGGGTGAGGCATATGAGAAGCTTTTAGTGTCTTCGTCACAAGAGTGAGGTCCCACTGGCCGAGCGGCCTCAAATGCCACCCATGTGGGTTTTGACTGTCTCCAGGTCCTCAGTCCTGAATGGGTGCTCTATCTAGACCCAAAGTGAGGGCACACAACTGCTGTCCAAATACCTGCCTTCGCTCAAGGACTGCCACCTGCTGGCATTATTCTAAAGGCTGGGGGTGCAGCTCTGGAGAAGGCAGGCAGAACCCTGTGCCTCCTGGAGAACGGTTCTGTGGGAAGGGGGTGGGGAACACATCATCACAAGAATAACTCTAACTCCGCTGTCATACATGAAAGTATATAACAAGTGTCCCTACTTAATCTGACTTCATCAGAAGGGTCCACTTCCCTGGGGAGGTCTTTATTAAGCTCAGAACTCATGGATATACAGTAATCAGGCTGGGGCCAGGCAGAGGGAGGAAGTGGGGAGAGGGATGGCCAGGCCAGATCTCCCGGGAGTCTGTAAGCCGGTGAGCAAGTGTGGGGTTTCTCCCGGGGCTACAGGAAGTCACTGCCGGGTTTTGAGTGTTTTGAGCAAAAGACTCGCCTTTTAGAAAGATCCCCTGTAACAAACATAACCAGTTCGAAAGTATAACTGAAGACAAGAATCTATTCATAAGAATAGCACAAAGAAGAAACTATTTAGAAAGCCACTTATCAAGAAAGATGTAATACGGATCTACAGAAAAGCTGCGAACTTTCCTGAGAGACAGAAAAGACTCGAATGAATGGAAAGACACATTTTGTCTGGAATAAAGGACAGTATTGTGAAAACATGATGTTTTCTTAAATCTGCCTATATGGGCGCCACATGCACGTAATAGAACTTGGATCCCAGGGCCCCTGTTTTACGCTTTTTCCGACTTCCGGTACTTTCCCTCCATAACACGTATGACAGTGCGATCAGATTATTTTTGTAGATATGTGTTTCGGCTGCCTACCCGTTACATTGGTAAAAAGAACACTAAAATTCATCTGGAAAATGCACGAGTGAAAATAGCCAGTAGACTTCTTTTAAAAAAATCTTAGGGGCGCCTGGGTGGCGCAGTCGGTTAAGCGTCCGACTTCAGCCAGGTCACGATCTCGCGGTCCGTGAGTTCGAGCCCCGCGTCGGGCTCTGGGCTGATGGCTCAGAGCCTGGAGCCAGTTTCCGATTCTGTGTCTCCCTCTCTCTCTGCCCCTCCCCCGTTCATGCTCTGTCTCTCTCTGTCCCAAAAATAAATAAACGTTGGAAAAAAAAATTTAAAAAAAAAATCTTACCAGGTAATAAAATATGTTATAAGGCTGGAGTAAATGAAGCAGCTTGGCACACATAAATACAAAAATTGGCAGAATAGAACAATATTAAAACAATAGAACACAATAGAGAGACCAGAAATGGACCCTGACTCTATGTGGAAATTTAGAACATCATAAAGGTGATACTACGTCATTGGGGGGAAGGATTCTTCAGTAAGTAGCACTGGGAAAATGGCTTGCCATTTCGAGAACACTTAAACGTGGATCCATATCTTTCTCTGCACCCAAATAAATTGCGGCTGGATCAAAATTTTATTATTTTATTTATTTATTTTCAACGTTTATTTATTTTTGGGACAGAGAGAGACACAGCATGAACGGGCGAGGGGCAGAGAGAGAGGGAGACACAGAATCGGAAACAGGCTCCAGGCTCGGAACCATCAGCCCAGAGCCCGACGCGGGGCTCGAACTCACGGACCGCGAGATTGTGACCTGGCTGAAGTCGGACGCTTAACCGACTGCGCCACCCAGGCGCCCCTGGATCAAAATTTTAAATGTAAACACTGAACCAGGAAAGCATGAGAAGAAAGCATGCATATATTTCTATCGAACCCCGTAGAAAGGACAAGCAAGACGACACATAGCACAGAAAAGAGATTCGTGTGGATAACATATTAAAAGCTCAGCCTAACTCAGAATTTAAAAAATAGAATTAAAAAAGGAAGTTACTATTTTTTCTGCGGCACTTGGGTGGCCCAGTCGGTTAAGCGTCGGACTTCAGCTCAGGTCATGATCTCGAGGTTCATGAGTTCAAGCCCCGCGTCGGGCTCTGTGCTCACAGCTCAAGGTCTGGAACCTGCTTCGGAGTCTGTGTCTCCCTCTCTGCCCCTCCCCTGCTTGCGTTCTGTCTCTCTATGTCTCTCAAAAATAAACAAACGTTAAAAACTTTTTTTTTTCAAAAAAAATGCTAGGTGCAAAAAAACAGCAAAGGTGCAGAAGTCTGAATTGTTTGTTTTTTGAGGTCGCACACCCACACATCTAATTATCTATATCATTATGCATACACACGTAGATGAAAGCATGTATATGCTTTGGAAAAATTTGGGAGGATACACATGAAACTGATGGCCTCTGGGAAGTAGGCCTGGAGTTTGGGGGAGGGAGGGAGGGGGGGCGTCTATCTTTCACTTTCTACCACCTTATAAACTCCTCCACCATCTGAATTTTCACACTGAGCACATATTACCTCCGCAATAGTACCAACATTGTGGCTGCTGTTGTTTTAAGATCCCCCAGGCTGCCATGCAATGAATGAACTGGTCACGGGGGCCGTGGGGGCCTGTGGAGAGACGTTTGGCCATCCAGAGAGGGCACGCCGGTGGCAGGGGTGGCCGTGGTGCCGAGAGATCGGTGGATTGCAGACTTACCTAAAAGGCAATGCTGACAGGCCGGTGAGAGTGGGGTCGTTCTGAGCCCCCACAGACACTCTGCCACCCCTCAGTTCTGCCCTACGACAAATGTCATTCCCCCCACACACACCACACACACACACAACACCGGACTAAAAGCTCTGTGAGGACAGAGACCATGACTGTTATGTTCTCCACTGCAGGACCCAGGAGGCCAGTGGCCACCAGCACTGGCTTTAAGAGCTCAGGGCCTAAGTGGGAGACCCCCACCCCACCCCCAGGGAAAGCAGGGAAAGGGTTTGAGCTGGTTCTGCCCACCGACCCCAATGACTCACACACACACACACACACACACACACTTTCATGAGTACAAGCCTCAGCGCCCGGTAGGAGCCTGCTTGGCACCCGCTGGATAAGTATTTGAATGGATACCACCTATTCCCGATCCAGAAGGCTGTGCCAGCAAATATACCCCCTACCCCCTACCCCCCACCATTCGCTGCCCCCATGCCTGAACCCTGCTTCCTGCCCAGCACAGATTCTCCTGGCTGGGTGGACTTGGTCCAGGAGAAGGCTGCCCAGACTCCCACCTGCATTCCTGAGCCCTGGCCCCACACTCCTTGCCCCGCTCAGGCCCCCAATCCACTGAGCAGGGAGCCACAGATTTGTCCCAGAACCCCCAGGAAAGTCGGGGTGGTGTCTCTGAGGAGGCAACATCTGAGCTGGGCCTTGAAGCGCGAAGAGGAACGTGTTCCCACCAGACACAAAGGAGAAAAGAGGATGTAGGTGTATGTGGGAGCCAGCGAGCCGCTGCAGGGTGGGCTGAGGGCCTGGCCGGGCTGCAGTAGAGGCAGCCAGCTTGGGAAATACTCGAGGGGGTCACACTCATAATGGCCACCTCATGCCTCAATGGGCCTCTGTGCCCCGCTGTGCCCCCTGCACGTGCGGCTTCTCACATAGCTGTGTGTGGGGTGCGTCTTCTCTCTCAGACTCTGAGGTCCTCAAGAGAGGACCTCGGGTTTCATCTCTGTGCCCAGAGTGCCCGGCACAGCCTAGGGCACAATGCTCAACGAATGTTTGTTGACCTGAGAAAAAGGGGGGGGATATTTGTAATTGTGGCAATCAGCCAACTGTAGACATAGGTCAGAACTCCATGGGTTGTAGATGAGTTGGTGGACGTTATTGCTTGTGAATTACAGCCCAGCGTTGGGTACGAAGCGGAGCAGACGGGGCATCTGTCTTTGCAGTTCACCAGACACTTTCACTTCACTCATCCTGTGTCGCCCCAGCAGCAGCCCCATTTCACAGATGGAGAAACTGAGGTGTCAGTGGCTTGCCCATGTCCCACAGTAGCCAACCTGGGCCCTACCCTCAGAGCTTGGTGCTCACAGGATATGAGTCTGACGGACATTTTTAGAGGATGTGGTCCAGTAGAGGTCATAGAAATTCAACGTGCAGAGGTCATGGCTCCTTCTGCGGGTGCCAGTGGGCGCCCTTCTAAAATCCGGGGGGCGGGGAGGGGGACGCCTGGGTGGCTCAGTCGGTTAAGCGGCCGACTTCAGCTCAGGTCATGATCTCGCGTTCCGAGAGTTCGAGCCCCGCGTCGGGCTCTGTGCTGACAGCTCAGAGCCTGGAGTCTGTTTCAGATTCTGTGTCTCCCTCTCTCTGACCCTCCCCCGTTCATGCTGTCTCTGTCTCAAAAATAAATAAACGTTAAAAAAAATTTTTTTTTAAATAAAAAAAACAAGACAGAATACTTGGGACATATTTGTACAAAACACGGTGTATTAAACAAGAGACACATATGCTAAAAAATTATCTATTGTTTACCTAAAATTCAAATTAAACCAGGCTTAATGCATCATGTCCTGCATTTTATCTGGCAATCTCGAATGTGTAAAAAATTAAGCTAATAAAATGTAAAACTAAAATGATAAAACAAGGCGATAAAATAAAATATAAAAAATAAAGTAAAATAAGATAAAATTTAAAGCTGATACGAAATAAAATATAAAATTTAGAGAACGAAAATAAAATAAACCAGATATAATATAAACATTACAAAATAAAGGTAAAAAAATAAAATGTAATATAAATTTGTTTGTTTAAAATTTTTTTTACGTTTATTTTTGAGAGCGAGAGAAAGACAGAGCGTGAGCAGGGGAGGGACAGAGAGAGAGAGAGGGAGACACAGAATCCCAAGCAGGCTCCAGGCTGTGAGCTGTCAGCACAGAGCTCGACATGAAACTTGAACTCACGGACTGAGAGATCATGACCTGAGCTGAAGTCAGATGCCTAACTGACTGAGCCACCCAGGCGCCCCTAAATCTGTTTGTTTAATAGGTGGGTGGAGGCCTGTGTGATCCCTGGTGCCTTAACTGTCCAGCAGGTTGATGGTGGCCCAATGCCACCCTGCCTGGCCCTTCAAGCCCCCACCTGTGTCTCTACACAGCTCACCCAGCTCTCCTGGGTGCCTCCCAGGAAAATAGGAACCTCTCACTCAGAGTCCTCCCTACCAGGTGGCTGAAGGATGCAGCATTTTCTCCACTGGTTTTTAATTTTTTTTAATGTTTATTTAATTTTGAGACAGAGAAAGAGAAAGACATAGCATCAGCAGGGGAGGGGTAGAGAGAAAGGGAGATACGGAATCCAAAGCAGGCTCCAGGCTCTGAGCCGTCAGCACAGAGCCCAATGCAGGGCTTGAACCCCTGAACCATAAAAGCATGACCTGAGCTGAAGTCATACACTCAATTGACGGAACAACCCAGGCGCCCCTCTCCACCATTTTTTAACTGAACCCACTGTGTTCTAGAAAAGGCTGTCTGCAGCTCTGGAAGGAGCCCCCAGAGAGTGAGCAAATACTACTCTGTTTTCGGGAAGGTTGCACCCCGCCTCCTCGCCTCTGCTGTCTTGTCTTGCTTGGGAGAAGGTCAGGTCGTGGAGGGCACCTGTGTCTGTAAGTTCCCAGGGCACCTGCCAAGGCCCCCATGGGAGGGTAACGCCAGTGCCGGTTCCCCTAGCTGAACTTTGCCGCCCCCTTTCTGCGACCCCGATGCCAGGTGCCATTGTGGAGCTGGAAACAGGCTGCAGGTTCCTGGTCTTTTTTCCCAACAAATCTGAACGCTGAAAGGCACAGCAGAGGATTTTTGTTCGCTTGGGAAAAAGCCAATCTGTACCTTAGAAAGGAAGAGCAATAATAAAGTTATCATAATATGAAATTAATCCTACCTAATACAGCCATAAAGCTCCAAAACCTTACACCCAGTGGCCCCACTCCTTGGGCGTTGATCCTATTGAAATAATTATGTGCATAATAATGTTCATTCTGGCATTGTTGACAGTGTTTGAAATTTGGAAACAGTTGAAAACCTAGGAAGGGAGAAGTATTCATTCAGTAAAGATTGACAGCCACGAGATGTAGTGCTGGGCCGTCTTTCCATGATTATTTCCAGTGCTGTAGAAACATGCAGAAACGTTCACAACATCATGTCCACGAAAAGCGGTTGACACGAAATGGTCCCTACTCATGGATCACAGATCCTTCAAAATTCCTTTTTTTTTTTTTAATTGACCTTTTACGCAGATAATTGTGGATTCACATGCAGTTGTAAGAGATAATACAGAGGGGCACCTGGGTGGCTCAGTCGGTTAAGCGTCCGGCTTCGGCTCAGGTCATGTTCTCGGAGTTTGTGAGCTTGAGCCCCGTGTCGGGCTCTGAGCTGTCAGATTAAAAAATTAATTAAAGGGGCGCCTGGGTGGCGCAGTCGGTTGAGCGTCCGACTTCAGCCAGGTCACGATCTCGCGGTCCATGAGTTCGAGCCCCGCGTCAGGCTCTGGGCTGATGGCTCGGAGCCTGGAGCCTGTTTCCGATTCTGTGTCTCCCTCTCTCTCTGCCCCTCCCCCGTTCATGCTCTGTCTCTCTCTGTCCCCAAAAAAATAAATGTTGAAAAAAAAAATTAAAAATTAATTTTAAAAATAAAAAAAAAAGAATACAGAGAGAGACAGTTTTACACAGTTTCCCTCATGGTAACATCTTGCAAAACAAGCGTGTTGACAGAGATAGAGAAGCCACTGACCTCGTTCAGATTTCTCCAGTTTTACAGTCATGTGTGCGTGTGTTCAGTTCTATACAATTTTATCACACAGGGATGGTTTTTTATGTTATTTTTATTTTTTTTTAATGTTTATTTTTGAGAGAGAGAGAGAGCATGAACAAGGGAGGGGCAGAGAGAGAGACAGACAGAATTTGGTTTTTTTTTAAATTTTTCTTAACGTTTGTTTATTTTTGAGACAGAGACAGAGCATGAACGGGTGAGGGGCAGAGAGAGAGGGAGACACAGAATCGGAAACAGGCTCCAGGCTCTGAGCCGTCAGCACAGAGCCCGATGCGGGGCTCGAACTCACGGACTGTGAGATCATGACCTGAGCCGAAGTCGGCCACTTAACCGACTGAGCCACCCAGGCGCCCCAGACAGAATTTGAAGCAGGCTCCAGGCTCCAAGCCGTCAGCACGGAGCCTGATGCAGGGCCCAAACTCCCGAACCGTGGCATCATGACCTGAGTGCAAGTCAGACGCTTAACCAACTGATCCACTCAGGTGCCCCAGGGATGTTTTGGGTTTTTTTGTTTTTTTAAAGAACACTTGAATATGTAGAAATGTGTTAAGGTGGTGGGATTTGGAGAGGTTTTCCTTAACGTTTCTCTTTAATGTGACCGCGTTATGTCATCCGTGAACAGAGAAGGAGAGGTTGGACAGGACAAGGCAGGTGACGAGCAGAGGGAGGCCTGGCCAGTACTCAGGAGGCTGAGTACTGTGAGGTCATCAGCCAGGCCCTGAACACAGTCAACTCACCATCCTTGCCAGACGAGCCCGGGGTGGGGGGGCCGGGTGTCTCCCACGGCCTCCTTACCACTCACAGCCCACCACTGCCAAAAAGGGAAATGTCCCCACCAAGCGGGAGATATGACATGAGGCTTCCCAAACGTTTGCAGCCAAAGAGGCCTGGACTCTGGAATTGGACGGGCAGGCTCAAAACCGGCTCCCACGGGGCAGCCGGACGCAAACAGGATCTGATAGCAAAGGGCCAATAAAGCAATGCCCACGGGGCCTCCTCTGGCTGCTCCTGAGAAAGTCGTCTGACTGAGGCTTTCCCTCCAGCGGGATCCCCCAAGGTCAGGGGCAGGGGCAGGGAGGTGCCTCCCCAGACTTCGCAGAGCCTCCTTCCCAGGGGACCCCTTCCAGATGTGCCCTGCGCCGCTGTGCAAAAGGGCTCCGGTTCCCACACTGCCCTCTCCACGGGGAAGAGAAACTGTGAGCTGTTTCTGAAGGGGTTTTCTCTTGAGACGCTTTGTCATTTTTTTTTTTTAATGCGTATTTATTTTTCAGAGAGGGAGAAAGAGAGAGAGTGAGTGGGCGAGGGGCAGAGAGAGGGGGACACAGAGGATCCAAAGCAGGGCTTGGACTCACGAACCACAAGATCATGAGCTGAGCTGAAATCAGACATTTCACCCACGGAGCCACTCAGGTGCCCCAAGACGACGCTTTGTATTTTAACGCTGCCTCGTGAAATGCCTTGTGACAGCTCGGAGATCACAGTTGCCCAGAAGATCCTTGACTTGGTGGTTAGCCTTGCTGTCTGCTTAGCCCAGGACGCCCCTTGCCTTCTCCTGTGAACCCTACCCTGCTCCCTTAAGGCGGGGGATGGCAAATATTTCCTGAGAAGGGCCAGGCAGTAAATTAAGGTTTGTGTAGCATCTCTGTCACAGCTAGCATGGCGGTGATCCCACTAAATTTTATTTATCGGGGCACCTGGGTGGCTCAGTTAGTTAAGCGTCCGACCAGATCAGGTCATGATCTCACTGTTCGTGGGTCCAAGCCCTACATCGGGCTCTCTGCTGTCAGCGCAGACCCTGCTTTGGATCTTCTGTCCCCCTCTCTCGCTGCCCCTCCCTTGCATGCATGCACTCTCTCTCTCAGAAATAAACATTAAAAAAATAAACAGGTTTTAGTTATCAATATTTGTTGTGGATTAAATTTCGTCCCCCAGGAAGATTGCTTGAAGTGCTAACCCTCAGTACCTGTGAGTGTAAGCTGAGTTGGAAATGAGATCTTTGCAGGTGATCAAGGCAAGACGAGGTCCTCAGGGTGTCCCCTAATCCAATATGACTAGTGTCCTATTGGGAAGTGGGAAATGTGGAGACATACAGAGATAGAACACCGTATGAAGACACGGACACGGAGGGAAGGCAGCCATGTGGGGACGAAGGCACAAGCCAAGGAAATCCTGGGGACACCAGAAGCAGGAAGAGGCAAGGGAGGATGCTCCCTTGAGGCATCGGGGGGAGCACAGCGCTGCCAGTGCCTTGGCCTTGGCCTTCCAAACGTCCAGAACTGTGAGGCAAGAAACTGTAGTTCTAAGCCACTCAGTTTGTGGCCTCTCTTACGGCAGCCCCAGGAAACTCATGCAACACTGGATTGGAATTTTGTATAGTGTTCACCCGAACCACATAGATCTTGGTATCGTTTGTCAACCACACCAAGCAGCCTCGGGATTCAGCACATACACGTAGGCTGCTGAGAGCCTCTCCTCCAGTGAGCGCACCTCCGCACCACCCGTTCCTCTGAGAGAGCTGGCCGCACCCTTCGCTGAGAAAAGATGGGCTTCAGCCCCCCATGAGCCATTCCCGTCAGAGCTCACTGGCCTGGGGTGACCCCGCCCCATCCAAGTGGGCAGCCAGAACCTACCCGAGAAAGCTGGTGTGGAGGGAGAGACCGGACTGAGCCAGGGCTGGTGCCTGGACTGGGAGGCTGGAAAAGCAGGGCCACGGGGCCTTTAAAAGGGCCTTGAGAGGCACGTATAAATGGGCATCCAGAGACAAGGGAAGGGACAGATAAGCTAGAAGGCAGCAGGCAGAGTGCACATGGCCCCGGAGAAGAAGAAATGCCTGAGAAAGCTGCTGCCTGGCGTCCTTCCTCGCGGAGACACCGGCTCTGCTTCCTGCGGCTAGGTGCCTGAATGCTCTGACCGTTTAGTCCAAGTCCCCCTGATGTAAATAGCTTAGGTGGGCTTCTGGGCCTTGTTGCTGCCCCGGGACAAGTTCGCAGGGAAGGCAGGATGGGCCCAGCCCAAGGCAACTCCTCAAGGCATCTTCCTCCATCCAAAGAGGTCCCACGTAGCTTCCGGGACTTACTTCTGCCCAGGGAAGGCATCTGGGATGCCTTCTGGAAAGCAAGGATCCCCCAGAACAGAGGGACGGAGCTGGGGCTGGGATTCCAGCAATTTCACTGATAGCTGCAATGGGTCAAAGACTAACACCATAATGTGGATCTTATGTACTGGGTGCTGGTGTATATACTCTATCGAACGCCCCGATGTACGCGTCTTAATCATCACAACAACCCGGGGAAGGAGACTTCAATTGTTCCCGTTTTACAGGCGAGGGAACTGAGTGTTTGAAGGTGTTACACAGCTAGTAAAGAGCAAGTATTCCTTCTCTGGTCTGTCTGCTTTTCTGGCTTTGCCACACTGTACTGTTACCATAATTAAGACCCATATTTCTAGGTTTGATTCCTCTGGCTGCTGTAGCCTTGAAATGTGAGTCAAGCAATTGCAGAATAGGCGTATCAGTTCTGTATTCTGACTGTTCCAAGAGCTAAGCAGTCTCATCGAGGGCTGAGAGTCAGCCACTAGTAATTTCTAGTGCCCTCTGTTGTGTTCCCGTCATCTCGAACAGACCGTGCTCTTCCATACGGACCCTCTGCCTATTTCGTTGTGAACTTTATCCTGAAAATCACGTGCGACGGCATCTGGTTGCTATTGGTTTGGGTTGACCAGCCCCTGGCAACCCCATTTCCTTCTGGAAGGAGATTCTATCCCATCCCCTTCAACCCTATCACTCTGGCGTGGCCACTCAGCGTACCCGGCTTCCTTGGACGCAGCGACCGTCCCTGTAATGAGTGAGATGGAAGGCCATCGGGAGAATTCCCCTGGCGCTGTGAGCTACGAGCACGTGAATTCGGAGTGGCCAGTGACCACCTTTACCTTATCTGGAATCAGTCTGTTTACAGAAGGGAGCCAGGCAGAGTCGAACAAAAGATAGAAGTGGAAAGAGTGTGAGAGACAGAAAATCGAGAAGGAGAGAGAAAGCAAATGAGAGAGACAAAAACAGAGAGACACCGGAGGCACCAACCCTGACGCCTGTTCAATTCTGTGACCAATCCCATATCCTTCCTAACTCCGAGCAGGTCTGTTTCCTTTTTGTTAAGTGTGTGGTTCTGTAATATGTCACCATGAAAACTCACTCCGAGGAGCTCAGGGGATGCAGGATGAACGGACCAGAAAGTTTCTCTCATGCTGAGAAGACAGAGGGTCCCGGACTCCTGAGGGAAAGCGAAGTCGGCCTCTGTAGTGCCACCCTAGTGCCTCGTCTGCCTACTCCGCCCTTTGGACGTAGATGATATGTTCTACACAGGCGGACTCTGAGGCTCAGGGCCTCCATCAGACCTTCCCATTATGGGCTGCGGCCATACAGAAATCCCAGCGGCAGTTCTTGGGACCCCCTCTCTCTGGTAAACCCCACATCCACCCAAGCATCATCCCTCAACCCTCTGCAACTATTCCAAGCTCTGCCGAGCCCCCTTCCATCAGCCAGACAGGACTCTGTGTTTCCCCTGACATCTCTGGAGACCTAGCCCATGCCACTGCTGTCCCTCCCCAGACCCCAACCCAGGTGGGCTTTCCTCCCTACCTACGCCATCACCAAGGATCTAGATATTCTCGCTTCTAAGTCACTCAATCAGCATTGCGTCCTGCCTCAGGCTTGCCCACAGGCCTCGTGCCTCCTCTGCCCAGGGTTGTCAGGGCCTGAGAGAGGCCTTGCCGAGTGCAGGGCAGGCTGGCTCCCCACCCTGAGTGACTCTGGTTTGGACAGCACGTGGTGTGGATGGTGGCCCAGTGCGCACTGTCCGGTCCCATAATGAAGGCGGGGTAAGGCCTCCCGAAGGTAGAGAGTGCCAGCTGGTGGCCACGTCTTCGGAAAAGCCTTTGCTCACAAACAGCATGCACGTCATGGTCCATCTTTATTTAAAAAACAAATAAATATATACACACACACACATACATACATTTAGAGTTTGAGAGTTGCTTAGAGTTGTGTACATATATTTGTATACAGAAAAGCACACATTTACATATGTATATATAATAGAATATATATTACATATAAGTAAAAATCTAGAAGTAAATATACTAAAATGCCAATGACGGTGGGAATCTTAAAAATAAATGTTTTAAAAATAAAAACTTTATTGAGGTATAATTTACATACACTAAACCGTACCTATTTTAAGAGTACAGTTCGATCAGTTTTGACAAAAATATACACCCAGGTAACCGCTGTGATATTTTTATTTTTTCCTTTGTGCCTTTCTTTGATTTCTAATTTTTTTAATTCAGTGGGACAAGTGTGACTTGAGGAATTGGATAACGCACGTACTGAAGGGTGGGGGGGAACCTGTCTCTGACCTTGCACTCTAGCAGAGGCTGGCCCCTTAGACCAGGTTGACCAGGGGTTTCATTAACCCTCACCTCATATGGCTTCCTACAGTCACGCTCTGAGGACCTTGCTAAAGCAGAAAGTTAACCCATTTTGCAGGCGAATAAACTGCAGCTCAGAGAGGTCAAGTACCCTGCCCACTAAGTGTACAGTTAGAACCAACAGGGAATAGTCTTGGACCCCGAGTCCAATGCCTTTTCCATATGCCATACTCAGCAAAAGACCACACCACCAGGTGGGGGGAGCCCGACCAAACTTTCCTTGGCCTTTGGGGGTCCCTGGCTCCTCAGAGCTGCAGGGAATGAGTTCAGCAGCCTGTTCAGGCATAGCTGCCCCCTCCCGCAGGCCACAGGAGGTGAATGGTGAATCCGGCCCAGACCTCCTGGATCTTGCTCCTTCCAGGATCCTATAAACACTTCACTCAAACTCAAAAGGGGTGAGCCCCGGCCAGCAGGACCCACTTCTTGCCCTTGTCCCAAACTCCCCTCCGTGGCAAGCCAGGACAGAGAGAGCAGCACCCCTGCTCCCCCACAACACACACCTTTCTTCTCCACTTCCAGAAGGAATCCCTTCACAGCTGAGCCCCTTGGGGCTACAAACCTAGAAGTCCTCAGGGCCCTCCCTCTGGCTCACTTAACCTAGAAGCCCAGGTATGGAGGATTTACCTGGAGGAAAATGCACATAAACACGGGGACCTCACAGCCTCAGTCTACCAAGGCAGGAGGCTGTGGGCCCTGGCGACCTTGTACACATCTCAAACCTGTGTCCATTCCTGGACCTACCAAACACACACACACACACACACACACGTATACGCAGCATTTTTTTGTGCTTCTGTATAGCCCAGCCCAGCCCTTGGTGCTGACCATTTACACAACATCCTTGTAATTTCCACAATAATCTCATTATCACCCCCATTTCCCTAAGTGAGGAAACAGAGGCTCAGAGCAGTGAAATCACCTTCCTAGTTTGGGAGATTACAACCCAACCATCCGGGACCCCACCACTGCACCCCAGCATCCAACTGCACCCACCGCCTCACGCGGTGCCACCCAAGAACTCTTCCTCTGAAAACTGCACAGAGACACTCCCAAGCCCCCCCCAGATAGGGGTGAACCCCTAATGCCCCTGCCCTTTCTCAACCTGCTGTTCCACCGGTCAAAGGGGCGGGGGGGGGCGGTGGGGGCGCTCGGGTGCCCTCACTTGCCACCAACAGGAGAACACAATCCTTCCAGGTCCAATTTACTCATATGGGTCCCGAGCCCTTCCACCTGAAATCACATTTCAAACATTTATGCTAGAAAATGATCACGTACAGACACCAGGTTGAATAAACGATCCACTAGGCTGTGCTCCTTGCCGGGAGGGTGCGTCTCAGTCACAGGGTATCCTGTCATCACAGCAGATGAGGGCGCCAGGCCCTTGAGCAAAGGCCCGCACAGGTGAGGGAAGGACCTGCCAGTGCCCCCGGAAATCCCAGGGGGCCCAGGGGAGAAGAAGACAGCTAGGCTGGTCAGGCCAAGGGGATGGGGCATGTGTGTGGGGGTCAGAGGCCAACCCTTCCTCCAAGCTCCCAGGTGGTAGGGATAGGAGTCCCCTCCCACAACCCCCGCCCCCCCCCTCCCCCCCCCTCCCTATTGCTCAGAGGAAAAACTGAATTAAATAAAATTATGTTACATCTGTGAGACAGAATAATACGCAGCCGTTGAAAATGATGTTTTCAAAATAGTGATGGGGAAAATGCTCACAGTAAAATGTTAACAGAAAGGTAGTATCCAGCATGCAACGAATTCTCAGAAAGTAATTATTATTTCAAAACACTATATTGACGTATAATACAGTCTTAAATGAATCAAGTTGTATATGTGCCTCATGGAAAAGAAAAAGAATTCCAACAACAGTTAAATTTGGGAGGTTGGGATAATGACTGATTTTTCACTTATCCCTTTTTTGATTATTTTGAAGGTGCGAGTAACATAATTTTAGGCTAGGGAGTCAGATCAACTTTTTTAAAGACTCGTGGTCCATTCTCTTCAATGCAGAGAGCACAGACGTCTCCTTCCCCTGGGCAGAGCCCCCCTCTGAGGAAGCCTGGAGAGTGGAAACAGCCTCTGGGCTGGCATGTCAGACACACCTCCATCCAGCTTCTACCTGGCAAGTTGGGTACTCTTGATAAGCCTCAATTTTCCCATCTGTAAAATGGCACAAGTATGAGGTCTTTGCATAGGAAGTGAGCTAATGCATGTAAAGAACTTGGCACAAGTCTGGACCCATGGGAAGGTCGGTCACTGTTGGCAGCTGCGGGCTAGGATTTCTTGTATCTGGTGGACACTCGGTAATGAACTTTGCTTCCCTTCTCCTTGCCCTTTGTGCGCTGTGGACATAACCAACATTTATGCAACCGAGTTGGAACTGAGGCCCGTACGTTGTAAAAAATTCCAGAAACCCTGCTCAGCCCAGCAAGAGGCTTCTCGAGAGCCGCTATCCTGGAGATCACACAGGTGTGGGGCTGCCTGCGGTTACCCATTCATTCCACAAACATGCAATGTACCTCTGGGGGTATACGAAAGGACAAGACGACTCTATTTCTGCCTTCCTGGATTTCCATTTTAGCGAGAGAGACACAACAAATGAGTAAACAAAACGATTCTAATTATGATAAGAACTACAAAGGAAATAAAGGGCTGAACCAGAAAATTAGGGGAGAGGAGATCCTAATCTGAGCCAGGGGAGCCTCTCTTACGGAACTGGTACCAGTAGGAATGTCTGCGCACGGAAAAGCTATGAAATAAGAAATCTACTCAGGTGCCCCCATGCCCCATCTTCCAACTCCTTTCCCCACACCTTGAAGAGCTAGCTCCCTGGGGGTGTGGCTGGAGGAGGAGCCAGGTCTAAGTAGGGAAGCAGGGGTGGGGGGCTGCACACCCAGACCTCTGGGGAGGGAGCCGGAAACTGCCACAGAGACCCTAATGGACCAGCCCAAGATGTGTGAGAGAGAGAGTAGGGGCAGGTAACTCGGACTGTGACCTGCAGCCTTGCAGCGAGCAGAGAGGGTTTGAAATTTGGGCATTGCCCCTATGTGCAACCACAAGCACAGTATGTAGCCCATCTGTAAAATGGGATAATAGCACTCAGCACACAGGGTTGAGCAGGTTAGATGAGTAATGCAGAAATGATTTCTGGTACATGCTGAGCACTCAATACATGTCAACTCTAGCAATGATTAGGTTTCCTATGCAATCGTTATGTAAGGACCCGGTCTGGGCCCCGGGCACACTGCAGAAAGAAAGGAAAGTTCCCGCCCTTGCAGAGCTTTCATTTGAGTGGAGAAGAAAGACAACAGCCAGGAAAGCAAACTCCTGAGTCAGAAGCGGAGAGGGCGAGGGCTAGGAAGATAATACACGTGACAGAAAGCAGTGGGCACAAAAGTACTTGAGAAACAGCAGTTAGCGTTTCTCTGAGTCGAGGCCTGGATGAGAGCGAACAGGCCGAACAGGCCGAGGAGGGAGGGGAGCAAGATTTCCAGGTGGAGGGCACCGCGCGTGCAAATGCTCTGCGCTGGGAAAGAGCTTGGAGGCCCAGGCGGAGCCCGTGAGGAGGGCGGGGCTTTGCAGGCCAGGGCGAGAAGGATTTACGCTCCCTGCAGGTGCACACAACGGATGGGCTTTTTTTTTTTTTAAGAGTTTGATTTTCAATAAGATCATTCTGCGTGTTGAACGGGCCGAAACCGAAAGGGACGGGAACAGAACAAAGAGATCTATTGTCACAGGATGGGGACAGAGACCGGTTAGGGGCCAGATGATGAAGACTTGGGGAAAGCTGCAAAAGTAAGACAGTGAAAGTGGCCCAATGAGGGTGTATATGTGGAGAGGGGTCTGTCAGTGCGAGCTGGTGACCGAGAAGTGGGCTGTGACAGAAAGAGGGGAATGGCGGATGAGCCCCAGGGTTTTGACACCAATTAAGCACCAGTTACAAAGATGTAGTGAAGTGTGAGAGCCGGGAGGAGACCAAGAGTTCTGTTTTTGGCAGGTCACATTTGAGGGGCCTGTTTTACACCTAAGCAGAGAGGCCAAGCGGGCAGCTGGATAGGAGAACCTGGGCTTCAGGGAAGTCGGGGTGAAAGCAGACAGGGGGTCTCTGGAGCCCTCCAGCATTTAGAGAACAGGAAGGAGTCAAAGAAGTCGGGGAGTGGGGGGTGGGTAGGAAGACACAGGGTGTGATGTCAGGAGCCCAGGGAACAAGGTGGTTCAGGGAGGAGGAGTCACCCGGGCCCCAGCTCCTGAGAGGTGACAGGGTGATGGGGTGAGGGCCCCGCTGGGATGGATGGAGGAGAATGGGAGGAAGAAAGCCGAGTCGTTAGATCCCAGGAGTGCTTTGCTGTAAAGAGGAGCAGAGAAATAGGGCATCTGGAGGGAGGTCAAGGTCAAGTGCGCACATGTGTTTAAGATCGATGGGTGCCATTTAGGAAATGCTCGGGGAGAGACGGAGACCAATGGTGCCAGACAGAGAGAGCCATGGCCAAGCAGGAGGACAGAGTGGGATTCAGAGCAGACAGGGGCCGTCCCTGTGGAGGGAGATCCCTGAGCCAGGCAGGAGGGGAGGGGAGGAGCGGGAAGGGGCAGGGAGATTGTGGAAGTCCTCACGCTGGGCCAGGCAGAACCCGAACCCCGGGTGATCTACAGTGCTCATGTCACTGTCACATGGGCCAAGCCAGGGCCAGGCAAGGGATGGACATGCAGTGAGAGGTGGGGCCTTGCGCTTCCATCAGAGCGAAAGCTTCTGAGAGGCTTTGGGTTCCCTCCCTCAGCCGCCGCACACCCACTTTGGCCAAAGCCCTGGGCTCAGCGAGGGCCAGGGGCGGTGGCGGCGGGTGTGTCTCCCCAGGCCCCACAGCTACGGCCACACCTGGGTGGGGGGAGGGGGAGCCAAAAGCCACATGCTTGACGGACAAGAAGACGGAACCCGGGTCTCCAAGAAAGACTGAGCTCAAGACCGGTAGCTAACCTGCCCGAGGTCACACAGGATTCAGATCCGAGGGTCCTACATGCTGTCCTCTTTCTTCTGATACAGTTCAGGGCACCTGGGACTTCAGCATTGAAAATGAGGGGTCAGCTGGGTTGCTTTCTGAGATTTGAATCCAGCTCTGAAAACTGTTGATCTAGCCGCCCACCCATCAGAGGACTCTGCCCAGGCATTTCCCTCCCAGCCCAGCAGCCTCCCCCAGAGGCTCCCAGCTGAGGCCAGCGGGCCTCGTTCTGTTACAGGGTACTAGAACCAGAGAGAAAGGGAGCTTTGGGGGGTGATGCCAGGAGCCCATTGCAGGGGAGCCCCGTCCCCCTCGGATGGGACTTCCTTGTGCCCCCATCTTCGACACACACTTTCTGCCCCTCGCTGAAGCCCCTCGCCTAACACCCCCCCACACCGGACACCCACTGCCTGTGCCCACCACCTCTGGCCTTGCTGTGGATGGCAGCCTCCCCACCAGCCAGCTCTGAGACAGCCTCTCGTCTCCCTCTCTCCCCTCTTCCGCTCTGCATTCACCAGGCCAACCTTGCTGAACCCAAGGAAGTTGCTCCTGAACCAGCAAGCCTGGGAGCGTGGCACATCTCCTCCCCAGCCCGGGCAGACCCACCTGGGTATTCCGTCCCTTCACAACGACCTGACTCCTGCCCAGCCCTGGCCCTTCCCTCTCTGTCCCTCTCCGCCACCATCGGATGGTACCTGGTTTAAAGGCAGGAACTTCGCAAGACGGTTTTTACTAACGAAATGGCCCCGGTAGCTCCCTCCCCGTAAGCTCTGGCCAGACAGCCCACCTCCAGCTCAGGTGGCACTGGGAGGTCCCAGCGTGGCTTTCGGAGCTAGAGGGTACCCATGACACCCTCCCATTTCTCCTCAGCCTTGGAATCAGCGTCTCAAAGATTCAGTGTGAATTCCATCCTCCCGAGGCTGCCTCCAGGTGGGTACTCCCAGGTGAGTTCTTTTTTCCAAACTGAGTGACCAATGTTGTTTCCACCTCTTGCTTCTGGCTACAGATTTCCAGCTTCTCAGGGGGGAAAAAAAAAAACGCTTTGAGCCTTCACTTCCTCACCGGGACTAACACGTTTCTGAGATGGTCAAACTAAGGACTGTGTTTGTTTTTCTGAACTGAGAGCCTCAGAACTGAAGATCCACTATCTGTCTGCTGACCACTGAGAGGCAATCAGGCCAATGTGTCAGGAGCCAACCAAAATCTTCATCGTTCGGCCCCAAGATGTCTCATTTCTGGGAATCTAGCTTATGGAGAAAAAATATAAAATATAGGGGGGAAAAAAACCAACACATCAAGATATTTATTGCAGCTCTATTTATAGCTAAAATAAAATGCATATATATAGAAACAGACATCCAACAAGAAAATGCCATGCAGCCATTTAGAAAAAAAGCATTCTACATCAACACTGAAAAATAGAGAAAAAAAGCAGGATAAAAGTTAAGTGTACATTTACAATTTTGTAAAGAAAAGTGCCCATGAAAAAAAGCTTATTTTCTCCCTTTTCTCAAATGTTCCCTTTAGAATTTCTTTCAAAGCAGCCAACAAAATGGTGCAGCCCTAAACCTCTCCCTAGGTCTAATGTAGGAAAGAAACCTTGAATAATCCTCCCTTAGGAAGCCACTGGCCGAACTTGCTTGGCACTTAGGAGATAGAAACACCACACAGAATGCCAGGGTCTTAGAGCTGAGATCCCTAAGGGGAACATCCTAATTCTCGTATGTGCTTAGATTGTGGTTTTTTTAGATGGCGGGAGACCGGAACTAGTGACTTTTAGGGGAAGAGTGGCAAGGATGAAGGGGACATTGCATATGAATGGGCTCTTCAAGCCACCAGCAAGACAGTTCTGAGGAGGGGCAGTGAGAGGGACCCAGACCCGGGGTTTCAAGGAAGGCCGGTGGTATCCCCAAATGGCTGCCCGGCACCTCTTAACTGCACTGCTGGCCAGGGGCAAACAAAGGATCTTAAGCGGAGCTGAAATGGGCTGACTTCCTGCCGACTGTCTGTCGCCACTTCTGCTCCCTTGTGGAACTACCCCAACAATCCCAGCCCCTCAGGCTTACCATGTCAGTGTTTGCAAACATCTCTCCTCCTTCCTAGGCCAAATGCCTCAGTTTGTCCCGGGGTCCCTTGTGCAGTCCAGATTGTCTACCTCTCAGCTGCCTTCCTCTCAACACCTTTGTGTGTTGGAGAAACCCCCTGGAGAGGGCAACAGAGCCCATAAGCAAAAGGCCCTCCACTCGGCTGACCCGGGCGCTGGCACGAGGCCCTCCTCTCATGGCTCCAGCCTGGAAACTTCTACCCCTCAGCCCAGGACAGAACGTGCTCTTCCAGAGACCCCCCCCACCCCCACCCCCCGTCTCACTACGTAGCTTGTCTGAGCTTCAAGTTGACCAAACCGTCCTTTTTTTCACCCAGTTTACAGCCCCTACTTAATGCTCACACAGGTGATATTTTAAAGGGAGAAACTGCATTGTCTGGACCCAAAGCTAGTCCCTCCCCACTTGGGTACTTGACCCCTCTGGGAAGGCTGTGAACAGTCATGTCAGGGGGAAGGAGACGCAAGACAAAAGGACATTATTACGGTGCTTTTTCCGTTTTTCTTTTTGCACAAAAACAGTCCATTTATTCAAGTGTTCTCCAGCACAAGTACATTAGAAAGGAGCTTTATTATAGTCTTCTGGGCACAAAAAAAATGTGATGAAGGCGGAACTGACAGACTTTCTACATCTGCTGTACGCATTGACCTCTTTAATTATTTCATAAACAGCTATGTCACGAGCATCACTTACACAGAGATACAACGGAACACCAGGGGGACGGGGATGGGGACCCGCTCGGGGGCCCCTCTCCCGCGCCCCTCCTCGGATGTTCCAGAACCAGACTGTGAAATGTACATTATTATTGTCAATAAATAGAGAAGCAACCCTAAAAAAAAAAAAAATACAGTGGTGAAAGGGTGCTGGAACCAGGAAAACAAACAAACAACAAAACCAAAGGAAAAAAAAAAAAGAAAAAAAAGGAGAAAAGAGGAAGTGAAGAGAAAAGGCAGGGGAGGGGGGGGCTGGGGAGGAAGTCCTGCATTTAGCTGCGTGGAATGTGGAATAAAAGTGCTCTGCCGCCGGGGTCAAAGCGAAATCGTCTGTAACAGTAAAAGGTATCACCCAATCAGCTACGGAGTTTATTCTTCAGTATGAATACATGATTTCCCACAAATAAGTAAGCACCCGCTACTTCAATGCCTCAGCTAAAACACATGAAACCGCCCATTTAGTTTTCAAGTACAAAGTTAAAATGCCTTTTTAATAATAATATATCAGAGTAAAATAATAGTCTCTTTTAAACTCCACTACAAGAAAACAAAACAAACAGTCATTGTCCAGACAGCAGACTTAATTTAACAATATATATTTTTAATAAAATGTTTTAGCACCTTGTTGAGTCACCTCCTCCCTCTGCGTATTCTAAGAAATTTCGGCATTTTGGTTGGTTGGTGAATTCTAGAGCTGTGCAGCCGAATCGGTCTGGGAAGTGAAATGGGACTACGGGGCGAGGCTTTCGATCCCTGCTCAGCTCCTCAGGCGCCGGGCTGGAGGCCGGCCAGACTGGGGTCGGGGAAAGCCGCTCTCCCACGGCCCTCGGGCAGAGCAGAACGGGGGAGTTTTCCAGTTACCAGAGTTCCAGGAGTCCGTGGGCCTCCGTTCGGGCAGAGTCACGACGAGCAAAGGGCCCTTCCGTCCTTGTCCTCACTCCTGGTTTCTCCCACCCCCAAAACTCGACTGCCCAGGGTCGGTGGTGAGCCAGAGGTCACCAAGCAAAGGCCCGTCTCAGCCAGGTCTCTGAGGACACCCAGGGACAAGAGGGGCTGCCCTTGCCTCCCAAAGACCCCCAGGCTTCCTTTATCAAAACGTAAAGATTCGAGAGCTTCTGTGAGAACCGTGCAGTCTATCTTTTCCATTAATCTCTCCTCTTTCCTCCCAGGTCCTGCACACATTTGGAGTTAACCCCTGCCTCAGCATGGAAAGGCCGGCAGGGCCATGCTAGCTCCAGGCCAGTCCTCGGCAACCCCGCCCCCCTCCCCTCGCCCCCACCCCCAAGCCTGTGCTGGAGGAAAGCCTTTCCTGCCAAGGACAACTCCAGTGTCACCTCTAATCGCAAGCACTGGGAGCGAGCGGAGAGACAAATTCAGATTCCTCACCTCCTGGGATCAACATGGGGCCTGGCTAGAAATGCTGTTCTCGCCAGAATCCTGGGTCTGCTGTTTCTCTGACCAAAGGAAACTGCCAGCTCTCTCAGATCACAGTGCCAGGCAGGTCCCACAGCCCTAACCCCACAGAGGGGGATCCTGCAAGTTTCCTAAAAATGACTCCTCTGAAAGACCCCAGTGCCACAGCAACTCTGGCCAAGCAGAACAGCGTCAGGAATTCGAAACCTCCTCCAAGATCTGCTTTACCTACGCTTAGATCACCAAACACGGGAAGACTACTGACTGCGGTTTTCCTGGAGAACATTTCCCAGACAGCTCCACCGACACCTTCCTTCCCTTGCTCCTGCTACAGACCTTCCTGAGCCGGACGTGGCGGGTATTCCCATGTAGGCTCTCCCAGAGCTGCCAGCAAAGAGGGACGGAGGGGGAGCCGGGCCTCATTAGCCCAGTTCAAGGTCCAGCAGCCTTCCCTGCTGTCCCAATCCGCACCCTAGCGACTCACCAAGACTCCCAGGGGCATCTCCACCAGCCAACCACTCCCAGGCCTGTCTCAAAAGCTAAGAGGTCCTGGATGCTCTTTGGGGAAGTTTGCTTTCTAGAAGAATGTTCAGTAGCAGGAAAGTTCTGGGGTCTAGAGAGAAAAACAGATAGTAATGCACTCATGTCGTCATGTACTGACCGCGAGACCCCTCTCCCCCCTGGTCCTCACCTGCTGCTTCCTCAGCCTACTGTTCTCTAGTCAGCCCACAGGGAAGGGGCTTAGCACCAGCCAGCTTGAGGCCCACAGGGCTCAGCAGCCGCCTGCTGGGAGACTCACCTCCTCCTGAGACAGGCGACCAAGGGCTCTGTGACCCTGGCACAGGCCCCCGACTACCTCCCCCGGACAAAAGCCACCAATCTCTTTGGCACCACCTTCTACTTGGCACCTGCAACAAACGGGGAGGCATCCTCCTCAGTCCCTAGAAGCCCTGGTTTCCAGGGGTACATTTCGTTACAAAGAAGATCCCACTGGGGACATATTCCAGAATTTTCCCTAGGCCCTCCTGGTTTCTCCGCTCCGTGCCTCTACCCTCGGCTTCGCCCACAGCCAGCGTAACGACCCCCACCTTAATCCTCGCACGACCCCGCCTCAGCCAAAGCACAGCCCTCCTTTAGAAAGCGACCAGATACGTGTCCCCAGAAGCGCCCCTGCTGGGGCTGGAAGTAGACTGAGAGCATCTGGCATGGCCAAGTTGGCACATCCCCAAGGTCCCCTACACCCTCTCAAATTCTACTGTGGGACCAAGCCCACGGCTTGGGCTGGAAGAAAAGCTGGTGATTGTGAACTGTCATCTGGCCCGTTCCGGGGCCTAGTCAGGTTGCTAGACCAGGAGGAACAAGTGCTCTTAGGTTATCACCCACAAAAGCCAGGCCTCCTCCGAGCAAGCTGGCTGGCCCACACTAAGCCCTCAGGCTTTGCCACATCCATGGCTGCCAAGTTTCTATCCCCACACCGACCCCCTGGGTGGAGCTTGGGCCATCGGGAAAGGCAAACCCCTTCGCGTAAGCAGTGGACGAAAAGCCTAGGAGGGCCGAGAGAGCCGGTAAGTCTGTTTGCAGAAGAAAGGCCCGGAAGAGACGGTCCTGACGCTGGGGACTGCGAAGACCTTAGTGTTGGCCAGTGGGGGAGGGAGCACCTTGGACTGCCTGAGGCAGCCCTCCTCCCCACAGCCCTCCTGGAGTGGTGCTGGTGAACTCCAGGCCAGGAGGATGGAGCCCGGCTGGAGGAAGGGACGGGCAAGCACCACGATTTAGTACAGGGATTCCAACGAGGGAGGGGCGGACGGATCCCCCCTCCTAGCTGCTCCAGCCCCAGGGGGGCCCACCATCGCCACCTGCCACCGTGTCACAGAGCCGGCAGGAAGCAACTGGCTGTGATTTTAAAAACCAATCTGACAAGGAAATAGTAGCTTGAGGCCCAGGACCAAGCACCTCTAAAAGGAACAGGAGACCATGGCCACCAGCTGTGCGCGGACTCCTGAGCAACGAGCAAGGGATTCAAAGCCTTGGTTTAGTTTTGTCACCAATTATTAATTTGCTTTATTCAAATGATGAGTTTCACTGTCCCATTTTTTTTTTTTTTTTTTTTCCAATGGAAGCCCCCTTGGCCGAGACAGACCTGGATGTCAATTTTATTTTGGTTGGGGGAGAATAGGTAGGGGGAGTCGAGGGCTGACTTTACTGGTGCCTAGAGTTGCAGGTCAGTATCACAGGTTGCTAACAGAAGAATCTTTTGACATCACCAGGGGCAAAAGAGATAGAACGCTACCTGCTAGAGGAGAGCACCTGCGAAAATAAAACCTCCTCCTTTTCCTGCCTTCAGCACCTAGCAACTTCTGGGATTGACAGTCTACCTGCAATCAGGGCAACAGAGGTAAAGAGCTGCAGGGCCGACGCCACGAAGTCCTGAATCCTGGGGAGAAGGGCGCTGGGAGCCCCCTGGCTGTGTGTGTGTGTGTGTGTGTGTGTGCACGCATGCGCGCGTGCACGCGTCCATTCTGCATCGGTAGAATTCTGTTCCTGTGTATGCGTGTGGGATTGATTGATTGGCGTGGGGCTTGTCTGCAGTGGGACCCGAGGCTCAGCATCCTGAGCCCCCCTGCCCCGCTCCCCACTACATAATATTTCTTATACGTGACCCTATCTATGTATTTATATAGCGCCTATCACCGTAGGCCCTATCTTTCTAGGGATGCGAACTCGGGACCATGTGCTTGACAGCACACCTCCCAGCCCTGCCAGTCCCAGGAGGTGCCATCCCCCCTCCCATTATAAAATATATATCTCTATATGCCACATATCTACACCCCATCTATCCAGGCAAGCATCTGCCCATTGGGCCCTCACCCTGGAGCCACCAATGCTGTCCCTGCCTACCGCCAACGCCAGGCTGCCCGCCTCGGTAGGAGGTGTCAGTGCACTCGGGGGCTCCAGGTGCTGCTGGCTCCAACGAAGAGCACAGCTATCATCAGACCAAGTACTAGAAAAGAAATACACACCACTCCAATCATACACACGAGGAGAGAGATGGCCCGGTCCTCCCTCCAGCCCTGACACCCGGGACTCGAGAGGAGGGGAGTAGAAGAGAAGAGGGACGCGCCCGGAAGGCCGGCCTCGGGGACTCCTCTGGCCGCCTGGCTGTCGCTGCGCCCGGTGGCCCACCTGGCCCGAGGGGTGGGGAGCCAGGGCACCAGGGCCACCACTAACTCAGAAGCACCCTGCTCCCCGCACCTTGGTTTGAAACCGAAAGGGAGGGGGGTTGGGTTTTTGTTTTCTCAAAGAAAATCTGAAAACAAACATAATTATAACCAGAACCATAATAATAATTATAACAAAAGGTGTCATCAGCCTCCCAGTATAAAACTGCAGCCTTTGGAGATGACCAAAAACATCACATTCCAGGGGCCAGAAGCCGCCTTGTGCACAGAGGGTGGATGGTGAGGGCCTCATAAAAGAACACACAAAAGGCGACTTAGACAGGAAAGCACCAGTACGTTTTGTATGTTTTTTTATTTGCTCCAGGTGGGGTTTTAACTGTCACTTTCCCACACTCTGGATTATTTCTGATCCCACCACAAGGAGCCCTCGAATCGGCTAATGTGAGAAATTGGGAATGAAGACCCCTTATCCTGCCATCTTGCCGAGGGAGTCTCCTTTTTGAAAAAAAATCAAAAGGTTATTGCGTGAGCCTGGATGAATCCCACTCTTAGCTTTCCACGGTCCGACCACCTCCTCTCACCCCCTTTTTGGCAGGGAGGAGCGGGAGAACGCGGTTCCCAAATTCTCCTCCTTCACCTTGTGAAAATACCAAGGGGAAAGCCCGCCATGGTTAACGATTCACCTTCAAGCTGCCTCCCTCCTCCATCCTCGGTTAAAACCCTTTGCACATAAGGCAATGTGGAAGCTGATGTTTTTACTCATCTCGCTGTTTTAAAGCACCATTATGAAGTCAGGTTGTACAGTAGTTAACAGTACCTTTTATATATATATCTCATATCTATCATATATATATAAACTGTAAACAAGAGGTAACAGCGGCTTCTAGAAACTGATTTTCTTCAAGGTTTCCTGTGTGGTAGGCACCTGAAATACTGTATAAAAGGGTCTTGTGTGTTCTGTCTCCCTGCTGCTAGTTGGGTTCTGTTTTGCATGACCAGGAATGGTGCTGGCAAGACAGCTCAGTGGCTGGGAGGGAATTCTGCCGCTGAGTGTCACTGTTTTCTGTCCCCTGCTTGTGCTCCTATCTGATCAGGCTAGAGACAACAACAAAAAAAGATATATAGTAAAAAAAAAAAAAAAAAAAAAAAAAAAAAAATCCAATATATAGATTTCTATAGAATTTCCTTTCTTCCTTCTCTCCCATCCTTCCTCTGCAAGGTATCGTTACTATGTCTTGTTACTGATTTTTGCTGCAATAAACCTTCTTGTTTCAGTCACAGCAAGAAACAAAAACCCAAACAAACAGAAAACCCCTCTGAAAAGAGTAGAAAACAAAAGGTTTGACCAAAAAAAAAAAAGGGGGGGGGGAGGGGAGCTTGGTTTTGTTTTTAAATAGGACTGAAGATTAACATTGAAAAAATCAGGAGATGATGTCCAACCCTTTTTGCAAAAGGCAAAGCCCTCCGGTATTTCCGCCTCTGTGGTTTTTGTTTTAAATTCCTTTTTCTCTTCTGGGTGCTGATACTTCTCTCCATCCTCATGTTGTTGGTGTTTTGTTGTGTTTTGTGTTTTTTGTTTGTTTGTTTGACTTTGTGTCACTACCTCGGTTTGCCCTCATGTCCCTTACACACAAGCAAAATATTCCTTCAGCGGAGCGAAGAGGTGGCGGATGACGGGCACACTCCATGACCGGCCCAGCAGTCTCTGCCTCGCCAAGCGGCTCATGTTGGAGACGTCGGTATAGTGGACAGGGAAGCCAAACACCCTAGAGACACAAGGCAGAAAGGGCAGGGGTCAATGTGGGCGTGGGCGAGTCTGCCGAATCTTCTGCCCTTCTTCACCAAGCACGACTCAGGCACCCAGCCACTTTCTGTGGACCTGAAGGAAAGTAAGATAATCGCTGTCCGAGAGGCGCCTCCCAGTACAAACAAAGTTAGCATTTGTGAAAAACACCTCCGCCTGAGAAGATGGAGACACAGGCACGGCGGATATGGAAGTCTATATACTTAAATGCACATCCCTAGGGCACGCCTGGGTGGCTCAGTCAGTTAAGCATCCGATTTCGGCTCAGGTCACGATCTCACAGCCTGTGAGCTCGAGCCCCGCGTCGGGCTCTGTGCTGACAGCTCAGAGCCTGGATCCTGCTTCGGATTCTGTGTCTCCCTCTATCTCTGCCCTTCCCCCATGCACGTGTGCTCTCTCTCTCTCTCTCTCTCAAAAATAATAAAAAATAAACATTTAGATAGATAAATACCCCCCCCCCCCCCACCTCTGGTATCTTCTCCACAAGAGCAGACTCAACAAAGGAGTTGGACTCTTGCCTGAGTTCAGAAGCTTCAAGTGTCTGTTTGTTCTGTTCATTTGCGTAAATGGTCTCTTTGGCTAAGCTGCAGTTACACTGACGCTGAAGAGGTAATCTAGCCCCAGAGTCTGGTTTGCACCAAATCAGAGTGCTGAGGCCGCGAGGCCTACCTTGGCCCCGCGCTGCCCCGGTGTGCAAAGTACCTACAACGAGCAGCACAAGTGGAGGAAGATCCTGTGGTTTAGCAGCTTGAGCAAGGACCTCTGGGAGCGAGCCAAGGCACCACGAACCGATTCCTAGACCCCTCTTACCCTGTGTGACCGACCTCACGATGCACAGGAGTCCTCCCCAGGAACCTGCCCTGTCAGGAAACACTTGGGAGGACCCACCGCTCACAGGGTACCTGTGGAAGGTACGAGCCTGGCCGGAGGAGGCAGCGATCCCTCCTCCCTCACAGACAGCCACCGCTTCACCCCACACCCCCCACGACACCAGCACCCGGCCTCGGTACTACCTTTCCATTTCAGTGCACCATAAGATGTCCTCTTTCTCGTTCATGAAGACGGGGAAATGCTGGTCTTTGCCCTGCTTTATGGAGTTCGACCTAGTAGTAATGGTCCTCACTTTGCTGAACTAGAAACAAGGAGAGGAAAAGAATGACCACTCATCCGCCGGCTGTGCGTCTAACACATGTGCCAGGCCCTTGCCGGGACAGGCAAGTCCGACACTGACAAGTCAGGCCCGGTCCGTTCCGGTGGCCGGGGTGAGGCTCCGGCGTGAGCCTCTGCAGATCCCACCGCCCCGCTCTTCGTCCCACTTTGAGGTCACCCGGCCATCCTTAGTCCAGTCCCGCTGGCCAAGGACTTGAGAAGTAGCAGCTCGAGCCCAGGACTGAACTTCCTAAGTCTTCTGAGAACTGGTTCTTGCACACGTGAAGTAACTTGCAGGCAAAAGGAAGCCAAACGACTCGGGAGCTCGGACACCTCTGGGGTCCCTGCAGAGTGTTGGCGAATGTCGGTGCCTGCTCTCGTGGGCCCTGACGCCTAGTACACTCACTCCAGGAGATTTCTCCAGAGAGAGATGCGGCTTCCACATCACAGGAGAGATGTGCGGTCCCGAAGGCTCGTGCAACAGGCCCTGGCCAAAAAGCTTAAAAGCCCGAGCGGATCCAGGGACTGTGGCAAAGACGTCTTATCGAGTGTCTGCTTCCCACAGGACCAGCAGGCGATGCTCAACGGATGCGCCGGAGACTAGGAAGGACTTCTGATCTCTCTCCTTGCCCTCCAAGCTGTCCCCCGGGCCCGCCCCTCTGGCCGACTGGCTGCATGACCCCGTGTCACCTCCCAAAGTGCATTCTCCACACTAGCTGTGGACACGGCCCCAGAGGCCACTCCGGCTCACCCCGCCCTCTCTGCCCTTCTCCCTGCCCCCCCCCCCCCAGCAGACGGCTTTGGTGCCAGGGGGCTAACCTTGGCTATTCTGCCGTGCTCCAGACACTCCTGCAGCTCCAGCTTATCATTCACAGTGGATGCCAACGGCCTAGGAGGCAGAAAGAGAAGGTAACGCCAGAGACCAGGAGAGCATCGGGGACGCGCCTGGCAGCCATGATTCACACGGAGAAGGAAAAGAGGGCTGATGTCACCCACACGTTGTGACCCCCTTCAAACGCCCCCCAAACACAGGCACACACACTGCAGCCATCCAAGGACAGTGCAGCAAGTATTAATCCTTAAAGGGAAGTTCCACAGTGGTCTCAATCCACGAATAAGCAGGTAACACCTGCCCCGAAGAAGGAAAACCCAATCGCTCTTGTTAGTTATCTTTAAATATACTGAGCTTTCAAAGTATCTGTCAGGCTTTGGGGGTGACCAAAGGTTCTGTATCTTGACTATGGTGACGCTTTCCATGGGTGTGTATGCTGGATGAAATTCATCGAAGTGTGCACCTTAAATGTATAGTTAAAATGGCCTACGTTCTTGCACGGTCCCCAGAAGACTAAAATTCCGTGACATTCAATGTGTCACTTCTCACAGGGCAGAGCAGATCACTGAACATCACCTTCGGCGCTGACCTTTTCTGACCTTTCAGAATACTTAGTGAAGGTTTCCCATGGCAGTCCACCACCTCAGCGTGGGACCCACAGGGACCCGCGGCCTGAGTGGGCGCCTCCAGCCTCTGCCCTGTTCACGCACACACTCACTCTACTTGGTCCCTTGTGGTACCTCTGGTCCTCCTCGAAGGTCAGAGTTCTAGAATTTTAGAGTCGGAAGAAGCAAGTGAGAATAATCCCACAGGACCAAGATCCGTGAGGAGACACTGAGTTCGTGGCTCCATGAAACACCAGATTGCGTAATCCAGTCTGCCCTTCCAGTACACATACGTCTTGGGAGCTTAGGAGGGCACTGAAACAGTTTTCAGGCCAGCTATCCTCCTGACCCATCTCCTTCCCATCAATAGGCCCTCACAAAAGACAGCAAGCAGTTTTGCTACATGGGTAGGAGGCTAGGGATGTTCCTACAACTTCACGCTAATGGCTGAGAGGAAGAGGAGAAGACTGAGGCCAGGTTAGACGATGTTTCTGATTTAGAGATATAGCAAGGTATATAATCCACTCTTAGAACATTCTGGAAAAGAAAAAAAGAACATCCTGGAAAATATTTCCCTACATAACAGATATCTAGGTTGGGTGGATCTCACTCTGCTCTTAAACAGACTCTCAACCAGAATTCCTTTCCCCTCAGAGGCCTTTTTAGAATGCATTTATTCCACTGAAGAAACGAAGTTGCCTGCGTGAACATCTGGACATTAAAATCTCTACCTGTGTAACCTAAACAAAGAACATCCTTCCAACAAAGGACCTGAAGCCAACAAAGTGTGGGGATGACAAGCGAAGCCGGACCCTCTAAGCTGCCCAGTGTTGCTTCGAGGGTCCCTCTCCCGGAGCAGATGTGGCCCAGGTGTGGGCACCACTCCTTCCCATCCCACATCCACCCTCCGTGGCTTCACCTAGAAGACTAAGGACAAGCGCAGTCTGGACCCATCGCCGACGTGGGAGCGCAAACTATGTCACTCAGCAGCATGGGGATTCTCCTCTTGTGTAAAGGGTGCCCTTTCAAAGGTCCTATTTCGGCCATTAGTTTCTGATTTCTCAGGCAAGTATTTTCTATGCCCTGACTCGCCTTCTCCCTCAAGGAGAAGGAAACAGAGAAAAACACGGCAGAGCGGCAAGCCGGTCAGCAGGGGTGGCTGCCCAAGAGGGCCCCTCGGTGACCTCCTCCTCCTTGGCCTGAGCTGCCTGTAGACACCGACCCGCAGCCACCCCAGACCCGGGCTCTCTCACCAACCTGTTCATACCAGGAAGGTTCCCCCAGAAGTAGCGGGCCCTGTGTGCAGCTGACACTTCTTTGGCATCAATCATCACAGGGTTGGACTACAAAACAGGAGAAAGATTAAAGATGAGCAACAGAGGAAAATCAGAGTGCGCCAGGAAATTTTGCTAGTTTTAGAGGCTTACAGCCTCAAAGCCGCTTACTCCTCTCTCAGGAAGCCACACAGTGGAACAGCCTGAAGCCTCTAGGAAAAGCCAGAATGGAACCCAGCCACATTCCACATGCTCTCATTAGAACATTCTAGACCACTGCAGTCCAACTGAACACCCTGTGATGACGGAAATGTTTTCTGTCTGCCCTGTTCAATGGAGTAGCTGCAGGTGGCTAACGAGTACTTGAAATGAGGTTAGAGCGACTGAGGGATTTTAATGTCAATTTAAATACCACGCATGGCTGATGGCTACCCTATTGGACTACATACCTCTAGCTCACCCAGAGGCTCTGAGTAAGAAAGTTCCAATGAGTGTGGATGTGTTCACTGTGTGTCCAGATTATGAGCCAAACAGACGCTTGCGCTTAACGTAAGAACACCGAGCGGGAGCATGGGCTCGAGCTCCCAGACTGCCCACCCCAAGAATGCCTCTGGCCACAGAGATCCTGAGTGCACGGCTCCAGCCGGCTCAGAGCTGAGCTGGGACCCACGGTAAGCCATGTTTTTTCCTTCTCAGATGCCCCAGAGCATCTGTCGTGGTGCCAGGGAGTGAGGGCAAGCCATTCTGGTTGGGGAAAATTGATCTGGCCATCTCAAAGGTTCCCCCAGTGAAGCACCACACAGAACCCCAACTCTAGGAGTCTGGCACCCCACCTGACTTAGGAACAGTCCTTCAAGCCCTGAGGCCCACACCCACACACTACCTCTTAGAGTGAGACCACAGGTTCTTTCCAGGGTCGGCTTCTAGCAATGTTTCCTCCCTAAATGGGAAGCCCTGAGCTTCCCAAACAGGCCCCTTGCAAAGCAGAAGTCACCAGTCCCCAGCTCCACAATGCAGATGAGACAGGGATAAAGCAGCAGTCCAAGGTAGAAGCCATTAGTGAGCTGGCCAAACCAAGGTTGCTGGCTATACCTCGAGAAATCGCGAGATGTCCCTCTTGTCACTAACGCCCATGGCCACCACATTCTCAAAGAGCCAGAAGAAGGGGCGATCATCTCCCTCCTTGGGCCGCGCATCATGCAGGAGGCGGTAGAACTCAAAGAAGAGCCGGCCAGTGCCCTCTGAGAGGTCGGAAGAGAAAGCCATCAGCTGGGGCTGTCTGCATGAGACAGTGGTGTGGCTCGGGCACAGGGAGGGCAAGGGAGGACAGGGTCATTGGGAGTAGCTGTCCCAGGGCAGAAATATCCAAGTAGGAAACCTACGTGCGGAAGCACCAGCTCAGAAGGTGGAGGGGTGAGCACGGCACCTACCGTAGAGTCCTTTACGGGCAGGGTTGACGATGGAGAGATCATTGCAAGGACTGCCCCCAATCACCAGATCGAACGGGCCCCATTCCTGGATCTGGGAGGATAAAGGTAATGTGATGGCCTGATGTCCGGGGACAGAGGCAGAAAGGAAGAAATTATCTGTGAATTTGGCAAAAAAGTACTTTGGCATGGGAGAGAGGAGACCCAGCTGCTTGGTATGCTCACTACATACGTTCGTATCTAATACCACATATATGCCCCCCTCCCCCAAACACACACACACCGCCCCATGGGCACTGAGGCTCTCTGAGCCCAGTTTCCTAAACAAAGGGATTCAACCGGATAATCTCTGAGGCCAGCAGGGAAACAGCGTGCTCCTGACAGGAAAAGCAGCCACTTAGAGGGAAGGCAGTCCGGGCTGAGCAGCTGCATCTGAGGGTACTTTGTGCTCTGCACATTTTGGACAGGGTATCTGGGCCATCTGAACACCCTCCAAATGCCCTTGGGGATCCCCGAGGGCCTGCACTTTCAGGGGTAGAGCTAGATAACTGGAAAGACAAAGGGTCACTTGGGCAAGACGCTGCCAGAGCCCCCCAGAAATGGAGGCTGGTAAAGCTGTTGCCAAAAGTATTAGAAAAACGGGAACCAAGGTGCTCTAGTAAAAAGGCCCTGAAGCTAGCTGGGGGCTGCCCAACTTCCTCTGCAGACAGGGGGAAAACGGAAGAGGAGAAGAGGCTGGGGAAAAGGACAAAGGAAAAGAGCAAATGAACAGAATGCAAGGGGGTGCTACCGCCCCCCCCCCCAGGAGCAAAGCGCAAGGGACGCAGAGAAGGCGGGACGGGTCCCACTGCGCTGACATACATGCTTCTGTGTGACGCTGCGGACGTCCCCGACGTACATGATCTTCCCCTGGTGCCGCACCATGCCCACTGTGATGGAGTCCTCACACACCTCGGAAGCGATGTAGCGGTCCACCTGAATGCCCAAGTCCTTCAGCACCAGAAGCCCTGTGCCAGCCAGCAAAAGGCACGGTCACTGGGTCTCCTTCCCAGCACCCTGGTCTTCGCAGGGGGCTCTCTGGCTGGCTAGACACATGGGGCAGCAACAGGCCTGAACCCTACCCTGCCCGGTAAGCTGCAGGATCCTTCTGGACCTCTGTCATGCCTACTTTGGCATGAGCAAAAAGGCAGTCAAGAGCAGACAACAGATGGTTTTCAGGACCAGAGAGAATAGCAGGTGACTTTTGGGGAGGCCTCTTCTTTGCTGTTTCTACATCCTGCATATACTAGCCTTCCTCACCCCTCACCCATGACCTCCTGCTGCAACTCTACCCAGCCTCCAAGACTCAACATAAATGCCACCTGCTCTACAAGGTTTCGCCAACACCCCCCCCCCCGCCACCCCGCAGCCCCCTGGAAGCACCTCCCTGCCCCTGGAAGCCCCTAGCACTCTGCGTCTCTCCCCAACTCATTACAACGGTGTGTATTTCTAATTCAGCAGTTAGGTTGCAAATGGTCTTCAGGACAGAGAAGGAGTCTCATTTGTGTTTCCTCCTGAGCGAGCTACACTCACTTTCTTACCACGATCCCTCCACAAATGCCTGCTAATTGAGGGCAAGGAAACAATTAGAACAGACCCTGAGAGCTTCCGGAGAAACAGCATCATCTCCACTGCTCAACAGGCCTCCCCACCAAGGAGCATTTACAGCCTGTTGGGGTGTGACGTGGTTCCAGAAGGCCTCAAGGTTCTGGCCTGGGAAACCAAGGCTGTAAATTAACTTCTCCACGTTTACATAATATCAACGTGGAGCTGAGAACAGCACATAAGCATCTGGCCCGGGATGCTACCCCACCCTGGCCCTCTGACAGCCCTTCTCCCTCTGGTCACAAGTTCTGAAGAGGGTTGTTCCTTTCTTAAGAACTGAGAAGCCGGGGCGCCTGGGTGGCTTCGTCAGTTGGGTGTCCGATTTCGGCTCAGGTCACGATCTCACAGTTTGTGGGTTTGAGCCCCGCGTCGGGCTCTGGGCTGACAGCTCAGAGCCTGGAACCTGTTTCAGATTCATGGTCTTCCTCTCTCTCTACCCCTCTCCCACTAGCACTCTGTCTCTCTCTCTCTCTCTCTCAAAAATAAACAAACATTTAAAAAAAAAACAAAACTGAAAAGCCCTCAGGGCACCTGGGTGGTTGAGGTCATGATCTCCTGGTTCCTGGGTTGTAGCCCTGCACTAGCATGGTGGAGCTTGCTTGGGATTCTCTCCCTCTCTGTCTGTCCCTCCCCCTCACATGTGCTCTCCTTTTCTCAAAAGAAATAAACGTTAAAAAAATTAAACCTTTAAAAAAAAACAAAAACAAAAACAAAAACGGGAGAAGCCCTCGGCCTAGGGGCTTGCTTGGCAGATGGACAGAGGTCAGCAGCACCTCTCAGGAGGGCACTCTGGCAAGGTCAAGAACCGCATGAAAAAAACTTCCCATACGGTGACCCGGCATTCCCTACAAGAGAACAGTCTATGTGTGTATGTGTGTATAAAGATATTGTCAGGGACTACTCGTAACAGAGAAAAAACAGTAAACAACCCAACAGAGACCAGTTAAATACATGATGGTACTTTTACCCAATGGAATCCTATGAAGCATTTTCCAGTAAGGGAGGTCCATGTTAACATGAAAAAGCACTCATAGTATCAAATGAAAAGGCAAGTTACAACACAGTGTGCATTTTACTATCCTTTCGTTTTATTTATCTATCTATGCATGATTATATAAACACACATTCATATACCCGCAGAAAAAAAAATATAAAAGGACAGACACCAAAACACTAATTATGGAATTATGGGTGATTTAAATATTCTTTAGACTCCCTTGTTGATAGTTTTTTTTTTTGTTTTTTGGTTTTTTTTTTTGACTGTAAGTTACAGTCATCACACAACAGAACTGCCTGTGTTTTTGTTTTGGTCGCCGAGTCTGTCCTTTGAGGCTTTGTGAAAATCTTCAATGATCTCTGGCTAACGACCACCCTGTCCTCTGCTGCAGTGCCTCCCCCATTGAGAAACATGCTGGTTTACCACTGATTTTGCTTCTCATTGAGCACAGAAGTTTCCTCCCTGAGGTAATATTTTAACAGCTGTCACGTTAACTATCACTCTGTTTTGCCGGAGTTACACACACATGGTCCCTCAGGCACAGCCTCCTCGTCCCGGGACCAGGACGGTGGCACATCTTGGGGTCCGTGCCACACACTCACCTGTAGCAATTCCGTCGAATAGAGACAGCACCCGGATGGGCTTCCTCTTCTCGGCTGGGACAGGTGGGTAAACCTTCGGAGGGTCCTAGGCATGAGCACAACAGGCCAGGTGAATGGCCAGGATTCTGCAGGCCTGCACCCGGGCCTGGCCTCCCCCCAGCCAACTAGGGCTGCCCTGGCTTTCCAAACCCGCACCCCTGCCCAGGCCCCTCGACCACCCAAGCACTCTGGCTCTGGCCGAGCCTGCCCTCTGGTCCGGCAGGGAGGGGGTGGAAAGAGGCGCCCCAGGCCCGGCACTCACAAACTCCTGGTCGTGGTTATTGGCAAAGAACATCTGCAGCCGCGAGGGCCAGTCGTCCCGCCGCCGCAGCAGCCCGTAGGTGCCCTTGTGCCCGCACATGTAGCAGTTCCAGGGGTCCTCCTTGATGGCCGCCTGGGCGGCCCCCGGCCCCACCAACAGATCCACACACTCCACACAAAAGCACCTGGAAGGAAGCCCAGTGGAGCAGGGCTGGAGCGCGGCCGGGGCTGGGGCCGGGGCCGAGGCCCGGCAGGGGGGGCCGCTTGGCCCCGGACGGAGCTCGGCTGGGGGGCTGCGGGCCAGGCAGGGACCCTCACCTGCAACAGTTGTTGTTCCCACACATGAGCACCTCGCGTCCCCCACAACAGATGGTGCAGTAGGACTGATAGCCGTCGTCATCGTACTGGTAGGCGCACTCCAGAAAGCAGTTCTAGACAGCAGAGCGGAGGGTCAGAGACCACCAGGCAGCACCCAGGACAGCCACGGCGAAGGTGGGCTTTGAACCCAGGTCTGAGCAGGGGACAGCAGGTCTCCCGACCCACGGCAGTGCGTGGAATCAAGAGGCACGAGAGCAACGCCAGGGAGGGAACCGCATCCCCTTGTCCCTTGCTGCGGTGCCGGACTTTTCTCCTGGGCCCCCAAGGACATCCATCCATCAGCCCGTTCTCCCTCACCCCACACTAGGGACTGTGACATTGTGAGCCCACATCCGGGGAGCAGAATGGGCTTTAGAGGGGGAAGAATCTTTCCGGGGAGGACAAATAAGGGCAAGTAAACGCTCTGAAGGCCCAGGGTCTGTTATCAGGACTCTGCGTCCGCAGTGAGCTGTGGGGGTCAACGTTGCTGCCACCCCAGGCGACTATAAGCCCAAAGAGTTGAGATAGCACAGAGAGCCAGGGCCCCAGAGTCACTCTCAACCACGTCTCTGCTGGGTGTGCCCCTACCTTACAGTTTTGGCACATTCCTCCAACGAAGAGAGGGTGTTCCAGGGTGACGTTGAGGCTCCCACAAGAGATGCAAATGTCTAGAAAGCAGGGACAGCAGAGAAAGCGGAGTGAACGTCACCAAAGGGCCCCTTCCCACCTTGGGCCAAAGCCCACTCCAGAAAAGCTACAAAAAAAGGGCGTTGTTAGAGCCGCAGCCCCAAAAGGAGGCAGACAGGAGTCTGGGAGAGCACCCACGGAACAGGAAGACACCAGGGCCCCAATCTTAAAGCTCATTAGCTCTCAGAGCAGCAACGCCTACTGCCCAGGAAAGGTGTAATTCAATGACAGAAACCCGCCCAGGAGAAGAAGGCCCTGACCCTGGGTGACTCTGGGGACAGTCCAGTCCCTGGGCTGTCTTTAAGTCTCGTGCTCCTGCCCCATCTTTCTCAGCCCTGAGGGCCCCACGCTGGACAGACTAGGTCAAGGGAAACAGACAGGAGATGCTCCAATGACCACGGGATGAGAGAAGGTGAGGAAAAGTAAAAGGCCCAAAGGTCACAGGTTTAAGCAAATCCAAGAGGCCACCTCGCTCTGACCCACTGGAGTGTCCCAAACCCTAAGGACCAGCCCATGTGACTGACAGGAAAGCGTGTGAAGCAGGCTGGGGGTGGGACATACAGGACAGAGGCCTTGACGGGGTACTGACATCCTGTGACATTCGAACCTTTCTAAATACCTATGCTACTCTGTGCCGGGCACCACACGAGGAGCCAAGCCCTCCTGCCCGTGCCGGGAGCCACAGACTTTGGACCTCCCAGGGAGTCAGTGCCCACGAGGACTCACCCTCGATGTTCCGGCACTTCTGCCGCACCTCGTACACCAGCCGCTCTGCGGAGGGGAGGAGAGCCCAGCATCAGAGGGGGCCGCAAGGGCCACGCCCGCACCTCTGAACACCAGCCTCGCCACACCACTCTCTCCAGAGCCAGGCCAACTACCTCTTGTGCGTTCGTCAATGATCTCCTTGACCTTGGGCTTCTCAGTTGTGCTCTTTCGGGGCTTTTTGGCTGGTGGGGGTGGTGCATAGGCAGCTGCCTCAGGCTCGACCCACATGTCTGTGTAAACTTCTTTGTAGGGGTTCTTCTCCTCTGGATAAGGAAAGCAGGTGACGAGACTGTGGTTACCACGGACAAGCAGTGCCAGCTCCCTCCCCTCCTCTGTTCTGCCTACAAAGGGGTGCAGCCTGGTCCCCAACTTGTTCTAGCTCCCAGCCCCCCAGTGCCAGCAAGCCAACAGGAGCATCTTATTCTGCGTCCCAGAGCAGCACCGCCCCTACGCTGAACCCAGGGAAAGGGACACACCCCCCGGGCCTCTCGACAGAGGCACCTGGTGCCTCTAGGCAGAGCCTTCCCAGCCCTGGCATGGAGCTACCTGGCTGGCAGGGGTCCCAGAAGGCTGGGCTGAGCACCTGCATTTACCTTCGGGTGGCTCCAGGCCCTTGGGGCCGGAGGGCTGGAACCCTCCGAGAGCCCATTCGATCATCTGTTTGTTCTGCACCTCCACGGCCTTGGCAGTGTCGCTCTCATCGCTGTCGTGGCACGCTGGGAACAGCTTCCCCGCACGGCTACTGGCCACCTGGAGGGCAACACTTGTTGGGGAGAGCGTCAGGACAGGCTGGAGGACAGCAAAGGTGGCCTGAGGCAAGAGCTGGGAGAAGGGGCAGGGCAGGACCGCAGGAGAACACTGGAGGAGGGGAGCGCAGAGAGGATTCCCAAGGGCCTTACAGGTGGACCCCCTGCCTGGGCCTAACGTCTGCCCTCCAGCTTCTAGACCAGCTAGGGGTCCCTGCTGCCTAAGCCCCCTCTGCCTCGGAGGGGCACTCACCTGCAGGACCTCGTAGATGGCTTTGCGGTACATGGGCTGCTTGTTGTAGGTTGCCTGGTGGAAAGCACTGCAGAACGAGCTCAGGGGCATCAGCTTCTCAACACACACCTGCAGGAACAAGCGACGCCCCCTTGCTCCTCCGGCCACACCCGAGCCCCCACCGCGTGCCCGGCAACAGGCAGGTACTGGGGCGTGAGGACTCGGCCTCTGCCCTTGAGAGGACCAGATGCATCGACAAATGATTACACGATGCTCAAAGGAGGAGTCCAACCCAAGCGTGGGGGAGGACCTGAATGCAAGCAGGAAAGGAGTTCTGGAGAAAGGGTCCTGGGAGGCAAGAGCCTGGCAGGCGCACCAGCTCTCCGAGACCGCTTCTTCCGCCCCAGTTCTGGACCTCGCCCCCAGCCAAAAAGCCTAGATAGCCCCTGGGACCCAGACCCGTCCCTCCCCGAGGCTACCACCAAACCCCACAACTTACCACCGAGAACTTGCCGTCTCCGAACCACATGACCCAGCGGGTGCCTTCAGCTGCTCGGCTCCGGCCCGTCATCCACCAAGACACAATGCGGCCTGGCCACCAGGAGAAGCCCCGAAGTTTCCCCCACACCAGCTCCCCAATGCCAAAGCCCCGGCCGTCCTGGAGCCCCAAGGAGCAGAAGTCATTACGTGGTGGTCACGAGGCCCTGCCACCCTGATCCCCCCATGGCAACCCCAGCCCTGGGCATCTGAGGGTCAGGACAGCCAGGAGGGAGCTCCATCTGAACGGACCGAGACAGAGCAAGACTGGGGAGACGAAGAGGCCTGGGGTCAGGTGGAGAGAGGAGAGCAGGACGGGAAGAGCTGGCAGTGGAAGGACCCAGGAAAGAGCTGGACGAGGCAGGTGAAGAAGCGAGCCGCTCACCTCGTACTCTGGCTCATCATCGGCCGCTTTGGTGGCGTTCTTATCCCCGGCGTCGGCTCCCACAGGCTCAGGTGTGGTGGCCACAGTGGGGGACGCAGGGTCAGTGGGCTGCTGCACCGCGGGAGGGCTGGCCTCCTCCACCTTCTGAGACTCGCCAGACCCCTGGTTTTCTTCCACAGCGTTCATTACTGCAATCACCTTGGCTTTCTTCTCAGCCTGGAGAAACAAAGGTAACAGAAGTTACCTTGACCTCTCCAGGAATTAGCAAGGCCGCTTGATACGGGAGGGCTCTTCTCAATCTCTTTGTGGCCTGGAGCGAGTGACAGAAGTATAGCGGAGTTCTTTGCTCGTCAACTCAACTGGCTTGCCATGGAAAACGGGAAGATCTGAAGTTGGTTGGTGAACTCAAAACAGTTGGCTGCTTTCCAGCCTCCTCTTGTGCCTCTCACACAAATCTTCCTTCATCGGTCAGCATCACCAGTTGCCCACCCTCTGACATGGAAAGATTAATTCTACTCAAACAGTAATTGTGTGCCTCAGCTTAGGCACAGACCTTGGCTCCGCCCTCCATCTTACTTCCCAAGCACGAATTGGATCCTCTTGTCCTTTTCTTTGTAATTTTCCTGGGCAATCAACCCCTTCTATTCCTGGTCTTGGCTTCCAGACCACAAATCCAGTTTTGTCGTGATGTCTACCAAGGATGAAATCACTGTTCTGTGTTCCCTCTCTGCTCAAACCCCACAGAAAGAGCCACAAGAGCTTGTCTGCTCCTACGTCATTCTGGAGTTCTTAGCATTGTTATCAAATGCATGTTATCGGATTCCCCCCTTCTTTCTACATGCACCTTTCAGATCCAACACCCTACAAGCCACACATCCTCTCTGCCATCCTACTGACCAATTAACAATCCAAACCCAATTATGCTCCCAAGTGGCCAGCCTCCATCCGTTCGCCTCATCACGCTCATCCTTCCCAAAACCTGCTCCAAAACTGTCATCACCCTACAGAAGAGAACAAAATCCTTGATCCTTAGCTCTGAGAACCATTTCCCCTAGTGTCACCCCAGCTACTGAATCGGAGGGACACATGAATCTCAAACTTCAAGGCTCTGCACCTGTTTCCACCACATTCGGAGAAAAACATCCCATCTTCAATCTGCCTTTCAACATGAAGCTTTCCCAGAGAGTTTAGAGCTGTAAATGCAAGCCCGTCCTCAAGACTACATAAGAATATCACAAAGCAACTTGGGGTAGAAGAGCTCTAAGCTAGTCGGAGCACCTACATTCCCGCCTTCGCCTGGCAGTAACAGCCGATTCTAAGCAGTCCTTTCTTTCTCTTCCAAGTTGCCCAACCTAAAAAAGCATTTGATTTAAAGGATTTCCACTACCTGTTTCTGACTGGTTTAAGAATCTGATGTACACAAGTATCAAGATTTCCAAGGACTCTCTCTCCAAAGCTTGTCGACGGACTCCCAGATGCCAGGGTCCCAGGTGAAGAACCTTTGTTTTAAGCTCAAAGGCCTACAGTGTCGTCGATTCATTTCCCTTCGGTCTTCCCGTCCACCGACCAACCCTGCTTCTGGTGCAGTCCTGAAACACTGAGGATGAAGTCCGGGTTCTTTCCCCCCCGACTCCACAAATTCTAAGATGGGACACCGCATCCTTTGCCCCCAGCCCACAAACAGCTGGGAAAAGGAGCTGGATGCCAGCGGTGGAAGAAGGCAGGGCAACTTTTCTTCCCTCCCAAGCCCCTTGCTCACCTGCCAGGACTTTGCCCTCCCCGTCCCACCATCAATTATCTACCACCTCCTCCCCCACAAGAAGGTGGGCCTAGGTGTGTGCTCAACCCCATCCTCTTCCAGGACCAGCTGTGGCAACACTACTGAAGCCCCAGATCCGCTCACGGAGAAACACCATGCCTCCATGAAATTCAGGCACGGATCTACAGCAGGGTGCTGCTGTGGGAGACCCAAAGACCCTGCTTCGGGGGTGACGAGGCCCCTCGGCCAGAACAAGGTTGCGGGTGGCAGAGGGCAGGAGGGGCCTTCTTTGGAAAGGTGAAGCCACTGGCACAGAGAACAGCAGCGGGTGGGTGCCGGGCTCCCCAGGTCTAGAAGGGAATCGTGCCTGATGCCACCCTCCTCACTCCCCCACAGCCCCTTTGTCTCTCTTCTCAACCCCTCCACTGTGAGTTCCTGAACATTATTCTTCCCCCACAACTTCCCCCAGCTTGTCAGATGCTGCTGCTGACGGCTGTTAAGCACCCCCAACCCACTAGGTGCAGGAGAACGCGCACCCAGCAGGGTTTTGGCAGGCGGAGGAGGAGGAGGAAGAAGGGGGCCTCCATAGGGACGAGGCCAGCAGGGGTGGGGGAAGGAGGATGGGGGTGGGTTAGCAGCAGGAGGCAAGAGGAAAGGGGAAGAAGTGGCAGAGACGGTGGCTGGGTGGGGGAGGGGCCTCATTAGAATAGTCTGCCTAGGGCAGTGTGGGAATGCCTTTTTTCCACGCTCACTCCCACCCTCCTCCCCAGGCAAACAATAGGAGAAAGAAGGGTTAACTCAGGGCTTTGGCATTTGGGCTAAAGGCTCCTACCCCCAGTTCACAAGAGCCCACGCCAGAGCGGCCCAGAGATTGGGCAGGGCCCGGGAGACACCGCACCAACCCCCCACTACTGTGGCTCAAGGAAGCCACTTCTCTGGAGTTTGTCCAGCCTGGAAAGCCACTGGCAACTCCGCTCTAGTAGAGGCAAGGGCCCCGCGTCCAGGCCCATCTTCCTGGGCAGCTGTCCCGCCTCCACCTTCCTCTGCGACTCAGGCTGCTTTCCGTTCCAAAGGTCAGAGGTCCGGGCGCCCATGTGGACTGCCGGTGCAGTAGATCCCAGGCTGTCCCAGGCACCTCTGCCTTCCCAGGTCGGCGTCAGGCTGCCCTCCACGGCAGCCACTGACGTGCCACAACCCCTGTCAGGGCCACACTGCTCCCTCCTACCCAGCACCATTTCTCTCTGCCTGGCCTGCCCCGTGGCTCCCAGTGACACGCAGGAGAAGAAACTGTCCCTCCCAAGAGGCTGCAAGGCTGGCATGGCCCGAGGACAGCATGGTCCGCCAGCCAAGAGCACGGGTCAGCAAGGAAATGCCGACAACCCATCAGCCAGCCACTTCGGCCAAAGGGCTGCTTCCAGCCCAACTCCTGGTCTCCCAGCTCCCGTGGGCCAGGGCCTGCCCCCCAGCTTCACTGACTGCTGCCCCGGGCACACACGCTGGGGCTGCTCTTCTGGCCCCTGCACCGCCAGTCCCCACCTGAGCACAGGGAGAAGTGGGGCTGGGGGCTCCTGAAGAGGGAGTGGGTGGGACAGCACTAACTCAGCATCTCCAGAACTCGGGCCAGGCACAGCAGCCAGCTCCTGCGGGCCAGGGAGGCAGACTTTGACTCTTCTCAAATCCAGAGGGCTGCAGCGGCCCAGAGATCCTCCCACCGGCCCCTGCCGCCTCCCCGCCCCCAGTCTCCCCAGGGCTCCGTCCAGGAACCTACCCATAAGGCCAGGTGCAGCCCCTCTGTGGTCCGGCTCAGGTGTGAGCCCCGGCCCTGAAGCTCTGTAAGTAGCTGCCCGTCTGGGGGGAGGGGAAGGGGGCGATGGGGCTGGGGGCGGAGGGGGCCAGGGAGAGGGGGAGGGGGGAGGTGGGGGGGAGGGCTTGAACATTTTCTTTGTCTAGAACTCCAGGTCACGTGGGCCCCGCTGGAGTGCCTGGTTGGCTGCGAGCGGGCCGGGGGAGGGGGCCGGCTCTCAGACGCTGGCAATGGGCCAGCCCCTCTCCTCCCGTCCGAGGGGCGCGGGCCGCCGCTGGGGCCTGGGGGCGCGGCTGGGCCTCCGCCCGTTCCCAGGACCCCGCCCAGGCCGGGGCTGGAGGCGGCACCGCCCCCTCCTCCGGGCTGGCCCTCCCGCCCCCTTCACCCCCAACTCTGCGTGAGCTCCGAGGGACGCCTCGGGGCGAGGCGGGGAGCCCGCGGAGGCTGGGAAGGGGACCCGGGAGGGAAGGGGCTGCACTGCAGCGGCGGAGGTAAGCTGGGAGAGTGGAGAGTACCAGGAGCGCCGGCAAAAGGAGAGAGGAGGTTGCGGACAGCCTGGGAGAGCCAGGAGAAAGTTGGTAAAAGTCAGTCTCTCGGAAGCACAACCAAAAAAAAAAAAAGAAGAAGAAGAAAAAGCTTACAGATGAGCGTAGAGGCCCAGGAAGCTGTAGGGAAAACTCAAAGCACACAGAGATGGACAGAAGGCGCCTGCAGAAATTGGGAGCGCTCCAGACAAGAACTGTTGGGGAGAGGGCTCTCCTCTTCCTTCATACTACAGGTGGATAGACGGGGGTCCCTTAAAAACGCGTGGCTTGAGTTCAGGCTTTGAAAACCTCTTCCTGGCCAAGTCCCTGGGTCCCCTACGTCACTCAGGATCTGCCTTGGATGTCCCATTTTCCCGTTTGCGGGGGGGCAGGGGGGGCACACTCTAGTTTAAAAGTGTAGCAATTCCTCTTTCCCAGGCACAATCATCTGGTGCTCAGGAAGACTACATTCCTCTTCTGGAGCCTCCAGGTGCGGACTCAACCATTTCAACCTCCCTCCTCCAGAGCAGAGGCCCCTATCCCAGGGAGGAGGGACACACATACACACACACTCTCTCTCTACCCACATCTGATAAAGAAGCAGACCCTCTTGGCCCTACCTTCAAGGAGCGGACAGATTCAACTAGACTTGGAGAGATAGGAAAAGGTCATTGAAAAAACATCTGTGAAGATAACTATACCACAAATACCAAGCCCCGTGGACTTGGACGGCTTGAAAGCCCAACAAAAAAAATGGCTAGTATGAATGATAAATGAGGTTAAGAGGTCAGTGTGGAGCAGAGATGAATCAGATTTGGAATGAAGTAAGATAGAAAGGAAATAAGAGATGTAGGGCTGAGGTGGGGGGAAATCCTTGCCCATCTCCACCTCCCAAGACAACTAAGGCTAAAGGGTGCAGAGAAAGATGTCAATGGATATATCCCACAGCAGTGAAGAATAACACAGGTGTTTCTGACAAGACCAGATGAATGGTTATTTTGGAAAGATCAGCCTGGTTTCCGTTTGCAAGATGAATTAGAAGGAGGAGCAGAGGAACTGAAGGTAAATGCTGTCAGCAGCAGAGAGCTGTTTAGCCAGCAGCACTTGTCAGAAGATCTGGACTTGGGTTCTGGTTCCATCACCATGACCTTGAACAAGTCACTTAACCCCAAGAAGTCTGGTTTTCTCATTTGCAAAATAGAAGTGATAACATCTGCCCTCCCAGGCCCTGGAATACCAGCATCTCTTAAAGAGATACTGCCCCAGGTGCCTGGCTTCCAGCCACAGTCAGCTGGGAACATACCAGCTGGAACAGGTGCTGGTATAAGGAGGTTAAGAGAGGTGCTGTGAAGGACGGCCCACCATCCCTCCTGGGGCTCGGCACCCTTCTGAGGGCCATCAGAGCAAGCCAGCCCTGAAGAGGGAGGAAGACTCCAAATCAGAGAGCTTTCTCCAAATGATACTTGGGGAGTTCACACTTCGCTCTCCCAACCCTGACTGAGACTCAGAATCCATCCATACAGCAAGGAGAAGGAGTCAGGCTGTTCTGTTCCAACCCATCTTTCAACCCAGTCGAGGGATCTGGTACAGTTTTTCAGGCGATCCCCAAGCAGAGACCAGAAGCCCTGAATTTGTGCTTCTTGCCTGCTGGAATCCTTTCTGGATGAGCTTCTTCTCTGATGCCTCCTGGGCATCCAGGGCCTGCAAACAGGCCACTTTAGACCTCCCCTCCCAGGCCTCCTCTCAAAATGAAATTTCTGATCTGGTTTGGCCAGCTCTTTTTTAAAAAACTCTAGATCTTGGGGCGCCTGGGAGGCTCGGTCGGTTAAGCGTCTGACTTCGGTTCAGGTCATGATCTCGCGGTCCGTGAGTTCGAGCCCCGCGTCAGGCTCTGTGCTGACAGCTCAGAGCCTGGAGCCTGCTTCGGATTCTGTGTCTCCCTCTCTCTCTCTGTTCCTCCCCCTTTCGTGCTCTGTCTCTCTCTGTCTCAAAAATAAATAAACATTTAAAAAAAATAAAAAATAAAATAAATAAAAATAAATAAAAAACTCTAGATCTCATCCATGGCATCTCCTTTTCCACTAATACGAGGTTAAACACTTTAGACTCTACACTCTGTGGCCTTGGGACTTCTTCAGACAGTAAGTAACAATCCCTGGTGCATGCAGCCAGGATTCAAAGTGTCACCTCGGACAAGGACCATCAGTTTCACTTTCTCTTGGCCCACTTAATCAAGTAGCCTTTCCCTCCAACTGCCAAACTTCCTTGTTCTCATCCTTTAAAATTAAGCCCAACTCTTAACCTCTTCCACCCAGCTCCCAACTTAAGCATAAGAAAGACCTAACTCAGGGGCGCCTGGGTGGCGCAGTCGGTTAAGCGTCTGACTTCAGCCAGGTCACGATCTCGCGGTCCGTGAGTTCGAGCCCTGCGTCGGGCTCTGGGCTGATGGCTCAGAGCCTGGAGCCTGTTTCCGATTCTGTGTCTCCCTCTCTCTCTGCCCCTCCCCCGTTCATGCTCTGTCTCTCTCTGTCCCAAAAATAAATAAAAATGTTGAAAAAAAAATTTTAAAAAAAAAAAGAAAGACCCAACTCAAAGTTGTCCCTCACCAACCTAGAGCACCGTCCCCCTCTTGTAGCTATGCGGACAGGAAAGTTTCCCCCCTTCTGTATGTATGAGTCACTCAGAGATTCATGTGTTCTTGGTGCTCAGTGGGCAGAGACGGGCCCCAAAACAGAAGAGGCCTCAAATCTAGGACACGAGGTGACTTTAGCAGGAAAAAAACAGGGCAGCCTTCAAGGATCCTCAGGTCATGTATGTCCTTGACCTTCCAAAGGAACCTTCCCAGGCTGGTTACTGAGATAGGTCTTTTTTTTTTTTTTTTTTTTTTTTGAGTTTATTTACTTAAGTAATCTCTATACCCAATGTGGGGCTCGAACTCATGACCCTGAGATCAGTAGTCCCAATGTGGGGCTCGAACTCATGACCCTGAGATCAACAGTCGCAGGCTCTTCCAACTGAGCCCTGAGATAGGTCTTCTGATTGCAATAAAGATCATAAACCTGAAATAGGAGTGTCACATAAAACAAGCCAGGTTTTTGGAAACGTTAGAAAGTATGTTGAAAGGGGGAACGGCTGGATGAAAAGATCTAGTGGATGTCGAGAGCCTAAAAGAAGTGTTGGAGAGGAAGTATCCAGGATGGCCCAAAAGAGAGCGTAACTTGAAAGAGAGGGCCGTTTCCTGTTTGACAGGCAGAAAGCAGTGATTCAACAGGCCTGATGAAACACCTCTTAAGGACACCTGACTCTTCGCCCTGATCCTGCACTCATCGAGCAAACTTCTCATTTTAATTATATTCTCCAGCGACTCCGATGCCAGTAAGTTGCCAGAAAACAGCAGGACAAGTGCTAGGATCTGTGTGGCAAGGACACGTCCTGTTATAAATCTCAGCATTCTGCTATGTGTCGCTCTCCTGTGTTTCTGAAGAACATGATCACAAGACGTGCCATTAACCTGACTCTCCAGCTCACAGACCTGAGATGAGGCACGAGGGCCACGATCCACCGGTAAAGAGCAGTAATTCCCACGGGTCAAGGTGGGGACGCCAGGCCTGCTGGGCTGGTTTTAACTCAAAGTTCAGTGTTCTGCGGTACGCTCGGACATGAAATCCGGTGCCGGCAGGACAGGGGGAGGTCATGTTGCTGCCATCAAACAGGACATTTAACCACAAGTCCGTTTACTCAAAGCCAGAGAAGCCATGATCCCTGTGAAGCCATCTGCAAAGCCACATATTGAGGAAGCACTGTATGTACTCTGCCACAAAAGGACTCGCAGCCATCCCAAGGAGACCTGGTCCGCACAAAAGGCCGTGAGATCAAAATGGATGTCTGTTGCGCTCCTGCCCTTCTCCTACCTGTAGCTCAAAAGCCTCAGTGCTACGCACTAGACTCTGACTACCTGCTGATTACAGTCAACCCTCTGCATGGCATTCAAGGCCCCCACAAGCCGTATAGCGCTTATGTCACGCAGCCCACTCAGCCCACCCACTTGCTATTCCCGAAATATGCCCTTTCCTGCCTCTGTGCCTTTGCTCATGCTGTTCCTTGCTCCTCCCCTTCAACTCCCACCAGCCCAAATCCTATCTATCCTTCCAGTTCATCAGTTATCTCCACCATCAAAGTTTCTCTAGACCTGAACTGTCCAATAGGGTAGCCACTCACTGCATGTGCTATTTAAATTAATTAAAATTAGGAGCACCTCGGTGGCTCAGGCGGTTGAGCGTCCGGCTTCAGCTCATGATCTCAGAGTTCATGGGTTCGAGCCCTGTGTCGGGCTCTATGCTGACAGCTCAGAGCCTGGAACCTGCTTTGGATTCTGTGTCTCCGCCTCTCTCTGCCCCTCCCCTGCTCGCCCTCTGTCTCTGTCTCTCTCTCGCAAAAATAAACAAAAACAATGTTTTTAATAAATTAAAAATTAAATAAAAATAAAAGTTCTTTTCCTCAGTTGCATTGGTCACATTCCAAGTGTGCAAGAGCCACCTGTGGCTGCGGCTGTTACATTGGACAGCACAGATCTTAGAACATTTTTATCATTGCATAAAGTTCTGTTGGACAGTGGTACTCTGGCCCCTCCCCCTTACCTTTCCCTACTGAAAAACTGCCCTGCCCCCACTCCGAGGTACTCCCATAGCACCTTGTAATCCTCTTAGCATTTGCCCATACTAAGGCGATCGTGCACTCACTCATCTTTCTCCTCCACAAATTAAAAATTCCTAGAGGGCAGAGACTGGACGTTATTCAGCTTCATATGGAAGCAGTGTGGACTCGAGCTTCTTGCACATTGAAGAGGATTTAGATAGTGTTTGCTGAACTGAATTCAACATTGTCTCAGGAGCCTCATCCAGAATCCACTGCCAAAGTTCCCAGTTAGGGACAGATTCTGTCCATAGCAAAATTCTAATAGGTGCTAAGAGGTCCAGGTCTGCCCCCCCCCCCCCCCCCCCCCCCCCAGAGGCCGGCAATCTTTGTTTGCCTGTTCCCCTGCAATCCATATGGAGGTTGCAAGCAAATGACCAGGACTGGGCTGCTGGCAGTGAAGCTAAAAATAGCCACGGAGCCAACAGCAAGGAGTTAGCAGGACTTGTTGCTAGGGAGACCAGTCACAGAGAGAGCAACTAAGCAGGGAGAGTGTCAGACCAGCACCTGGAGAGCAGAGGCCATAGTTGCGGGAGGTGGGGGGGGGGGGGGCTTGAAGTTGACAGGGGTCCAGGGCTCCCACCTAGAGATGTTCAGCCTCCTGGCAGCTCCTGACTAATGCTCTAAGTGGGGCAAATGCTCCCCCTGTCCCTCAGTAACCCATCTCCATGGAAACCACCATTACTGGGGTGAAGTACCAGCCCCTGGAAGGGAGGCCTCTGCCTAGAGCTGGTTGTTATGGCAACACCCCCCCCTTTCCTGTCATTCTCTCTCCCCGGGCTTCTCCTGTGGGGGAAAGGTGGGGGCCTGGTCGTGGCTTAGCCAGCATGACCAGGAAACACCCGCTTCCTGACAAGAGTAACCTGCAAGGGGCTCTTCAGAAGCTCCTGGGAACCCAGAAAGGCCAGTCAGTCCTCAGCACAGGGCAGGCCTTCCTTTTCTTCCCACAAGAGCCCCACAGATCATCTTGCTAGGAGAATCCCCAAATCGGTTGGGTTTAATTGTATTAGGATCACCCAAGGTTTTTAAAAATACAGAATTCTTGGGCCCTCTTGTGGAGATCAGCAGGCTTGGGGCAGGGCCCAGGAATCTGCTAAAACCTCCCTAGGTAATTCTGATTCTCGCCAGGTGTGGAAACCACTAAAGGCCCTGGCTGTCCTTGTTACAAACGAGGAAACCGAAACCTGCAGGAACTGAGCCCACCCAAAGGGTCAGAGCCAGTAACGGGAGAGGAAGCGGTCTGGAGCAGGAGGGGTAGGTGGAAGGAGATACGGAGGGAAGCTCCCTCAGTGCAAGGGTCGGAAGGGGAGGCCTCAGGGAGGCCGTGTGTCCTGGGCCTTTCTCTCCTCCCCTTCAAGCCAGAACATGCAATTGTCCGATACTGGATTGTGATTTAGGACCGAGCCTCTCTCGACAAGCTATCCCCTGTGGCACAAGGCAGAGGTAGTGGGGTTGGGCCGTCTGGTTCCCAGAGTGTACAGAAGGGTGGCGGCCCAGGCAGATGATCTGCGCTGAAAGAAACTATCCTCCTTCGGAAGGAAACCAAAAGGGTCGCCATGGCAACCTGCAGTGCGCTGGCCTGGTTGGGCTCTGTGCCATCCTCCCAAACTTGGGCCCAGGAGAGGTGCAGCAGTATTCAGGCAAATGCCGGAGGGGCAGGGGCGCCCCATCCCCCTCGCCGGTCCCAGAACCCACAGGGAGGCCGGGCTGTACTCCGGAGCCGACCTCGGAGCCCGCCTGGAACACACCCAGACACCGGAATCCGGGAGCACGGGAGTTCTGAGCACCTGCAGTAGCTGGGCTGGGGGAGGACACTGCGGAGGTGGGGGAGACGGGCCTCCGCCCTTCTGTTACTCAGCCTAATTGTGTGCCCAAGACCCACCGCTCATGGAACCACAGCCCTCATGCAAGACAGCATGCAATTAGCTGGTAAATTATGTGGTAGGGATGCTGTCTCCATGTGCTGAGGGAAGTCAGAGGAGACGGAAATCAGTAAAGGCAGCAACGGGAGGATGACAGAGGGTATGCCAGGAGTGGGCACAGCCTCCCAGCTTTCTCAGACAGGAGCGGCCAGATCTTTAGGGGTGTCTGCAGTTGTATCGACTCCCCGGCAGATAGAGGGGCAGGGGTGTGAGGCACCGGCATGGCGCCTGCCTATCTATGAGGGAGAAGGAGTCCCAGCTCCCCCCCCACCCCACCTCCCCTGCGTGCCATCCATGCACTCAGATGCATTCTTCTGAGCCTGGGAGGCACCTCCTGGCCGACCCCTCACCTCATCTCTTCTGCCACATTCCCAGGCAGCCTCCCCTCCTCCCCAGCCCCCTCAATCTCTGCAGTCACTGCTACACCCCCCCAACGCTGTGTGCCTGGGAGCCCCAACTCGCCAGAGCAGCCCTGAGGCTTCTGGAGCTTCAGCTGCTACCTCCTTCCTCACTGCACCCATCTGCCTTCTCCTTCCCTACCGCTCCAGGTCTGCTCCGTAAGGGGAAGGCTTCCCCCACAAAGCCAGCTCCCCACTGCGAATCAGTTCCCCAGCACCTAGCCCGGACCTGTTGGGTGTGCAGGGCTCCACCTGTGAGTGAGTGGAGTGCGGGGTCCGGGCAGGGAGCAGGGGTGCAGGTGGCAGTGCTGCTGGTCCCCATACCTTACCACGGCAACATCAAGGAGCGGGATGTGAGGTCTCAGACTGAGCAGGGAATCATAGCTAATGCCAAGACCTTTAATAAGTGCCTAGCCTCTTTGGACCCTGATTTCCGAATCAGTCTGACAGGACCACAAATATCTGCTGACTAGTACAGGTAAGATGGAAGGAAGTCAGGAGGGGGGCGCCTGGGTGGCTCAGTCGGTTAAGTGTCCGTTCTTGGTTTCGGCTCAGGTCATGATCTCATGGTTCATGAGTTCAAGCCCCGCATCTGGCACTGTGCTGACACTGTAGAGCCTGCCTGGGATTTTCTCTCTCACTGCCCCTTCCCTGCTCGTGCTCTCGCGCACACCCTCTCTCTCAAAATAAACTTAAAAAAAAAAAAAAAAAAAAAGGAAGTCATGAGGGTGCAACATTTTGAGAGGTGGAAAGAACCCTATGACAGGTTTGCTTGAGGACTTGTCGATGTTCACTTTGCTTTAGAAACCCGACCCTAGAGAGAAGTGTTAATTTTATACCTGGGACAGACGGGTCAAAAGGAACCTGGTAAACCCTAACAGCCCGGGCTGCTCTGCTCTCCCCTCCCCTCCCCTCCCCCACCCCTTCTCCAGGCTCTGGGGGTCAAAGGGAGGGGCTCAGGGACCACCATTCAGATTCAGGCATGCAGACCCTCTCAAGTTTCAGAGTCCAAAGAGAAGACCCAGGAGGAGCCCGGCAGACAGGCATTGCAGTAAACTACAGCTGGAAACAGCAGGAACGCCTACCATCTCCATCCCAAAGGGAAAATTTGAATTCCTGTACCAAGTCCTTTCCGGTCTTCTCCCCCCGCCCCACCCATGTTTGGAAACGGTTCCCTAGCTCTGCCTGCCTTAGAGCCCGAACTTCTTTCCTAGTTCAGTATTCCAAGATCAGAGAGCCTCACGCAACAGCTGTACATTAGAATCACCTGGGAGAGGCGTTAGCAGCAATGTGGGCCAGGGCCCATCGCTAAATTCCAAATGTAATAAATCCAGAGGAGGGGCCCAGGCGGTGGTGGTTAAAACAAAACGAGACTCCCAGGTGATCCTAACGTGCACAGAGCACCCCCCCACCCCATGTGGTTGATAGGGCGGTAGGTGAAATGACAAATGCACCTTTTGGGGATCTCTTCTGTGCCAGATTTGCTTTACTTGGAATCATCCAAAGCTTGGTGGTTCTCAAGCTTTCATAAGCCACAGAATCGTCTGGGTTGCTGGCTAGAAAACCAGCTTTCTCAGGAACCGCCCTAGAGATTGTGCCTCCTTGGGTTCTGAATGGGGCCTGGGAACATGCCTTTTTTGAATGCACAGCCCACATGATTCTGACGTAGTATCACAGCAACCCGCCCTCTAAGACACACTGAATGCTGACGGCATCTTTGTTATGTATAAAGCAAGCCCAACTCAGTTTTTGGTTTTTGTTTGCCCCATAGAGTTGCCCTTGAAACAGCATCTAGATTCAAATATACAGGAGACTAAGCTCTTTCATCCCCATTGGTGTTTAATTCCTCCGAGTTGGAAATGAAAAATATGTATACTGCTCACCATTTACAGACTAAGGAGGAATAGGGGAAGAGTCATAAGGCATCTATAAGGAGTTGTAATTAAGAAATGGCAGATCTGAAAACTGGTAAAATCACACACACACACACACACACACACACACACACACATGACATGTTTGTCAGGGAGAGGATAAACTGAGAGGTGGAGGACCAGGATGGCCAGATGCTGCACAGAGATTAGAAAGGGCTCCACAGCCTGGTGAAAGAGGGGGCTTTCTTGGTTCTCTAATGGGCTCCAGAACTCCTTCGGATTCCGAAGCCCTCGTAGTAGTCCTGGGCACCAGCTGTTCCCAGAAGCTCCAAGTCCCCGCCCCTCCTTATCCTGGTCTCCAACAGGCTGCTCTCCCTGCTTCCGGCTCTTCCCTCCCAGCTCTGCAGCACGTGCCCTCCAAGGCAGTGATTCCAGAGTCTGGTTCCGGACCCACCTTCAGAGCTGCCTGCTACACCTCTCCCAGCGCACAGCCACCCTGCCGGCTTCTCAAAACCAGCTTGTCCAACACCGAACTCACCCTCTCCCAAGGGAACATATTTTCATGACCTTGGGATGGGCAGAGAATTCTTAGAGATACACACACATGCTAACCAATAAAATGGGGGGAAGAAAAGGATAAATTGGACCTTATTAAAATTAAAAGCTCCTGCTCATCGCAATACATCCTTAAGAACATCAAAAGCCCAGACCACCTTCCAGTCCCAAACCCGCTCTTCCTCCAGGATTCTCTAGCTCAGATAATGACCACCACCCCCAGCCCCTAAATACGAGGCCAGTTTCTCCCTGTCCTCCGACTGGAGACAATTCTATCAAGTCTCTCGTGTCTGCCTCTTGTTACCTGGACCCTCGGTCAAAGCCCAGCCGAACGCCCTCCTAACTCGTCCTGCTTCTCGACTCCTCTGCTCTGGACTCCCTTGCCATGCTGCCAGGGTTACCTTCCTAAAAGCCACGGCCACCTCTCTCACACTCCTGCTCTCTGCTGCACAATGAAGCAGTTCCTGACCGCGACAGGAAGGCCTTTGCGGATCTGACCATCTTCCTTTGTAGTCTTCTCTCTCCTAACGCTTCCTCCCCGACTCTCACACCCTAGTTACCAGATCTCTTGCTGTTCCCTGAACAACCCAGAAGCTTCACGGCTCCTTCTCTTTGCCCCCTCAGTGGTTCTTTCCTCGTTTATCCCTACTAGAATTCCCAAAGGAGGCCTCCACCAGGAAGCTTCCTGGAAATTCCCTGGAAAAGTGCTCTTGCCCTCCACTGTGCTCACCAGACTCTTGGTACCGGGAGCACAGAACAAGCCCCACACTCTACCCGACACCGAGGTTCACAGTGAACGCTCCAGCCTTCTCCACTAGCCACATGTCCCTGGGACGGGAGCTGTGCCCATGCGTCTCCTCCAGCACCAGTACAGTGCTGTGTGTGTTTGGTAAGAACTGAATTCAAGTCCATTAACTCTTTCATCTAGAGTTATTGGCTCCTTAATAGGGTCACACAGTCCAGCCGGCCACCCCGTGCTTCAACATCCCTGGGGCCTCCAGGACAAATGGTCTGGTCTTTAAAGCAAAGCAGAGAGAACATCACTGTTATATCTTCTCCTCTGTCTGCCTCATAGAAGGTGCTATAAGAACGCTTCTCAAAGTTGGGACTAAATATGCAAGCCATCTGGAGGTGCTCCAGACCCCAAACTCGCGGGGGATTTCTCGGCACCTACCTTAAGATCCCACTCAACGCCCTTCCCCCGCCATCCCTGTCAGGCAGACTGCTGGTTCCAGGGGGAGGGCTGCGTGCTGTCCCTTCTTTGGCAAGCCTTCCCCGAGGTCCTCAGGCTAGTTAGTGCTCCCATGGCCTGTTTGCTCCTAGTCCTAAAATGGCCGTACTGGGTTGCACAAGGTACTCACCTACCTGCCTACGTCTCCCAGGGGAAGGAGGCATCCCAGGCCGGGATTCTGACTTTCCTTGCAATTTGTTTCCGTAGTGTCTAGAAAATGTCGGAATGCAGTAGCTCTGCAGACACATGTGGTGTTATCTTAAAGCTCAGTTAAGGTTCGACGGTTCTTTGAATGAATGAATGAATGAATCAGTGATTAATGAAAAGAAAACTAGCAATCCTGGGCAGATCTAGGTAGAGGGCCACCAAAGCCAGAAGCTGGAATGTGAATTCCCAAGCTAAGGAAATGCCCTAGGAAGATGTGTCACCTGGCGGGGGTGGAGGGGTGTACTTTGCAACATGGCCTTTTTTGTATGAACTCAAGCCTCTCCCTAGCCTGGGCCTAGTGTCTGAAGATAAGCACCAAGTCAAGAGTAGTGAGGAGGAAAGGAAAACTAGGTTCTAGCACCAAACACGTAAATATTACGAAAGTCTTTATTAAGAATCCTTGTCGGGATACTTTATATATGTGTTTCTAGAAGAGGCGTGTATGTAAGGTCTGAGAACGCGCTCAGATATTTAATTTAGAATTCACGTACAAGGTAGTACAGGAGACAAAGGTGCTACAGGTCATGACTCGAGCCCTCCTCCCCACAAATTATAAACTTTTAGAATCTCTGGGGTCAGCTGAGTCTATTTCTGTCACATTACAAATGAGGAAACTGAATTGCAGAGAGGAGAAAGATCTTCTCAAATAGATCAGGGGCAGAGGCTGAGCCCGGAAACCAAGCCTCCTGAATCCCAAGCCTCGTGAATCTCATTCCAACATTGTTTTAATCCAATCTCACGATGTCAAAGGTACCTTCAAGAGAAAACAGCGATTCAAGGAGGGGCTCAGGACCAAGTGAGTGGAGCGGGGGCGGGGTGGGGGCAGTCCCAAGGGCCTAAAGGACCCAAACCTGGCTCAGGCAGCCCAGGAGGTGGGGAGTGGAGGCGGCAGCTGGGGCAGGGGGTGGGGGGTAGGGCTGGGCCAACTCTATCCTATCTCTCTCTTTTTTTTAAATGTGGTATGATTCTTTTCCTTTTTTCTTTTTTTTAAAGCTTATTGTTTTGAGAGAGGGAGAGACAGACAGAACAAGTGGGAGAGGGGCAGAGAGAGAGGGAGAGAGAGAGCATCCCAAGCAGGCTCCGCCCTGTCAGCACAGAGCCCAACGCAGGGCTGGAACTCACAAACTTTGAGATCATGGCCTGAGCAGAAGTCAGACTTTTAACCAACTGAGCCACTAAGGCGCCCCCACTATCCCTCTCTTTTAACCCCATACTTTAAGGAGAAGCCATCAGCAAACCAGGAAGATTCTGTTCTAGGTGAGTCATTTGAGCGCAAAACAGAAGCAGCATGGGATGGGTTTTGCCCCTGGGAACACTCTACAAGCATATCCATGTGGTTCTCACCTCCTTATCTAGGGGAATCTTAGTTTCCTAGGAGTAAGATAGGGATAAAGATAGTTCTTATAGTAACTGCAGATAATATATCTGTCAAATGACAAAAACAATACAATTCAGTAATGCGTTTGATGTCGTTTATTCCAGGGAGAAGAATCCAAGGATCGGAGAGTACAGTGCCTAACAAGCAATGGAGTACTCTTCCCGAGGGATTCTGGCAGGAAGCGACTTTGATAGACTCTTAGAAGAGGTAACACGGAAACAAGGCATGATTGGCTAGGAAGTGGGGAATTTCCTTATAAGGCTAGCAGGTCCTATTTTCTAGGGCAAGGTGAGCCAACGAAAGCTGAGCTGGACGATTGTGATTGGTGTATGTTAAGTTTGACCTGTGGTTCCCGTAAGTTCATAAACTTAGGCTTGGATTTGTGATGTAAGCTGGGCCACTGGAACATACCACATCTTAGTTCTATGGTGAAAGTGAATGCTCCTGGCACAGTGCCTGGTACAAAGTAGGTGCTCAGTAAAGTCCAACCCCTCTTGCCAATTCCGCGGCCTCGGCCAGCCGCTAGACCCCGCCCACAACCACCACCACCACGCCCACCCCCCCACCCGCCGCCATTTGTTTTCTCATCACTAAAAAGTGAGGTTTGTTCTAAGAGCTATCCTCTGTGCCCCCTGATAAAGTGAACACTCCGGGGTGCAAACAGCCCATCCCCTCAGGAGACAGTGGGAGCCTCTATGATGACAATTTCACAGCCAGCCCTGGAAGTCACTCTGATTATAAGCTGTCACAGGAATACCTTTAAAAACCTGTTCAGCCTTTTGGTAAAGTACATACTTGTCATGCTTGCCCCAAATGGCATCACCTCCTTGAAGGAGATGTTGTTTTTGAGGCCATCCTGCAAAAGTTCAGGTTGTCATGAATTTACGAATGGTGGATAAGAGAGGGATGCCTGCCGGTCAGAATACCCTAAAACTGCTATCCACATAGTTGGCTAATAATTTGATTTTAGTCCTTAATGGTCTACTAGCGTAGCCATTTCTCAAGTCTCCAGCACTAGAGCCCAGGGGAATCACACCTAATTCATCTCCTTATTCCTAAAGCCCCAAGCACAATGGCCCCCTACTTAGTAGGCGCTTAGTGATTGCTTATTAAATGGAATATAGCACAGCAGGAGATGACCCTCTCGACATTCACAGGCTGTTTCTTCCCAGGACGGACAGGAAGCACAGTCTGTTGAGACTGCAGGGTTATAAAGCAAGAGGAAGCAACATTTGCTCAGCTCACAGAAGCAGCAGCACAAATGGCCAATAACCATATGAAAAGAAGTCCAGCCTCACTTATTATCTGGGAAATGCCAATTAAAATCATAACAAGATACCGTTTTTTTTCCCCACCCATTAGATTAGCAAAATATTGATGTTGGCAAAGGTGGAAGTCTTCTCATACCCTGTTTATGGGCACACAAATGGCACTGCCCTTTTTGGAAGGCAGTTTGGCAGGTTCGATAAAATGCAAAACACACATTCCCTTTGACCTAGCATTCCTCTTTCTAGGTGTCTTAGAGGAACACAGATGCACAAAGAGGCATGACCAAGGATGTTCGCTGCTGCAACGCGTATGTAGTAAGATACTATAAGCAACACAAATGCCCGCCACTCAGAGAACAGTTGAGTAAAATCGTGGCAATCCATATGCTGGGATAGAACAGTGATTACGTGGCGAGATTGTTGAGACTTATTGTAAGTGAAAAACCAAGCTGTAAAACAAAACTACAATGTGGTCCCATTTATGTAAAAAAGGAAGAGAAACAAAAGCAACTGTGAAGTAAAATTATATATTTATACACACAGAGATGGATAGAAAAAATCATGTCGTATATACACCAAACTCACAACACCAAGCACCTCTGCTGGAGGAATTAGAATCACGGGGGAGGGATGAGTTTTTCACGACAAGAATGCATTTGTGTAATACTTATGTCATTTAAAATCATTTAGAAAAGTATCAAGCTTCTGTTATACGCTAGCCCTGCCCTAGGAGCTTTAAATGTTAAGGATTATTTTATTAACCCACACCAGTTCTGAGATTAGAATTATTGACTCATTCAGCAAACCTTTCCCCAGTCTCCCCTGAGTGCCACCCCTGGGGACAGAGGTGCCCAGAGTGCCTGCATCTACCCAGCTCGGGTTGGGGAGAGGCGGAAAGCAAGCCGGGCAAGAGCCGCTCTCGTGCATACACCCGGGAGCTGGGGGCACATCCAAGGCCAGCTACAACCAAGGGTTCTCAGCCTGGTGAGGTTAAAAGTGACGCCTAAGGTCCCACATCCCGTAAGTGGCCAGGTGGCATTCGAACTCCCCTCCAAAGGCACCCTTCCCTTCAGGAACATAAAAGCTTTGCCACCTGTTGGGGGGCCCAGGGGGAGGGGATGGGGAACTGCCTGATATAGGCGGGAGAGGGGAGGTCTCTATGTGAACCACAGATTATTTGTTATCATCACTATTGAATATGTATTAAGCATCTAATAAGTGTAAAGGTGCGTGAGTCCCTCCCTCCAGGATGGGAGCCAGGAAAGAGACCAGATCCTAGATCAGCAGGACATGGTGTCCTTGCCTTGACATAATTTAGAATCAGGCTGGGGTGAAGAGATTACTCTTCATCACGCAGCTACAAGGGAGCCCTTAAACCACACAAACTGGAACCGTGGGAGTCCTCAGCCCCTCTGGCCAGACGACCGTCCCCGCTGCTTGAGCAGCCCTCTGCACCTCTTCTGCCTCACGGTGGTGACATCGGATGAAGTGACACATGTAGGAAGACCTTCCTAAACCCACCATACTCCCCTGGGTCACTGCGTTCTGTTAATCATTAGAAAGAGGAGCTAGGACTTGCCCTCTTCTGGGAGGAGGAATGCCTCACCTCTGCCCTCCCTGCTGCCAGGGCCTGGGCCAGCTCCGCCAGGGCAGGGAAGGTTGTCATCGGCTCCAGCACAGCGGAGGCCCGGCAGAAATAGCGGGAGCACGGAGTGCAGAAGAATCAGGGCACCACCTTACCTGTGGGAGCCTAATCACACGGGTCCTCCTGCCCCATGCTGTTCTCCAGGTACACCTGTCAGCACCTCCGAGAAACCATATGGAAACCAAGGGCTTGGGGCCTCAAGGCAGAAATCCAAGGGCCTGAGCTCCCTGAGGTGTCCCACATTCACCAATGTCTCAACTGCTTGGCCAATCAGCAGGTATATACTGAGCCTATTCTTATCCAATATCAGGCTGGGCATGATGGGGGAAGACAGGATTAACACACGAGAAATAGTGAAAAGTACCCTACAAAATATAACTGAGTGCTTCATCCAAAAACATTAGCAGTAAGGGCAATGGGGTGCAGAGAAGGGAGGAGGTCAGTGTGAAGTGGAGAAATCCTAGAGAGCCTTGTGGACTCAGTTCTGCAGAGCATATAAAGGAAAGCACAGCGGGGACAAAGGGAAGAAAGAAGGGGCACAGCAAAATCTAAAGGGGGACTGGTCCTTCTTAGAGGGCCTTCCTCTTAGAGAGTGGCAGTGAAACGGGGTGGGGTGATTGTGAGGTCCCAGTGAGAGATGATGCCTTGAGAAACAGCCAGGGCATCTCTAGCACAGATGAGGGAGACAATGGAGAGCCATTGTAGGTTGTATAGCAGGGCCCAGTCAGGATTCAAGCGGAGCTTAAGCCTTGAAAGGATTAGTAAGGAAGTGACTATGTGATAGGACAGACAGAAAATGACAGACAGCTTCCCACCTCAGTCTCAGGGAAGGAGCACATGTCTCATTTTCCTCACCCGCTTATTTTAAATTTCTTTCATTTTGTGATATTCTAAGCCTTCTTTAAAAAAAACAAAAAAATTGGAGGTAGAGGAAAGCCTGGGGAGGTAGGTAATCTCAGATGGAAAAGGAAAGAGTAAACCCCAGTCAGTAACGGGATTGACAGAGGAGTATTTTGAGGGAAGCAGGCCCCACAAGTTGGGGCATGTGGACCAGCGAAGGGGCAGGTGCAGACTGGGGTCTGGTGGGAGCCCCAAAACAAGACACACAGTCCTCAAGCCCTACATCCTGTGTTTCTTCACCAACTTCCATTCCTGATCCTGAAAAGGCCATGTCGCCTGGTGCCTCAGAACCTCTGCATATGCCGTATCCCTCCTTCTGCAATGCCCTTTTTCCCCTTCCCTAAATTCTAGTCCATTCTTTAGAAGCCAAAAGCCACCTCTTGCTGATGCATGGATGATCCAGGCAGAACCGCTCTAAGCCCTTTGGGTGACGCTCTTCCCGAGGTGCCCTAAACCCTTGTCCTATCTTGGGGTAACTAGGAATCTTCTAGGCTTCTGGTACCCCCAATATCTCATACAGTGCTGAGACATGGAGGGTTCTGGTAGCTCAAAAATGGTGCCCTGCGGGAAGTTTTAAAGAGCAGGTGTCACCTTCTGAGGTTAGGAAGAGCCGGCTGGGCCTTCAAGTGACGCTGCCTGGGAAACAGCTGGAACTGTGGTTTTAGGAGGGCACCTAGTAAGATCTAGGAGAGCACATAAGGGGTAAGTGGATCAAAACTGGCAGGAGGCGGGGGCGGGCAGAGATCTGGGGATGCCATAGTTAAGGGACAGAGGAGAATGCCAAGCAGATGCCGTTGGAGGAAACGGGGAAGGATCCCAGGGCCAAGGTCAGGAAGGCCTAGCGAGGCAGTGTCGGAAGAAAGGGTCGGACGCCAGAGAATGAGGATGAGGCCGCAAGAGGAGGAAGGGTTTCTTTACCCCTGGGAAGCCACTCGGAAGACAGGCCTGCTGGTGACAGTGACTACCCTTTAGTCTGAAGGGAACCTGGCACTCTTGAGGGCTACCTGTGTTTCCCCAACATTCTTATTGCCCGCAGCTAGCTCTCTCCTAGCTCCCTGGCCGAGCCCAAGGGGGGCAGGGGTGGTGCTGTGGCCAGGCCTCAGCGGGCAGTAGGGAGCCCGAAGGGGGCCTGAGCTTGTAGCCAGCGCTTAAGTGCGGCCCCAGCCCCCTAGTTTGAGAATGAGGAGATCAGCAGTTCTAACACCTGTACTGGAAATCACGGAAGGCTTTATGACATCTTTAGTTATAGAATATGAATGAGGAACATTTCTACTGGCAGAAGAAATACATTTTTTTGAACTTTTTTTTTTTTTTAACTAAGCTCTATGCCCAATGTAGAGCTTGAACTCAAGACCCCAAGATCAAGAGTCAGGTACACTATTGACTGAGCCAGCCAGGAGCCCAACGGATATACTTTTGGGGCACATACCTCAAACATTTTAAATTAATTCAACTTTGTACGTGTTTCTGTAAATGCTCATTGATTGCCTTTATTGGCTGGGGGTGGGGAAGCAGAGGCCAAAGGTTTAAGATTTACTAGAAAAGCTTTTGATGATGGTTGAAGCTGGGTGATAGGTACATGGGGGTTCGGCACATCACTCTCTCGGCTTCTGCGTATGCTACAAGACGTCCCTGATAAAGTCTTGAAATTTTAGTGGAACACTTAAAATTAGGAGAAAATACACCTATTATCTTAATGTTTCCTCCAAGTTGGGAAAAGATCCCCTTTTCTATTGCAACTGAGGGCAGGCCCCCATACTGCTTCTTCAGGGAGCACAGTTTGAGGACCACAGAGTTTATAGATTTACCAGGCCTAAATAAAAGTCATCGTGTCCAAGCTTCTGGCCCCAGGGCTAAGGGAAAGCAGAAAAAAGCAAAGCCCCCCTCTGCCGGCCCCTGGGAACTGACTGGTGGGCACCTGACCAGATGGCAAAAACAGCCCAAGTTCCTGAAATTTCCAGTCCAAAGACCACACTGCGTGCTCAGGGTCAAGTGCTTCTCTCCTCTCCCAGACCTCAGACAGGCTGCCCCTTTTCCAGGCTCTTCCCAGAGAGAAATTTCTGCCTTCCTGGATCCCGAAGGAACTGGAAACAATCAAGTAGCCAAACCCCTACCTGTTCTGAACCTCTTCTAGAGCAAGCTCTCACACAATGTAAACGGGATAAGGCCTTTCGTTGTAGGCCATGTCCCAGATGGTGGCAATTCAAGGCATTTCTGCTCCAATCCTGGTGCCAGAGGTCAACCGCCTTCTCTCTACTAATCAGACAGGAAGGAGAGCAGCCCCACAAATCAGCCTTCATAGACTGGGGCCTCCCTGGTCTTGCAGTCTCCTCACCTCCTCTCTCGGCCGCAGCCTTCCATGGGCTGGCTTCCACCCCCCACGGAAGCTGCTCTTAGAAAAGTCACTGGCCAACTCCAGGGCGTCAGATGCAATGAGCAAGTCTCAGTGAATTCACCTTCCACAGGGCTAGGCAAACACTCTCGGGAAAGCCTTCTCCTTTCTGAGTCATGGCTCTTCTCCCCTCGGCTACCCCCCAAGCCCCTCGTCAGTCCCCGCAGCCTGCCAGTCCTGCTCTCTACACGGCCCATAAATAGTGGGGTTTTGTGGCTGCGATCCTGGGACTTTGTCTCTTCTCTCTCCCTGTCCCTGGGTGAGCTCATCAGCTTCCCTGGACTTAAACACTAGCTTCTGCTCTTAACGCCCTCTCACCTTTGCATCTGGAGCCCAGACCTCCCTGCCCCCCCCCCCCCAGGCTCCAGGCACCTCCACATCTCAGACTGAAGTCAGAATTCCCGCCGGTCTCAAACCTGCCCCTCCGCTAGCCATCCCCATGTGAGGACATGGCCCAACCGTCACTGGTATTCAGGTGAGACCCCTGGGAGTTGTCCCGGAGTCCCCCCATGTCCTCCCCTCCCCCGCCTCTCCCCTCCATCAGCAAGCCCTACTGATTCTATCTCCAAAATACATCCCGATGTGTCCACTGCTGCCCCTTTAATCCACATCAGATCATTCCTCTGCATAGAAACCTTCAACGTCCTCAGAACTATACCAGCTTCTGCCCAGGAGCTGCAAAGCTCCATGTGGTTGGACCCCTGCCGACCTCCCAGCCTCGTCTAGCCCCACTTCCTCCCTTGCTTGTTTCACACTGGGCATACTGGTCCCTCACTTTGCCACACAAAGTGCCTTGCTTGTGTGTTTCCCCTTCTTAGAACACTACCCCACTCCGCTCCTCACCAGACACCTTCCGCGGGGGTCGTGGGGTGAGGGGTGGAAGCTAGCTAGTAGAGGGGTTTAGCAGCAAGAGGCGTTGAGGCAGTGGAGACTGAGAGACCAAGGAGCGACCCGATGAGAGCCAGCTCTCCTCTTCCTTTAGGTCTCAACTTAAATGCCACCTCCTCCAAGAAGCCTCCCGTGACCACCCCCACCTAAAGCAGGCCTCTGTTATCCTCTACTTCAGCCCCTTCTTTACGTTTCTGTCTTTATTTGTTCTATCTCCTCCATCAGAATGTCAGCTGCACGAGGCCAAGAATTATATAGGCACGGAGCCTAGAACGCTACCTGGTACACAGTAAGCGATCAAGAAACATGTGTTGAACGGACAAAGAAACCAGTCACTGCCTACTAATTGAGCGGTTCCCTGTAAGTGCAAGAGGTTAACCTGAAGGGGAAACTGAGGCTCAGCCAGGGGCCGACAACAGCTCCGGAAGGCGGCTGAAGCTAACTTCTGGTTTTCCAATGCTGGGGGACGGGCTGGGGCCCAGGCCAGAAGGCACCTCACCTCCCTTTTCCAGCGTGCCAGCCACTCGTCCCGCTTGCGCTTGCTGATGTAGTAGGGGTCCCCCGCCTGGAAGGTGAGCCGCGGCATGGGCCGCTGGCGGAGGCTGGACTCCCAGCCCAAGCCACCCCGCAGCCGGCCCCGGGAGCCCTAGGACAGAGAGACGACAGAGACAGACTGGCATTAAGATGGGCACCGACAGTCCCACTGCAAGGTTTCTTCCTCCTAAGGGGAAACTGAGGAGGCACTCACCTCGAACACAACACAGGAGCTCTGACTCCTGGCCAGAGATGCCGACCCTGCAAGTGCTGGGCAAGCCCCTGTTTGGGCTGGAGGAGTGAGCCGTGGGGTAACGGGGCACGTGGACGTGAACCACGAGGGGAGGTGCTTGGTCTCAGAGCAGGACCAGCTGGCTGCCTCGTTTGGGGGACTGCTAACCTCCGCACCCATTTCCTTTCCTCCTAACATGGGGGACAGGTAAAGAAGGGGGCAGGGCCACCTCAGGTTTCCCCTCACACACACTGGCCACAGTTGGTCAGAGAGGTGGCTTTCTTCTCCTAGAACCAGGATCCACAGAGCCCCTGGGGGTTGAGGAAAACACTTGCCTCCATTTTCATGGATTCGATGTTGGTCTCCTTCTGTTCTTTGCCTGTGGAGAGGGAAGAACAAAGGGACTGTCGCAGAGTTACAGGAGTGGCTCAGAGGCCCCACCTTGTGCCTGGGGTCCCTGCCACAGAGACGGGGTCCTCCAGCCGTTCAGTTGTTCGTGTGGCGAACCTGCTGGCCCACCGCGTGCTAGGCACGGTGGTGGCCCCAAGGACTCAGAGCAGGGCCTAGAGCAGAGAAGGAACTGGTGCGGGGTTGGAGGCCCAAATCCGAAGGAACAATGGAAAAGCCAGGGCCACTGTTTCTGGCCCACAGACACTGTCTCGGGCAACACAAAAGGGGTCGTCTAGAAACAGCTCTCTCCCCCAGAGGAGGGGCCAGACAGCCTCCCCCTACCCTGGAAGGGAGCTGTTCTCTTCCCTGTATGGAGTCAGGCAAAGATACCCTGGGGGGCAGTGGGTACAGAGCCACTGGAGCAAGACTCTGGTGAAGCAACTTTGTCTCTGAGACTCGGTTTCCTCATCTGGAAAATAATGATGCTGGAGATGATTTCTAAGGTCCTTCTGCAATTCTCAATATTGTGGTTCTGTTATCGATATCTGCCTCTGTACTCCATTCTCCCCCCCACCCCCCTTCTCAGGTCCCTGAGCTAAGCCTTTATTCTAGTAGACTTGGATTCCAGCTGTTTCTGTGTGACCTCTGTAACCTCTCCTAGCCTGTTTCCTCACTGCATTAAGATAGAGAACTGTTCTAATATCTTTAGGTGATTGGCAACATTGAGTGCCTGGGGCAGGGCTTGGCATACAGTAGGTGTTCAATGAACGTTCATTTGGATCTCTGTCCCCAAGGCATTTCCCTGCTCCTCTACCCTGTGGCTCCTTCACTGGGCCCAGATGCCATTTCCTGGAAGCTCCCCACCCCCCTAGCAGAAGCCCCAGAAGTTCTGTCTATAGGGGAGTCTCACCCTCTCCCTGTCCCTCTCTGGGCCCCAAGCAGGAGGACAGCCACATTCCTCCAGAATATCCCGTGCTCCTATCCGGGTCCTCTCGGGTCCTCACCCAGATGCCCTTCCGGGGCCCCGCACACACCTGGCAGTCTGGCGGCGGGGTTGGGTTAATTATGCCTTCCAGAGCTTCCTGCAGGTGGGGGTGGGCAAGTGAGCCCCTTCTCACCTGGGCCCCTGAACTCGGTTCTCTGAAGCCAAGAGTACTGAGCTTGGGCCCAAAGCAGGAAGGTCACTAAGGCTGGTTCACGGTAGTTGGGGTGGGGGAGCCCAAAACGGAAAAAACAGCCCCTACTTCATCTCCTGGCTCTGAAGCGGAAACCAGACACAGCATTGAAGGCCTCTTCGGCCCCCGGAGAGGAAGTTTCTTTCCCTCTCTCTCGCTAGAGAAGACCTGGGGCTCTTTGTGTGTGCCCCTGGGGCAGGGGCAGTCCGGGGTTACAGCGCCCCCAGAGCCCAGGGGAGGGGAGGCAGGGGCAGCGCCCACAAGGGCTCTGGCTGCGGGCACCGCACCACGTGCCGGCATGCGACAGGGACGGTGCTGAGCTGGCTGCCTGGGTGGGGGAGGGGGCGTGGGAGGAAGCAGGAGTGTCTGTCGTGGGTGTGCGCAGTGGGAACGGGGGTGCTAGCTAACGCTTTACACGACAGGCTTTTTAAGTGTGTCTCACCCGGGGCTTTCTGTCTCTTCCTCTGAGCTTCCGCTCAGCACGGCCAGCTCCCGGACTTTTCTCCCTGGAGCAGGGTGCCCCTCCCGCCCCCGGGGGTCCCCCGCCTCTCAGACCTGCACGTTCTCCCAGCAAGGCTTTGGGCTGCCAGAAGGGGGAGCCTGCCCTCGGACGAGGCTACGACCCAGGGTCCCTTGGACCTTTCAAGCTTTTCCTATGGGGGGGTCCCTCCATGGCATCTCATTATGGGGAATCATACATTTATTAGAATGAAAGAAAATCAGGGCTGAAGGGGACTGTAGAGATGCTGGAGCACCTGTCCAGTCCCTAGATTTTGCCAATGAGGAAACTGAGGCTGGGGGGTGGGTGGCTGGGTGGTTGTGGAGTGACTTACTGCCAGGGCCGAAATCAGATATCGGGGCTCCTGAACCCCAAGCCAGCTCACTTTACCCTGTACCACCTTCAGGTTCTCCCCTTCCCCATTCCCTGGCCCCCATGCTCCCCCAAACAGAATTCCTTTTCCTCGTGCAGTTTCCAACTGGCTTCTTTCTGGAATTTTCTCCCTGACAGATTCTGCACATGCCCACTGAGTGATATCACACACACACTTTCCAGCCTGGCCCAGCAAAACAACAAACTGGGCTGTCTCAGAATGCCGCACTTGTCCTGAGTCAAGGAGGGTCAGCTGCTCTCTCAACACTCCCTCTGCGGTCCATCTGCTCCTGGCCCAGACCCAGGGTCACAGGCGGGCCAGGTGGCTGCATGCCTCCCGGGGTGGCCCTGGCAGACTCAGACATGACCCTAGAGTATCTTAGGTCCTGGGGGCAGGAGAGGCCGGGATGTTTCCAACACTTACCTGTCGGTCTAAGCCTATACTCAGCTGGGGGCCACGCCAAATTCCCTTGAAAAGGAACCCAAATCTCAATGACAAGGCTAAGGCCAGGCTTGCCTCAGAGGGCAGTCACTAGCCCAATAGTGAGTGTTCAGAGAGGGGCTTTGTGCTGACCCTGATCTGGTCCTGTACTAGTTTGTACAATCTTGGGTAAGTAACTTAACCTTTCCGAACTCTCAGTCTCCCCAGCTGAAAAATGGGGACAATAAGAGTCTTCCTCACGTGATCACAAAGATGAAACAAGAGAATACATAAAAAGCAGGGCTTCTTAAACTTGAATATGCATCGAAATCAGGATCTCTTTGACATGTAGATTTTGATCCCACAGGTCTAGGGTGGGGCCTAGGATTCTGCATTTCTAACTTCCGAGGTGACAGAGCTGGTCCATGGGCCACTTTGAGTAGTGAGGATATAGGACACTCAACGCATAGTCAATACTCAGTAAAAGAAAGCCATATTACCGTCGTTTCTATTATAATCATGGCGGCATTAATGCTAGGATTGCAGGTGCGGTCCCAAGGCCACCACCTGCCTATCCAGGTGGCTCTTGTCCTGATTACTCATCATCTCCCCTGTTCTTCCTTCTTTCTCCTGGCTGTACTGTCAGGATCTGGGGCACCTATGTGCACAAGAACGCTGCCCTAAAGTCTTCTGTCTTTCCTGTATAAGAGCTAACGGAAGGGGTTCCAGAGGGGATGGATGCCCCTCCCCCCCCTAAGAGATCTGGAATGAGGGAAATAGAAGGGAGACCATGGCTAACTCACTTCCTCCCCTGGGGCCTTAGTCTCCTTCCTCCTTGGAACTAAGCAGCTGAGTACGTGTTCTGTGTGGCTGACTGCTGGCCTGGCAGACCGCTGCCCATGCCTCCAGGTAGCACCTCACGGGTCTCAGCATCCGGGCAATGCACAGTGGCCTTCAGGGGTCCTACCAGCTCTGAGCGCGGCCAGTATCTCCCCCTCCTGGATAGCTGCAGGACACAGGAGCGCTCTGAGGCCGTAGCTGGGCGGTCCGGGAGGCCCGGAGTGTTTGCCTGCCACACTCAGCACTAAGACCCTGAGGAAGGTCTGCCTGATGTGTGAAGATCCCAAACCCAGGAGTCACCTCGACACCCTCTCTCCCCTTTCCCCTGGTGTTCTGGGGCTTGTCTGTTTCTCTCCATCTCTGCTGCCACCTCACTTGTCACAGCCACCTTCCCCCGCCCTCAACGCCTGCAGCAGCGTCCTAACCCTGCTTCCCAACCCCTCTGTTCCATTCCAGGATCCAGAGCGCAAAGTGATGTTTTTTTTCAAAACGCAAAGCAGACCGTGTCACCCGCCCACCACCCCCCCCAGCCCCGAAAGGTGTCCTCAAAGACCTGCCCCGGCCCTGTCTGCTCTGCTCTCATCTCACACCCTTCTCCCTTGCCCTCTCCACTGCAGCCCTGCTGGTTTCTATCAGGTCTCTGGGTGCCCTGCTCCCTCCTACCTGGGAGCCTGTGTGCCTTTTTTCCCCTCATCCTGCACCCCCCCCCTCACGTGGTGAGCCCCCACTCATCCTTCAGCTTCTGTGTAACAGGCCAGACCGGCTGAGGTTCCTTGGTCACCGTTCCTTACAGAACCATGCTTATTTTCTCTTAGAGAACACATCTCCCTGTATAATCACAAGCTTTTCTCTTTTTTAAACTTTAAAAAAACTTTTATTTTAAGTAGGCTCCATGCCCAACGTGGGGCTTGAACTCCAGCATGCTCTACTGACTGAGCCAGCCAGGCGCCCCTAATCACAAGCTTTTAAGTGTGAATTTCTCTTTCATGTCTGTCTCTCCAGCTGACTGTGAGGTCCTTGAAGGCAAGAACCAGGTTTTTGTTCGTGATGGTTTCCCCAGATCCTGACACACACACACACACACACACCAAATAGGTGTTTAACAAACGCCTATTGACCGACTCAAGAAGGAACTCCTGAGAACAAACAGAAATGGAGACAGGGAAATCCCAAATTGAAAGCAAACCCTTAAGGGTTAAGAGCGGCTTTAGAGCTCTGGCTCCACCCCACTGGGCAGGAAGGACCTGCCCTGACCTTGCACAGCAACTTGGTGCCAGTCGTGGTGAGATCCCAGGAATCTGGGAGTCAGCCAAGACGTACCCACGGGAAGTGGCACATTTGGTGGGCAGGGCTGATGGGCTCCCAGGTTCTGCTCTGGAACACCTGGTCTCTTTAACGGGAGGGATGGTGTCTTCTCCCTTTCCTCCTCAGTTCCCCCCCACTCAGGCCCCTTGAACAATCCTGCCAAGTGTCGGGACATATCCCATGAGGCACTTGGGTGAGGGCGGGAGCCCTGGACAGTTCTGGGCCAGCCCACCCCGAGCCCCATTGCAGAATAAAAGGGGACAGTGGAAGGGCACGCCGACTTTGAAGCCAGAGACCAAGACGGAATGAATCCTGGATTTACCACTTACAGGGTCAGGGTCCCTGAGCAAGTCACTTCCTCTCACTAAGTGGCAAGTTTTTCCTGCTTTAAAATGGGGATAATAATACCTCCGGAAGACTGTTTGGAGGACTAAAACAACGAATACAGAGTGCCCCAGAAAGCGCTCTGCACATAATGGGAACATCAAAGTATTAGTTGAATAATAAATGAATGAAAGATATTTTTTAATAAATTTGGAACTCTCTTTTCTGGAAATGCGCTCAATCTTGCATGAATATTGGGTTTGGATCCATGCAAAATAAGCGATGCCAATTAATCAATTTACTCATTCCATCATACACACTTGGAAAGAAGACGTTTTGAATTTAAAATGCACATATGCAAACCAACCTGGCAGGGCCCTGGGAGGATCAAATGTGATAATATATGAGAAAGCGCTCTGTAAACTGTGAACCCTGTACAAATGCTAGTTGTCCTCATTACCAACATGTTTACAGCTCACTTGGCCCTGAAATCACTGGCTTAACCTGAAAGAGAAAAGTAGGCAACTTTCCAGGACTCCAGGGAGAGGCCAAAAAGTCCAGGGAGAAAGGGGCCTGGGCCGGGCAGCGCCCTGGCCACCCCATCCGCCCCTCCCCCACCCCGCTCAGTCACAACCACATTTTAGCGGGGTCAGCTGAACTGTGGTGGGTTCAGGACATCTGTGCTGGGGAACACTAACTGGGCTTTTAACGCCTACAAGGGCATCCACTGCTCTGAAGAGCCCAGAGGCTACAGACACAACCATCCCTGAGAGCTGCGCGCCAGGTGAGGGCTGAGGGAAACTGAGGTGCACACCCAGCCTACGAAGGGGTAGGGGGCGGGGTGGGGGGACAGCCATCACCCCAGTCCCGCAACTGTTAGCATTCTGCAAACCCACTGCTTCCAGATCTGGCTTTTTTTTTTTTTCTTCACGAGAAGCCAAAACTCCAGATTTTTATGTGAAATTTCTTGATTTTTAAATACTGGCAACTAATTTTTTTTAGATGTTTAAAACACTACATGGGCCAAATAAAACACGTATGCAGGCTGCATGCAGCCAGCCGCCTCCAGGGCACAGCCTTGGCAAGCCCACCGACCTTCAGCTCCCATGCCTCCCCGGACCGGACCTGCTGGCCCCAAGTCTCTAACCCCTGGGGGAATCCTGCGGAGCCCAGAGAGGCTGCCCCTTGTGCCCAAGACTCACTCTCTTCTGCGGGGGCTCCTCGGCCATCCTTGGGGGTGCAGCAGCCATTCTCCACAGCTCTGGAGGCTTCGGGCGGGGTCTCAGCCGCACCCTCTCCCTCTGCTGGGGCTCCGCCCTTCTGCCCTCCAGCGGGGCTCCCCTCCTCAGGCTGGGGATCACTCCGCTTCTCCAAGTCCCCATTGGGTAACAGCTCTGAAGGGCCTGAGTCCTGGGCCATGGACGGGGACTTGGAGGTCACTGCGGAGTCCTTCGGCGTGTCACTGCTTTCCACCTGGAAGATGAAGAAACAGGAGGAGAGGATTAGACCAGCGGTCTTGTCTCTCTTAGATCACTAACCCCTCTGGAAATTCTGGTGAGTGATGTCCCCTTTGTCCAGAAAACTGTGTTCACGTAAGCATCCATACCAGCAGAGACACTCACGATTTTGCTCTCAGTGTCAAGGGATTCGTGGGCCTGACTCCCTGAGGTCAAGGGGTTTGTGCACTCCAGCTTCAGAAGCAGGAGAAGAATCCCGGTAGGTGTGCCAGGCTGGTTTCACTGCCCAAGCCACCCTGGCCACCACCCCCGCTCCCTGAGGTGACATAGGGCTTCCAAGCCGATGCTGAGGCCCGCTGTTAGAAACAAATGTTCTGGGGCGCCTGGCTGCCTCAGTCAGCAGAGCCTGCGACTCTTGATCTCAGGGTTGTGAGTTCAAGCTTTGCATTGGACCTAGAGCCTCATTAAAATAAATACATAAGGGGTGCCTGGGTGCCTCAGTCGGTTAAGCGTCCGACTTCGGCTCAGGTCATGATCTCACGGTCCATGAGTTCGGGCCCCACGTCTGGCTCTGTGCTGACAGCTCGGAGCCTGGAGCCTGTTTCAGATTCTGTGTCTCCCTCTCTCTCTGACCCTCCCGCGTTCATGCTCTGTCTCTGTCTCAAAAATAAATAAACGTTAAAAAAAATTTAAAATAAATACATAAACGTGAGAATGCAAGCTGGTGCTGCCACTCTGGAAAACAGGATGGAGGTTCCTCAAAAAACTGAAAATAGAACTACCCTACGACCCAGCAATTGCACTAGGCATTTATCCACGGGATACAGGTGTGCTGTTTCGAAGGGACACATGCACCCCCATGTGTATAGCAGCACTATTAACAATAGCCACAGTATGGAAAGAGCCCAAATGTCCATCAATGGTGAATGGATAAAGAAGATGTAGCATATATATATATATATATATATATATGCATATATATATATATATATATGCATACACACACACACACACACACACACACACACACACAACGGACTATTACTCGGCAATCAAAAAGAATGAAATCTTGCCATTTGCAACTATGTGGATGGAACTGGAGGGTATTACACTAAGTGAAATTAGTCAGAGAAAGACAAAAACCATAGGACTTCACTCATATGAGGACTTTAAGAGACAAAACAGATGAACATAAGGGAAGGGAAACAAAAATAATATAAAAACAGGGAGGGGGACAAAACAGAAGAGACTCATAAATATGGAGAACAAACAGAGGGTTATGGGAGGGGTTGTGGGGGGGGGATGGGCTAAACAAGTAAGGGGCACCAAGGAATCTACTCCTGAAATCATTGTTGCACTATATGCCAACTAATTTGGATGTAAATTAAAAAAAATAAAAAATAAAACAAAATAAATAAATACATAAAAGAAAAGAAAACATCAAGGATTTTTTAAAAAACAAAAACACAAACAACAACAAACATCCCTTGCACTATCCCTACTGCAAATTAGGACCCCTCCTCAGAAGATTCTAGTGTCACCAAATCAATTCTGTTAACCTTGGGCTGATCTGACTTTTTTGTTGTTGTTGTTAATGTTTATTTATTTATTTTGAGAGAGAGGGAGGGAGGCGGGAGGGGCAGAGAGAAAGGGAGAGAGAGAATCCCAAGCAGGCTCCTTGCCGTCAGCGCTGTGGGCTGATCTGACTTCCGTCCGATGTCTCTGGCTTTTGTTCTGGCCTCCTAAGGCCCAGACCCAAATAGTGACCAGTTGCCCCCTGGAGCAGAAGAGTCAAAGGGGGAGCCTCTCAAATATACATTCTGCTGGGCCCCAAAGCCCGGCACAGTTCTTTCCCTCAGCTCTGGACCCCATGTGTTCTCCCAGCACCCAGGCCCCCGGAGAAACCGCACCCCGACCCCAACAGAAGCTGTTTGCAGCCTCTGCGGTAAGCCCTCCCTGTGCGTGTTCTCATATTCCCCTCTGAAAGGAAATGTATCGCTCCATCCCAAGAGTCTAAGACCCGAGCCTGCTACAGTTCCAGGTAGTAAGAATCCCATCAAGGGTAATCGTGACTGTCCTTTGTAAGTGTCACTGCATGGTGGGCAAGACTCCTTGTCACCATTACCCCTTTAGAGCCACTCAACCTCCCTGAGGAGGCTCTCAGAGAATTCTGTGACTTGCTTAAGGCCACACACTTTGTAAGGACAGAGTGAGGGGAGGAGAGCCTGAGGAGCACTTTGTGCTTGGCCCCCGAGGGGCAAGTAGGCCCGGACATCTCAGAAGGAAGGGAGGTGTCCTCTTGGGGCAGAAAAAGCTAGCTTCCCCTGTGATCAGTGCTCTGCCATGCCACAGGCACAAGGCCACCCTCGGCACCCACCAGCCGCATCCGCGGAATGCCTATGAGAAGGGAGACCGGGCCGCTGGCCTGCCAGTTAGGCGATGCTCAGGAGGGGGCCTCGGGTGCCCCACCTAGAAGGTGAGATGCTTAGGCTAGTCCCCTGAGGTTTTTCCCATCTTTTTAAGTCTTTTTTTTTTTTTCCTTTCTGTTTCTAAAAGTCAGACACATATATTATAAAAATTCAAGCCACACAAAAATGAGTCTTCTTAAAAGGCTAAAGCTCCTTTCTCTTTTCCTTTTTTTTTTTTTTTATAATTTTTTTAATGTTTATTTATTTTTGAGAGTGAGAGACAGAGTGTGAGAGGGGGAGGGGCAGAGAGAGAGAGAGACACAGAATCTGAAGCGGGCTGTCAGCACAGAGCCTGACACAGACCCCGAACCCATGAACCTCGAGATCATGATCTGAGCCAAAGTCAGACGCTTAACCAACAGCCACCCAGGCGCCCCTAAATCTCATTTTTCAATTCCCTACTTCCAAAATCACAGGTAAACCCTGATCAACAGTTTGGTGAGTATATTTTCTAGACTTTTTTTTTTCTATGCATCTACAATCACGTGTGAGTTACATGTTTATACATATGTATTCGCACACACATCCAGATCCAGATTTTTTTTTTTTCTAATAGGGTATCATACTACTCTGTGTTCTATAACTTGCTTTTTCACATAACAAGCAGAGTGGGCATCTCTCCATACCCGTACATATGGATCTGTCTCCTATTTCACAGCTGCTCAACATTCTATTGAATGGAGGCTCCATAATTTATTCAAGCAGTTCCCTAATAGTGAGCCTTTGGGGGGATTTACTTTACCTACAGTGAACCCCGAGCACTTCACAGTTGTATGCACCTGTGTATTTCTGTAGCTTGGAGTCCCACAAGTGGGCTGGCTGGTAGAGGGCCCGCCTAAGTGTGAGTAAACAGGCCAAATCCCCTCCAGAGAGTTGTACCACTCAAGTGCACCCTGACGGCCCGAGAGAGCGCGCTGGTCTCCCTCCCCAGCAATCTCCAAGGCCGCTTCTGCTCTAAGGGTCTGTATCCTCAACTCTGAGCCCGCTGCTGCCATCTGTTGAGGAACCTCCAGGGTGGCAAATAGGGACAAGGGTCTTGGGGACAAAAAAGATAAATCCATCAAAATAAAAACTAGAGTCTTCCCTGGACAAGGCTCCAGGCCAGGCCTACAGAGCAGCCTGAGGCAAAGGGACCGACCGGGTAGCTTGGGGCAGGCCTGCTTCCAGGAAGGGAAGCTCCCATGGAAAGCTGCAAGTGTATGCAGTCCTCAGAGGCTCGGGGTGGGGTGGGGGCTGTAGCAAGAAAAAGAGGAGGCCTCTGGCAGGAACAAGAAGTCCTCCTGTTAACCTAGCCTTGGGCACAGAGGGCCTCCCAAGCCACAGCCAGGAGGCCAAACACAGGAACGCAAGTGAGCAAGGAGGCCCCGTCTTTCTCCTTAGCCTCCATCTCTGAGTGTTGGGACCTACACACTCTGTCCAGGACTCAGACGGCCCTTCCCACCTCCCTGCTCAAGCCAACAGGGTTCCCTGGCCTAGCACGCCCCTCCCTGGTACAAATCCTCTCACCTCTAGACAGCCCAGGTAGAGTAGGGCATACCCGGACCCTCAGGGCGTCCCCAACGCCCAGCTGTGTCGGGCACCACAGAGCCCTAAACATGGCACTCCCAGGAAGACGGGGTGGGGGTCCCGCTGGCCAACTCAGGCTGGGAAATTCAGGTCAGAGCCAAGCTCTTACCGTGGCCGCGTCCTTTTTCCCTCTGGCCACTTGCTGCCCACAGACACCTCAAGTTGGGGCAGGCTCCCAGCCCCCCAAAGCTGCTCAAGACAACCCTGCTGTCACTAACTTCCTGCCTGGGAACCACATGGCCTGCTCTCACCCTGGGACTCACTTCCTGTTGATCGCCAGCTCCAGCAGAGAGAGCCAGGAGGACCTGTTCTAACACCCACGCTGCTCACACACCCCTCCCAGGCCTGCTCCGGGAGGACCCCAGTCTGCAGCAGACCCCACACCCTCTCCAGAGGTGGGCGAATCAGGCCAAGGGAAGCACTCTGCACAGCTCCAGCCCCAGGGTTAGTTCGGTGGGCTGAAATCCCCCCTGGATCCCACACAGTCCTCACCTCCTCTCTTCCCAACCGCACCACCCTCCACTGCCCATTCTCTCTGGTTCTAGATGAGTCTGCATTAGCCAAAGCTCTGGAATCGGGGGAGCTGCTGACTCCAGCCCAGGCCAGCCCCTGAGCCAACTCAAGACCCCCCCCCCAACCCCCCAACGCTGGGATGCCTGGCTGGCTCTATTGGTAGAGCATGTGACTCTTGATCTCCAGGTTACAGGTTCAAGTCCCATGCTGGATATAGAGAGTACTCAAAAATAAAATCTTGAAAAAAAAAAAGAACCCTCCCCTCCCCAAGCCAGCAGTACGTCCTCCCTGGCTTCCTCTCTGGGGCCCAGGCAACTGAGCAGGTTGAATCCACCTATAAGAAACCTCTGAGAGGAAGGAAGGAGGTCCACAGGCAAATGAGCTGAAGTGACCGTCCAAATCTCTTGGAGGGGCTGCGTACACCCTGAAAGGGGCATCTCGGGTGAGGAGCACAGCCTGATCCACACCTGGAAGCCACCGGGAGAGCCAGAACCGCACCCTTCTGCCCCCACCTCCATACCTTCCTCCCAGCTCCTTCCTCTCCTGTCCCCTGTCACCCTTGGGCTTGTCCACTCCTGGAGGCAAGGAGTCTGCTTTATCCAGCTCGACTCAGCAGGAGCAGGGCACCTGCTGGGCACTCAGTATTCATAACCGATTCTTGCATGCCAAGCTTAGGTTACAACTCAGAACACCCTGCTCATCTGCTTAGAGGCAGTTTCAACTTAGTTGCAGGTCAGATGCTAACTTTAAAATTCGGTTTTTGTTTGCTTTTATTTCACAGTTGCCTTGAAAGGAGACACAGGGGCACACCCTGAGACACTTATTTTTTCCCATGGAGGGGAGGGGGAGGGGTAGCAGCAGAAGCCCCTGGTCCTTTCAGAAGCCACCAGCAGCAACTGAAGGTGACAATTTCAGCTTCCTCTGCTTCTCACCTGTGGGGCTGGGGGAAGGGGCGGCAGAGTTGGCAGAATGGGAATGGCGGCAGCTAGCGCCCCGTCACATCTCCCCCCTGGGGGCAGGGGGCAACAGTTATGGGTAAAGCCTGATCCTACTGCCCACGATGTACCTACTCTTGCCTGTATGCCCCATTATGGGTCTTCAAACCCTGCCCACCGCCTCCTGGGGTCCCTCAGAATTTGCTGACCTTTGCCTTCCTTCCAGGCAAGACCCCTCCACTCTGGGACAATGGTTCCTCCACTACGGCTAACCCCCTGCCTACCACCCCCACCTCGGGCTCTCCTGTGAGCAGCTTATTTCAAGCTGGCAAATGCAGCGGTTCACAACCGGGGGCAGTTTTGCCCTCCAGAGGACATTTGGTAATGTGTCTGAGACACTTTTGATTGTCACACTGGGCTGGGGCTACCGCTGGCTTCTAGTGGGTAGGGGTCAAGGATGCTGCTGAACACCATAGAAGAACAGGGCAGCGACCACAACAAAGAATGATTCGGCCCCAAATATCAACAGTGCTGCTGTTGAAAACCCCTGGGCTGAATGGGGGGCACTGAGCAGACTGCCTTTTTCTAAGAACCCTTTTTTAAAACATCTTTAAAAAAGTGTATTGTGGCAAAATATACCTAACATAAAATTTTACCATTTTAACCATTTTCAACTGTACAATTTAGTGGCGTTAAAGCGCATTCATACTGAACAACCATCACCACCATCCGTCTTCAGAACTTTGTCATCATCCCAAACGGAAACTGCACCCACTACATACTAACTCCCCACTCCCCGTGCCCCCAGTCCCTGGTAACCACTATTCTACTTTGTGTCTTCTAAGGAACATTTTAAAGTCTGCCTGTCTCTTACACACACACACACACACACACACACACACACACACACACACTCCCAGCCAGGCAGGTATTTGTGCTAGGCCCTGTCCCCAGGCCACAGTCAGCCCCTCCAGCCCCCCCACCCCAGCCTGGCAGTGGGGGGGGGGGGCGGGTAAAATCCAGTCCAGAGGTCACCGAACCCCCAGCCCACTGCAGGCACATTTGTTTACCGAGCCTTCCACACCCTAGCTCGTTACAGCACGCCTCTGCTACACTTCATTATTCACCATGTGTCTCCCTTGTAGACTCAAGAGTTTTGCCTTACGTATCTTTTCATTCCCCTCCCTTCCAACGACTCCACCTACAGCTCCCTAGCACTGAGCACGCGGCATAAATATGCACATGCAATTAATAAATGTAATTATCACAATCGTCCTGGTGGGTAGCGTTACCCTCACTTTTCCGAGGAAAAAGGCACCAAGGCCTCTGGTCACACACCTTCTAAGTGGTAAAGCTTCCAGAATGACCCAGGTACGAGAGAGGCATTTGAAAGCCAGCTCCCTCTTTGGGTTGAGTCTCTGGA